>NW_027270899.1:227500-827500 GCF_040938485.1 Diadema antillarum
TACGTAACACCACTTGTTATTGTCAATCACCACATAAACTGCAAGCTATTATGTGAGAGGAACGGAAGCGCGAGGACCGCTTTCATTGTACTGCGGCATCTGGCGATTTATCGATCGGTTTGGGCGGGTTTGTGCGTTTGAGCAGAATATGCGAAGTTGGTATGCCGTCGACTGAGTCGGACGTGCGAACGTGGCACATAAAGAGTTAACGAACCTTCGGAATAACGAACCTTATTTCATTTTCGGATTAATGAACCTTCGGAATAACGAATCTTCGGAATAAAAAAACCATCGGAATAACGAACCTTCGGAATAACGAACTGTAACCGTCACAACTCACCCACATGAACCATCCAATTTCACTTCTTTCGACAAGATAGGTGCAAACTCCGGTGAAGTGGTCCCTCCTGCACAAACACACACACACACGCAAACACACACACACACACACTGGAAGCGAGCATAAAAATGACAATCCCTGGCTGCTCGCCCCCAGTGATAAGCAATATAGACAGCAAACGGTTATCAAGGCGCTAAATCTTGCCAGCCGAGTCACTAAATGGATGCATGAAACGAGGCGATTCTTTGAAATAACACCTCTCAAGAGACATTAAAATGCATACATTTACATTTAGGTTTGTCGGATACCATGTGGTAAAGGGCATGGGTGTATGTGTGTACTGTCTGCTTGCAAGGTTTGTTGGATTGTGTTTGTGTGCTTTGTTCATATCATATTGGATCGGTAGTCAAATCGTATCAAGCAAGTGATATCGGGGTACCAACCGAATTCAAAGCCATTTCCATTATCTCCGACTGCTCCATGATATATCGCGATAGTGACATGTGGGGGATACATCACAGGAAAATATGTATTGGGAGAAAACATCGATTTCAGAGATTTTTCTTCGAGCGGCTCACGTTTCGCCCCTCCCCTACTCCCCTCCCCCTTCCCGATGTGGAGGCTGCTATCGCTGGCATCGATTTACACCGTTTGAAAAGCAACTTGTGTACTCAGAGACTACAGAAAGGCGAGAAACCTGGAAACTGCCACCACGGTGTCGGCGTTCGTTCGCCCACGGTTACAAGCAAAAGGGTAAATGTCTGTTATACCTTGGGTGTTTGCGTCTGTGTGTAAGTGTGTGTGTGTGTAAATTTGTGTATTGTTAGGAAGCCTCTACTGCGATATGCAATTGAAATTCAAAATTTTGAAAGGAAGCGTTCACACTAGCTCCTTTTAGCTCCTCCTGCACTGAACATTGGATAAAACGCGCGGATAATATATAACTGTGACCAATGATAATTTAGAATCTCTGTTAAACTGATCATGATAATGGTGCTGATTACGAACATGACATTGATTACGAAATAGATAACGGTAATGATAGCAATGTTAATCATAACGACAACGGCGATGTTATTACAGAAATAGAGGGGGGGGGGGGGAGAATGGGGCCGTATTCTTTGAGATGCAAATGGATTTCCTTCCGAGCCTTTTGAAATTCATGTCATAGTTTTCCTTATCATTTAGATTTGGGAAGGGATACTGCTTGTTTCTGTTGGTGTGTATATTATATATACACACACACACACACACACACACACACCCCACACACACACATTATATATATATATTATTATGTATATATATATATATATATATATTATATATATATAATCACTTGTAGCATCAAAGTAGCATCTAAAGATTACAGCCCAATCAAAATGAAAAGGAAGTAGGGGTTAGAATGTGAGTGCATCACGTGACATGGCGCAGCAGCCAATCACAGACGTCTGCGCTTGACGCTGTTGCAGGGTAGTAAACTCGCGCAGGTTTATACAATGCGGATTTTGTGGGAAGCTTTCATGTTCCGTGCAGCTCTTGAAAATATCGGTCATTAAACGACTCAGTGAATGTATTGTGATGGTTTCACACCTATAGAGTTGAAAAAAAAAAAGAATGCATAGAAGGCAGATATTATGTACATATATATATATATATATATATATATATGTTGTGTCTTGGCGGAGGCACCATCAGTCTGGCGGCAAAGCGTTTGATTTTGTCACGTCCATTAAATCTACGAGACAATTGAGACATTGACACCTACAAATACAATAGATCGGAGATACCTTATACCCCCCAAAATGTGTAATCATTTCCAGATGGGCGATGATTAAGGATGCCCCATCGAGTATAAGACCTGACGTTAACAAAGCTGAATTTTGGTAATAGGTCGATCACGCTGCTGTTAAACTTGTTAGCACTCAAAAAAGCAACATGTTGGGGGGAGGGCAGGCTGCAAAATCAGGGCAGCGTTGGCATGAAGCCAAAACACGTGCACGAGACAAAATATTTTCTTTTTGTCCCCATATTCTTCTTTTTTTTTCCTCCACTGCACCAGAAAAGAAAAAGACACCTGATAACAGCATTTGATATTTGATATTAAATTGAATTTGCTGAAATGCAAGCCTCTTCAAGCATTTGCACTGCATTACAACTTTTTTTCATTTCCCTTTTCTGGTTCAGAACATTGGCGGAGTTCGCTTGAACCTTGCGGCGCCACTTTCCCACGGCACTGAGTGCTTTCTACCACAGGTGAGATTTGCCCGCACTTGCACAAGTCGAACGTGCAAACAAAGCAACGTGTGGACCGTTGGATCTCTCTACCCTCCCACACCTCGCACTCTGGTGGTGCGATCAATGAACGGGTGCGCGAGCTTCCTGGCGCTCTCACGGAGGGGGCCCAACTGGAGCCCGGTGCGTTGAACTGTCGCAATGTGTTTGTGGACGACGTAATAGGGAGAGATAGAGATTGAGAGAAAAAAGCGAGACAACTAGGATCTGTGTTTACCTCTATCATAGAACAGCATCCTGGAAGAACAATTGAGATGGCTTGCTTTTTTTTTCTCTCCAAACCTTGAATTTACTATTTCGCATTTCCATTACATCAGAAGATAGAGAAACATAGAGAGGAGAAAGAGAGAGGAGAGAATTAGAAAGGGAGAGAGAGGGTAACGTGAAAAAGCAGCGAATATCTTCAGTAGAAAATCAGGTAGCCGTCGGCATTGGTGAGGAAAACCTAGGCAACGTTAACTTCGGTAAGCAATACCGACCGTGTTATTATTCAACCAGGTTACAGCAGAAAGCTGTTCAAACAAAGATGGCTATGAAAGGGTGCTCGGTTGCCGGAACCCAGACATGGTTGTGTAGTGATCCCAACATACACTGCTACTTTTCTTTGTGAACGAGACAGTCTTATCTACTTCAGAATCTACTCAATGGAGATCTTGAATATATACCCATGACGTCTATTCCCGTTTCCTGTTGATTGACCGGCAAAATGTTGACCCCCTTCCATCACCAAAAAAAAAAAAAAAAAAAAAAAATGTAGGCCTATGGTAATGGTGGAGATCTAAAAAGGCATCAGTAGAAACAACCGCATGATTATGTTGCGGAAGGGAGGAAAATGTTGATGGCACAACAACTTGTCACACGCATCATTTCTGACAAACAAATTACCACCACTATACCAAACTTAAGTAACAACAAAACATTATTCCTCCCCTCGCCTTGAGCGCTATCATCCCCAGTCTCGATCCATCCTCTGCTCCAACGTGGGCCGAACAGGCCACACACACTTTGCATATTCATGACAATTGATACTCATTTTGGCAGAAATAGTCAACAATATATACAGGGAAAGAGATATAGAATTATTATAGACATTCACATTATTTCAATTTTGTTCTCAACTGTTGGGAACTTGGTTTGACTCATTCATTCACTCATTTATTCACTCACTCACTCATTCATTCATTCATTCATTCTTTCTTTTTCATTCATTCATTCATTCATTCATTCATTCATTCATTCATTCATTCATTCATTCATTCATTCATGCATTCATTCATTCATTCATTCATCTTTATTGGTCTATGTCAGACATAGAAATTTTGTTTCCGTTGACATTACATTGTACCAAAATAAGCATGACAATGCAAACATATCTTGCATCACAAATACATATCTCAATGACAGGTACAATGAACACAAACAACACCCTACAAATCTGTTATGTCATGTCAATGTCAATATCAATATCATGTCAAATCATATCAATGATGACGCAAAAATGTGGTCATCCATTTCAATCATCTGACTAATAACGTGTTTTATGGGAGCACCGCGTGGTAGAGTGGATAGTGATCTCCGGTTTGTAAAGAGAAGGTCTCGGATTCGAATCCTGCTCTGTGTGTTCATCCTTGGATGAAGTGTATTGCCCACAGTGACCCTTTTCGCCAATGTATAAATAGGTATCTAACATAATTATTGTAATTGCAGCCTTGTCATATGTAGCTAACACTTAAAGATCATTAGATACTATCATATCTATCATTATCAAAGATTGTTATCATCATCAACAGCGGTTTATCATCATATCTCTCATTTTTCTTCAGTTTGTCTGAAACCGTTACTGATTCCATAACTGTGACATCGCTCCCATAGTTTATACTATCACTACTTATAATCAGAAAGTGAAATGCCTCAAACATTATGAAAAAGGAATACAAAATGGAGCCATAGCCACGCTCCTTTACAACTTATTTCCCAAGATGGTGTTCCCTGTGTCATGAGTGCATGTGTATCTTACAGCAGCCACGGAACCTTCGACTTCCAAGATGTATCATCATGTTTGTTTGTTTGCTTGCTTGTTTGTTCGTTTGTTTTTGTCTCATAGAGTACTTATGAGATACTTAGAGTCAACATAGAACTGACAGAACAACAACAATAACAAACACAGAAAGAGTCGTTATGTTCCATTTTAACGAAACTTCGTCACTCGACGGAAATGTCCTATCCTTGTAATTGGTTAATTTGCCTGAGTGTATTGCCTTTCATATTCTTACACCATAACACACACGACACACACTGCGGACACATATTAAACATACCCGCATAAACACAAAAACATAACATCTAAATGTATCTACGTGGTGTATGTCTGTGGAGGTGCATTGTGCGTGCTGAAATATGTTGAAATGTCAGCCACATCAGCCGAGCATGATTTAGGAGCAGACGTTTGAGCGGCTCTTTAACAAGCAATGCAGGCCCCACAAAACTCAGATCGTCTGTTCATCGTTGAGGGTGATGAACGACTCTAAAAAAGACAACTCTCCCCTTGCAGAATTGCGAATGCCTGAAGTCGCTGGATGCATTCGGTTTCAAAGGGAATCCCAAGGGCAGCCTTTGGGCGATAAACCACCCGCTCTTCGCTCTCCCCTTGGGTTTCACTCGACTTCTCTTCATAAACTATCTGGAATTTGCCGATATCAGGCCGTGCAGTTCATTTCTGAGCCATTTCCTTGTGTTTATTTTTCAGGTCACAGCAAATTTATTTGCACACTGCCTTATGAAAGTTACATGATAAACGTATGTGTATGAGTGAGACTGAGAGAGAGGGGGAGATTATTTTAGTTGGTATGATAACGGATACAAGATTCTCTAGCGTGCTTATGACAAATCTAGCTTCACCAATACCAAAAGTTACAATGGCGAATTTGGGCTTGTCAAACAGCTCTGAAAGGATCGATTACCTGCTAGGTAGGTGAAAAGAAATTAAATTGATTTGATTTGATCTATTCTCTGTATGACATTTCTTTACAAGTACATCTATCCTCAGCAATTGAATTAACATTGTGCAAATATGGTATCACATAGTAATATGACTATTTTCAACCATTTTCGTTATACATCTGTAATATGATTACATTATATACATTGCATATCAATTTCCATACAGAACAATTGTCAAGAAAAGAAATAAGAGTCAAACAAATAAATCTTAATCAAAATGACAACCTTACAATTATTTGGTCCAAGATTTTGCATATGGAGATGCCACATCGCAGCGATCATGGCAATTGCTCCAAATCGTTCTTCTTTGCCCTTTATCCAAAAATCGAGAAGACTGTCTACATGAATATTACCATTGCTCATAGAGTCGCTAGGTTAAAGAAATAGAGAAAGGGGGAAAGGGACAGGGACAGACAGACAGACAGACAGACAGACAGAGATAGATGCCTGGGTAGGGGAGTCCATGAATACTTTTGAGATTCGTATTTTGTTCTCTTATAATCTGCAGTGATAACAAAAGTTTCTCTCACTTTTCTAGTACACCTTTTGACACAATTTTGACAAGCAAAGCGGAGACTGCGTTCTGCTTATTTGGTTGCTTTTACATGGACTTCCATCTGGAATGAGGTCCCAGACTAAAGAAGTTACTCGCTCTATCCTGTGGGGAAAAATAAGCTGAAAAGATCAAATATACTTACACAAAGAAAATATATACATATCATATTCAATAAAAACAGATATCAGTTCTCATATCTATACCAGTCATGCTATGAACTTGATGTCTTGAACATCTCCTTTTTCAAGTATGTCCGATTCTTTCTTACTTCCTTGCTTTCCTATTTTTCATTTTGTCTGTTCTGTCCACCTTTCCGTCTCCCTTTTGTGTGTGTCAGTGTGTGTTTGTTTGTTTGTTTATTCTTTACTTTCTTGTACTGCCTTTTTCCCGTTTTTTCTGCCTTTTTCCCGTTTTTTCAGCCTTTATGTTTTTTTTCCCTGATTGAAGCATCAAATTTCTAGAACTCCTGTGTCTTCTGTCTGTAGCTTTATACCTCTTTCTCTGCGCAGGTATGTGCAGATTCAAAAGGGCTCGGTTTCATGTCATTCTTTGTTTAATGAGAAGGTTTAGAAAAAAAGGAAAAAAGTTGTTTCCTCTACCCATCCCTGTGATCGGTGCAATAACGATGGAGTGGCGAGTGAAATGCGATCACTTCTGCGAGAGTATTCGGGTGCTTTTGTTACATGGCGCAAACCGGTTCTTTGCGGGGAATCCAATCAGAGGAGCCGAGCGCTGTGTACATGAGTCGACTTCCTGAAAGTTTAAGCGAGCATGTTTTGGTTAGAGGCCATGATAGCTCCAACAGAACGAAGAGCAGGCACGGCCATGATTCTTCTGGTTATTTTCTCTCCCCCCCCCCCCCTCGTCTTCCCCTCCCCCTCTCTCTCTCTCTCTCTCTCTTCTCTCACCCCCGTTTTGTTTCTACCTTCTTTTTTCTTTTCTTTTTTTTTAACCTATCAGTCATTGTCCCTTTCTAGAGTTCTTTTCTCTACTTTGTGTTTATCTTTCTAGGGAACCTTATTGTTAAGTATTAACGTAATTTTGGTCCAGGAGAGCTCAAACCTGGAATGCGTGGTTGTTGATTTTTGTATTTTTCTTTTTGTTTCCTTTTTGACTGGTGAAGAAGAAGAAAGAGAAAAAAAAAGAAATTACAAAAGACATAAGCACGGTAAGATAGACTAGTATATCTTTTGAAATACATGAAGGGATATTTGATATTATGTCAAATGTACTGTTTTTACTGGGATTTAAGAAGCACTGCCATTTACTCTTTTTATATATCTGTATAGAAATATTTATGACCAAATATAGACGGAGAAGAAACAATATGGGGAAAAAGGGTCATCCACATATTCCGTGTTCTGTGTAGCAGAACCCTTACGCCTGGATGCCTTTTACCACCACAGAGGTTAGAAAGATGGAATTGACGTATGACAAGACAGTACGGGGAGAGCTGCTGATTTGATAAATATAACAGTAATTATCTCTCACCTCCTCATTCTCTCTTCCTTTCCTCATTTTTTATTTGTTTTCATCGCGGCAACGGGAGCAGGGTGGGTGAAATCATTTTTCACGCTCTTCGGACACCAATCCCAATTCGCAAAGCCAATAATCCGACCGAGTCTTCTGGGCACAAACAAAATAACGTCTTTTCCCCCCGTTTGTTTGTTTGCACCTAATTCGTAACTTACAGCACCTTTGGCAAGTCTTCCCGCAAGATGATAACACCATAACCCAGTTTTCCTTCTTTCTCTTTCTCTCCCCTTCCTATCTCTCTCTCTCTCTCTCTCTCTCTCTCTCTCTCTTTCAAGATTTCCCAATCAGATGCCTGCGCCGATCGCTTTGGCTGCATACACCTTTTATCATTGCGTCATCGCTTGGCACGAGTCTAGGTTTCGTTAGGTAGGGTATTTTGGCATGCTCAATTAGGGGAATGGAACCCAAATATAAATGTGCATAAAAGAATGAGAGGAAATCCACAAACCTAAAAATGAATAAACTTCAGAAGAAATAGAAAAAAAAATCCTTTCAGAACGATACAAAAATTACAAAAATCGGATCAGAAATAAGGAAGATATGACATTTTGAAATTTCACATTTTTTCGGAAAACATTTTTTGACCAGTCCTTATGAAAATTCAAGGAGACAATGCCATTCTCTCACAATTTTTAAATATTCATTTCATATACAGAAATGAATAAAATCTTATATTTCAGCTGTACGAATATAAAAATTGCCTTATGGGCATCATTCACCATTTTACAGATGAAACAGAAACCCAGCTTTAGCGCTTCAAAGTAGTTCTGAAATGTGAGTTAGGGAAAGAAACAACCAATTTTAAAAATTGAATCGGTATAATCAATGTTAAGTATTGTTAAATATACAAAATGTGAACAATAGTTGAAACAAATCTTTTTTCTAGACTAAACCGCATACAGTTATGGTTTATTGGGAAAAAAATAGTGATAGCTCCTTATATTTTAGGCTTAATCGCGAAATTTTTATATGGTAGGATGTTTTGTGATACAACTGACGTACACATATGCAGCAAATATGACATCTCGAACATTTTTATATCACTGCTCCCAATGGTAAACAGTACCTTTAAAACCACCCAAAATAAAAAAAGAAAAACTGTTAACTCTGATATACCTTGGTAGCATGTTTTTACTTGTATTAACTAAAAATAACAATTTTCCCGAATTTCATATATAGCATACACGAAACTTTAATGAGGTTATGACATCATCAATTCGTTCATTTGAATATTCATAAGGACTGGTCAAGAAATGTGTTCCAAAATATGTGAAGTCTTTTAGAATGTCATATCTCCTTGTTTCTTAGCCGATTTTTGTCATTTTTGTATCGTTCTGTAGGGAATATTTTTCTCTGTCTGTTGAAGTTTATAAAATAATTTTTTGGGTGTATTTTCTCTTTAAGTGAATGCAGCAATATCAGTAGAACACATCAGTGAAAGTTTGACGACAATCAGACAATCCTTTCAAAAGTTATGATTTTTTTTTTAAGTTTAAGTGCAGCCGTCATTTGATGAGAAGACTTCTACAGTTCGTAATGTCACGATTTCCTTCTTTCTTTTTTTTAATGGAAGAACACATACCCTTGACTGTTACTGACATACGTTGAGTGTAATGCTACCCCTCCCCCCCCCCCCCCCCCCATTTTCTGAAAGAGGTAACTCGAGCGCCCTTTCGGTATGCTAGAAACGAGAAAATATGTTGAAATTTCTTCCTATTTTCTTTATATCGTAAAATGTTGTAGTGTTCTAATCGAGCGATGTTGGCACCAAAACTTTAAAGATTCTTAACTTTTAAGATTGTTCGATTTCCCCCCAACTTTCAAGCATATGTTCTACTAATACTGTTGCATGCCATTCACTCAACTCAAATGATATAATTATATGTGGGTTTCACTTCTTCGGAGAGGCTTGCGCGAGGACCATGGAACGTAGCGTCTTTGCGCATGACACGTTGCGGCAAAACGGACGATCGATTCAAATTAATGCTTTTTTAAAGTTTCGGTGCCGTCATCGCTGAATAAGGAAACTACTGCACTCCATGATGTCATTACAGACAACAACACAAAGGAAATATATAGAAAATTCAACATAATTTCACTCATCTAAAATAATGAAAAAGCACTTGACTTACCTCTTTCAGAAATCAGGGGGGAATAATAATACCCTCGTTTGTCAGTAACAAATCGATGAAATGTGTAATTTCATGAAACATAAAATTTTGGGAATCCTCATCATAGTCGGAGCGAATCCTTTAATGCAGTCATATTGTCGTCCATAATGACGTCATGAAATATGGTAGTCTTTTTATACAGCAATGACGGCACCGAAACTGTAAATATTCGGAAGTTTTTAATCAATTGTTCCATTTGCCTCAAATTTACACTGATGTGTTTCATTCATATTATTGCTACTTTTATTCAAGCCACACTTACATTTGAGCTTTGGTTTCTTTTAATCTCAATCTCAATAAACCATCTTACTATCTGTCAGCGATGGCGGCTGATATTCTGTACGACACCCACATCTTGAATGTGATTGAAGGCAGGCTAGACCATACCGATTTCTTTAAAACCCATGCACCATATTGGTCCTCTCGATGAGGCTCCTTTTGTCCTTATGGGAAGTAAAAGCCTGTAATCGCACCCGCAGAAATGGTCCCTCGGAGCTTTTCGGCGGGCAGATCAAATCGGCTACCATGCCGGTTCCTTCATAATACGATTGGAGCCGTCCCTGGTTGATGGTCAAGTAATGTAGGCTCTAATGATGTAGATAATATAGATGATATGAATGTAGGACTATGATGTAGGGAGGAAATGAGCTGCTTGGCGGATGACTTCCCTCTCCGAGTGCGTTGCGATGCGCGGGGTTGTTATTGATGATGTTGTTGTTTTTTTTATTATGTCGTTATTGCTACTTTTGTTGTTAATGTTGCTTTTTTCTCTTTTAATGATCAGAGTCTAAACTACATGTATGTCATGTTCCCTAATGGATATCTGTCTGTCTGTATTGCGACGGAAGGGAAGACCCCTAAAAATATCTCAGTTAAGAATTGAGGAGGAGTTGTTAATGTTTCAGAGAGGTATAGAATGATATAGGGCGCTGAACAAAAGGGCATTCTCTTTTTCCTTTCTCTCCCAAGTTCTCATCTCCATTACCCTCTCTTTTTCCTATACTCTCTTTTTTCTCTCTCTCTCTCACTCTCTCTCAAGATATCAATCATTCAATCTATCTATCTATCTATTTTTATATCCATCTATCTATCTGTCTCTACTGTCGAGCAATATTTCGAGTAAAGATTTTCCTAATGTTTGTTTGTCTTATCGCTGTGGATTCCTTTAATATCATCGTAATTTCAAATACTAGGAGTACCTGTATATTATCATTTAGGCGAAGTGAAGAAAAGCTGCGATTCTTTTCACTTATGACTCATTTGTCTCCAGCAAAATTGACGTAAAGAACCCACTCTGACTGACTGTAACTGATTTGATTTGATTTGATTTGATTTGATTTGATTTGATTTGATTTATTGGTTTCTGTGTCATCATTGTACATGAACATTCATGTACATACATAAATAGGGTAAATATAAGTTATTCACAGAATATTTTTTCTTCATTGCCTTTGCACAATGTACAGCAAAATGTACAACAAACATACATCAATGAATAATACAGTGGGGCTACAGCATAGGCGTGGCTCGATTTGCGTGCAGCCTCCGTACATACATATAATACACATCGGAAGGAGAATAGGAAGGAGGGATGACTTGCATAGTGATAGGATAGTTGAAAGGAGAAAGGGAAAGGAGAGGTCTGTCTGCTTTCACTAAAGGTTTATACAAAGTAAGTTCACCTGTATCACTGAATAGCAAGGTAAGACAAAATATTTTCTTACCGAGGTACAGGTGAACAGTTGATAGAGTTCATGGTCGGTTACATGATTACGTAATAAGTTAAATGCGTCGATATTACTGCGAAAGAATTTCGTGTATGATAGATGAACAACGACAATGGAATTACTGATATCCAGAAAGCAACATTGTTTTTTCAGCTTTCCTAAAAGAGTACATGAACTTTAAACTTCGAATTTCAGATGGAAGAGAATTCCAAACATCGGGTCCGGTGTGTCTGACAGATTTCAGAGCCATCACTGTTTTAGGATTATATAAGTGAAACTTATCAGATTGTCTTGTAGGATAAGAATGTACACTCAGCAAAAAAAAGAAAGTAAACACTTTTTCGAGTTCATAATTTTAATAGAAGATTTTGATGAAAATCAATGCGTTATTACATATTAAAGGTCATTTAATTGGCGATCAAACTCGTAGGTCAATATAAAGGGAAACTTTACGCATGAGTGAACACATTCGTTTTTGTCCTTCAAGGCACAAAAGTAAAAATGGCAAATTTTGACAAATTGTCTTTCATTTGCAAATGCCTTTTAAGATAACAATGATAACAAAAGACAACTTTAACACAATGAGAGACATGATTGAAATAGCCAAAATAAGTTTTTGTTCTCTTTGTCTCTTTATAACCTCAAACAATATCAAAGAGGGAAACTTAAGTAGGGAAAATGAAATTTTCTCTCAACTAAAATTTCGAATGACATAGGGAGTAAGGGCATAAAGATGATTAAATGAACAAATTATTTTGATTTCATTCATTCAATTTAGTAATCTAAGAATTCAAGTGACAAATTCAAGAACCAAATACAATCTACAATTTTCCTAATTTGAGAAATCAATGCAAAATCCTACCATTTGTTTTTGATAATATTGCTTTTTTTTCTCATTTCATTTGAATTTGGATTGACATAAAATTCTTGATTTTTCTCCGTCATCTTAAGCTTTTATTGATCTTTTGGGCTTCTAAGAAATTATGGAAGTCATAGGTATGTTTTTGCAACCAAATACATGTTTTTTATTGTCTAAAATCTGTCTTTTGTTCTTTTTGTTACATGGAAGAGCATTTACGCATGAATAACAACTTGTTCATTTTTGCAATGTTTACTTTTGTGCCTTGGGAGAGAAAAGCAAAGGTGTTCACTCATGCATAAAGTTTCAGTTTTTATTGACTTAATCAGTTGATAGCCAATTGAATTATCTTTCATATGGTATATAATACATTAACATTTAGCCGAAAATTCTATGAGAAAAATCAACTTGAAAAAGTGTTTACTTCCTTTTTTTTTTGCTGAGTGTATGTCCTTGTTTAATTGTAATAGTGAGAAAAAAGAAGATGGCAACTGACCATTATGTAAACGAAACATTAAAAAAAATAATGTCATTTACCTTAAGTGCTTTTAATTCTGCGAATAAAGGATCTGAATGGTCTCGATAACCTGAGTTGGTGCATATCTACGTAAAGCTTTCTTTTGTAGAAGTAATATACTATCAATGTGGCTTTTTGAAGTTGCCCATACAATGTTGCAATATGAAATGTGCGATGATATTAACGAATTATATAGCATAAATGAGATATTCTGAGGGGCATAATACCTTAACTTATAAAGTATACCAACATTACGAGATGCTTTATCAGAGATATATTGCACATGAACGTTCCATTTCATATTTTCATTTATATATATTCCAAGGAATTTGACACTTTCTTTTTGTTCCAGTAATATACCATCCACCATGATATTTAAATGTTGCGTTTCATTTTTGTGCTTCTTATTATGAAAATGCATAAAATTTGTCTTTTTCAAAATGAGTGATAATCTATTACTCTTAAATGACTTCCTTTTGGAAAAAAATATTGCAAAAAAAGTCGTTAAGAGTAATCTCTAATTTAGATCCTTGTGCTCATACTGATAATTTGTTTTGTGATAATAAGTTATTAAAGATTAATGATTTATATTTGTTTCAGTTGGGTCAATATATGTTCAAATTATAATAACAAGAGTTTACCACAAATATTTGATCAAATCTTTCGACACAATGATGCTGTACACAATTGTCCTACTTGACGTTCCAGTGTATATCATAGACCATTACTACATACAATTCTCGCCCAAAATACATTTGTTTTCACTGGCCCGAGGTTCTGGAACAGCCTTGATAATACTCTAAAAGATGCTCTGATCTTTCCTTCCTTTAAATCAAAACTGAAAAAAAAATCTTTTATCCTCATGTAAGAAAACAAACAGATAAAACATGTTTTTGTGTTATTTTCATAGAAAATTAAAAAATAAATTAATGCTGAGTATTTTTAAACAATCTAAGAGTTTGTGTTTTAAGCTAAATTTGTATAGAGTTTTAAGTTCTTCCTCATGCCTTGGTGACCTTTCCAGATAACTGAATGTAGACATTGTCTTGTTTTGTTTCCCTCCCTTTCTTTGTCATGCCTATCTTTAGTTTTATTTTCTGTCTGTTCCGTCCCTGCTTTTGTTCTTGTCCTTGTCATAGTATTTTTATGCCTCCGCCACGAAGTGGTGCAGGAGGCATTATGTTTTCGGGTTGTCCGTCCGTCCGTACGTCCGTACGTATGTCCGTCCGCATTCGTTTACGCGATAACTTGAGTAATATTTACTGGAAATTTACCAAACTTGGTCCAAGTATGAAGTATGATGGGGCAATGATTTGATAAGATTTTGGGTGAAATCAGCTAAAGGTCAAAGGTCAAGGTCAAATCATGAAATTGTATCCGTTTACGCGATAACTCAAGACTGGATGGAGCAAATTTCACCAAACTTTGTTGGAGGATAATGTATGATGGGACAATTACTTGATTAGTTTTTCAGTGAAATTGGACAGAGGTCAAAGGTCGAAGATCAAGGTCAAATCCTAAAATTTATCTGTGTACGTGATAACTCAAAACTGGATGAAGCAGCTTTCACCAAACTTGGTCCAAGGATGATGTATGATGGGACAATTAGTTGAGTAGATTTTAGTGATAATGGCAAGAGGTCAAAGGTCAAAAGGTCAAGGTCAAATGCTAAAAATGTTGCTTTTTCCCCATATCTATGCAATGCCCGCAGTTATTTTCTTGAAACTTAGTGTAGACATGTACTACTGCGTAAAGTTTCATGTCATAAGGTCAAAGGTCAAAAGGTCAAAGGTTAGGTGAAAATGTTGCAATACTGTAAACGTGGACATTTTTGCGGTACATCAATTTTCGCAGATTTCGCGCTACGGTCGGCTAGCGCGTATTCAAAAACGCGCGAATATATCTTCACAATTTTCTATGCACATTTTGAACGGGATGAATTGTGTGCGCTTAATCGCGCGAAAATATTGACGTTTACAGTATCACTTTTCTCGCAAATGGTTCAATGTATCTTCATGGAACTTGGTACATATGCATGTACTGACTGGCAGGGATTATCTAGGGAATTTAGGGGCCATTTGTCAATAGTCATGGGATCAAAGGTCAAGGTCAACTTCTCAAAATGTTACTATTTCCCTCATATGCTAGTATATGCAATGATTGCATTATTAGTTTCAGAATTTAATGTATGTACATGTATTACTTAATGGAGATTCTCTTGGAAATTTCCAGCCAGAGGGTCAAAGGTCAAAGGTTAAGGGTCGAAGGTCAGGTTTAAATGAAAAAAAAAATTTGTACTGTAATTACACTCTTTCTTCATACCTTGAAAATTATACTCAATGCATAAACTTATAAGGTCGGTCAGAAGTCAAGTAAAAATTTTCAATTCCCCAAATATGTGTACCTGCACTCTCTGATAGACAATTATAACAAACCCAGTTCGTGGAAAGTGAACATTCAAGATATTTCTGACAAACCTGTTATTTCGATATTTTGCCAGTCATGTGAAACTGTCATCACACATTGTGAAGACATTGTACTATACACCTATTGGGAGAATCATGCATTATGGCGGAGGCATCAGTCGCCATAGCGACATTTCTAGTTTTTTTTTTATTTTCTGATTATTTCGCCTGACATCAGGATATCAAAATTTTATACATGGAGTCCTTGACGGATCTTGAGATGCCCTCACCTTCTAGAGTAATTCACAAATTTTACAAGCTGTGCTTTTCTTGTGAATTCCTCTTTTCCATGTAAAGTTATAAATTAAGATTGTATTGCTTACTTGTTTATTTATCCAAATCAGAGTTGATATCATTATGAAATTGTATTCATGTTCTGTTGAAAATTATGTGATTGAAAGTTCCTTTTGATGTTATGTACTCATGTAAGCGTTATGTATATTACTTTGTATTACTTTATATGGAAATAGAATCATTTGAATTTGAATTTGAATAGTGATATTACAAAAATTGCTTGCAAAATATTGCAAAGCTTATTCTTAACATTATTATCTTGAATCAAAAGATTAATATTAAAATCGTCCATCAAGTATACGTCTTTGTTTTCTTGATTGATCAGCTCTAATAAAAAAAGATACAGCATCAATCTAACACTTATCTTTATATGTCGTCCTTCACTCAAAGTTGAATAGGATGCCACCAGCCTGTCGCCATTTGCCCGAATAAAACTTCAGTTTTGTTCCTTGTTGTACAGATCCTGAACCTGCTTGGTCTACTTTTTTTCCCTCCAGGTCCGTTGGGGAAAGCTCATCTGTGATGTAGTACCTTTCATCCTTCAGGGTCTCGCGGGCACGGCGCATGATTTCGACCTTTTCTCTATACAAGAGAAGCTTCAGTAGAATATGCCTGGGACGACCTTCAACTTTTTTCCCGTCACGATAGGCTCTCTCCACTTTCGTCTTCACCTTGAACTTGGAATGGAGGATCTCCTCGACTATGGTGACAAGATCTTCGCGTTCGCCTTTAGGAGCTTCTGGAATACCCACCAGCCTGATGTTTCTTCTGAAGAATCTCTCGTTTTTGTTGTTGGCCGCTTTGTTTCTCTGAACTTCCACTTGGAGCTCTGCTATCTGTTTTTCCATGGCTTCTAATTTGTTTTTCATTCCCTTTTGATTTTCCACCAGGTCGTCCACACGCTTCCGCTCAAACTCCAACGAAGCTCCAAGATTCTGCTCGAGCTGGTGCAGCTTATCCAGGAAAATCTCCACCGCATTGCTGATCATCCTCTCGAACCTCTCAGTTGCCTTCTGAAAATATTCTTCCATGTTCGATAGAATACCTTCTCTCTCCACCAAAGGTTCCGCAGCGGCCTGGTAAGCGGGCTGGGAGGGTGACTGACTTTCGTAAGACGTGGTTTCAGGCGCCATATTGATGACGTCATCACCCTCCGTTTCTACAACTGGTACCGTATCGCTGTTGTCCGGCGGCATTGTGGCTGAGTTCACAGGGCTAGCAGGGCTTGCCCTGCTCGCGGACCGAGCATTCAAATTTGGCGGGCTGTTCCGTGCTGCAGCTGGTTGGGCCTTCCGAGCAGGGTGAAATGGTACATAAGTTTTCGGCCTCGCAGCAGCTAGTCGTTGAGGTCTTTTACTCTGTTGTTGATCCATACTCGATCTACGATGAGTACTGAGTAAGATATTACAGAGATTGTTTGAAGAAAAATGACCTTGGAGTCCCAAATCTGGAAAATTGTAGCCACTTTTGAGACGAGCAACAAAACGCGTGTTTGCTATTCCATAGCGCCCTCTATAACTGTAAATGTAATTTTTCCGCTCAGGAAGATTCATCATTAATTTGACAAGAAAATTCAAGTGCAGTAACTGAAGCATAGAATGTGATTATTACATGGGGTGAACACTGATAAAGACTTCATATTTCATAGTGGAATAATATTTCGGTGCTTAATCTTTGACGTTACCTTCTTTGTTTTCACTTTTCGCTATTTTACCAATTGGAGTTTTTTTTTTTCATGACAAGTTCATATCATAAAAATCAAATTAGTCTTCTTTGTCAACGCAAAAGGGAAAGTGCATGTTTATCTCTTTGATGTCATAGGAGTACCTTTAAGAGAAGACATTTTCAAACGTCAACGGCTTTTGTCAACGTTGCTCGTTATATTTATTTTTGTCTGAGTTACTGCTGCTGTTACCGTGTGTTGTGTAACTTCCTTTGACATAAAAGGTTTCGTAGATCCCCCAGATAATCTCCGATAAATGTTTTGATTGTGAACAAGTGATGCATATGTCATTCGCAATGACGCTAATTACGGGTTCAAACCGTGCCTGAAGTGCTCTCTGCCATTTTTATGTTGAAAACAGAAGAAGTTTATTTTCGACTCTGAGAACGCAATTGGAACAGGCCCGGATGGACATGTCCCAAATTCAAATCTTTATTATAACTTTGGTCGCTCAAGCCCCCCGTGATCTACGTTATTGTTGTCTAAAAAAGTGGAAATAAGAAAAGAAGAAGAAGATAAAGAGGTAGACTAGGATACCCTTAGGCCAGTGATTATTCAAAACCTTCGTCTTGCCAACCTCATGCCGGGCTTCATCTCCTGAGCTATTCATACATGGTTAAATGCTCAAAACGCAGATTATTTTAGAGATCGGGTTTTCCTCCAGGACCGTTCTCAATTTTCATCATCGTGAGAGGGTCCATCTCGAAGGGATGCCAATTGACTTTCCTCTCAAAACTTAAAGATGAGACCCTCCTCTTCTCTCTCTTTTCTCTCTTTTTCCTTTTCTTCCTACTCTCCAATTTTCTTCAAATCTCTCTCTATTTTTGTATAGTACTCAATTCCTTTCTCCCTTTTTTTATGTATTCCTCATTTCGATTCCTATACTACTCCCTTCTTCTCTCTGAATATCTTTCTCTCATTCCTTCTTGATCTCCCTTTCTCTCTTCCTTTCCCTCTCCATGTGTCAATTTCTGCATCTCCTCCGCTCTATCTGTTTGCTATTATCTCTCTCTCTCTCTTTCCCTCTCTTTCTGTCTATCTTTCTCTCTCTCCCTCTCTCTCCCTCTCTGTCCCTCAACGCCAGATATGCTGCCGCACTTTTCACAACTCTTTTTTTAAGGCTCTATCAGAATCCGAAAGGAAACCGTACACCAAGATCACCACTGCTGTAATACTCTCCACGGCAGAGTTTAGTAGTCGTCGGTATCGTATTTTAAAGTGTACGCTTGCCATCAAAATTGAACAAGGATAAAAGAAAATCAGATCTGTACAGGACACGAGAGGGCTTAAAGTCGTTCTGTGCCTTTTCGAATTAAGATATCAAATTGTGTTTCGCTGGAATATCCGTCTCTTGTCATATATTCGATACCCCAGTTACATAATCCATTTCCTCGCCCACTGGGAATCCTCATCATAGTCGGAACGAACCCTTTAATGCGATCATGACGTCTGTACCTAAACTCGTAGAAAAAAGAAGAAAAAAGCTTGTGGCCTGACTCATGCAAGCAAAAAAGGACGATCCTACTAACGCAATTACATTGTGACTCATCCAAGAACTCTGATTATACGCACAGAAAATAGTTTGAATTTGAATTTGACATTGGTCATTAAAGGGATTGTATAGTTTTGGTTGAGACCAAACTGCAGGTTTCTAACAGTTTTTGTTGAGATAATGAGAAACCTCTTATGAAATGTGAAAGAACATGTAATTCCAAGAAGAATTCAAAGATTATTTGATAAAAATTGATTTTGAAATGGCTAAAAAAAAGGTGGGACCTACCGTTTAATACGATCGCTTTGTTTTACTTTGTTTTTAGATGTCTCAGGGCTTCCAAAACCGATTTTCATAAAATAAACTTTGAATTCCTCTTAGAATTGCATGCTCTGTACTATTTTATAGGTGGTTTCTTGGTATCTCGTAAAAAGTTCAAAGCCCAATCCTCATCTCCACCATTACTATACCATCCCTTTAATGGGCCTATCTCATTAGCGGAGACGCCGGGTGACTCGAGATATTTTATTTTTAAGGCTTGCGCTCTCACCAAGGCGACTCCAGGCCCCATCTCATAAAAGATGTTAGGAAGGCAACTCTTCCTGGAATGGCAACTTTCCATAGCAGCAGCCAATCAGGAAGCTGGATTCTTGTCGTTACCATGGCAATTGCCATTCCAGCAAGAGTTGCTATTATATAAACTTGTGGAATATAAACTTGAAATGGAACCCTGCACGATGTCTGACACGTCTCCGACAAGGTGGCGATCATTGTTGGTCGTAGTCGGATCTCAGCTGGACCATCTCTGTCATCTTCGCCACTAACTGCTGTCTCATCATCTTCAAACTGTGCTAAAGCTGTTTCAGCTTGTTCATCCTCCTTCTTCTTGCCCTTCCAGCCCCCACCGTCCAGGGGTGGCATGGTAGAGGGGCAGTACTGCTCTGGAGTTGGCTTTATTCTTGCAAGGAACTAGCCAGGAGCAGCAGCAGTACGAATATAAAGTAATGAAGACCTTGATTCATTCATTCATTTAAAGGGATGGTATAGTATTGGTGCAGATGAGGACTGGGCTTATAACTTTCTACGAGATACCAAGAAACCACTTATGAAATAGTACAGAGCATGCCATTCTACAAGGGATTTAAAGTTTATGTGACGAAAATCGGTTTTGGAATTGTTGAGACATCCAAAAACAATGTAAAACAAAGCAATCCTAATAAAAGGTGGGACCCACCATTTATTGGGATTGCTTTGTTTTGGATCTCTCGGCCATTTCGAAACCAATTTTCATCAAATGTTGAATATTTCTTTGAATTACATGCTCTTTCATATTTCATAAGAGGTTTTCTCAATATCTCACCAAAATGTTAGAAATCTAAAGTTAAGTCTAAACCGAAACTGTACGATCCCTTTAAAGGGTTCAGTATTGGTGGAAATGAAGATTGAGCTTGTGTTTTTTGAGAGATACTAAGAAACCACTAATGAAATGTTACAGAGCATACCATTCGAAAGGGAATTCAAAGTTTATTTGATGAAAATCGGTTTTGAAATGGCTGAGATATCCAAAAACAGTAAAACAAAGCGATTCTGATGTAATAAAAGGAGGGTCCCACTTTTCATTATCATTGTTTTGTTTTGGATGTCTCAGCCATTTCAAATCCAATTTTCATCAGATAAACGTTGAATTTCTGTTGGAATTACACGCTCTTTCATATTTCATAACATGTTTCTCATTATATCGGAAAAAAGTTAGAAATCTGAAGCCAAATCTCAACCAACACTATACTTCCCCCTTATGAAAGAGGGGAAGAAAACTACAGATTTAAAGCCAAGCAGTCTCCCAACATCTGTTTATCCTTTAGAACGCAATATGTTACAACCGCTGTCAAAGCATTCAAGAGACCGGCGAGGGAGAAAAGGCGTCAGTGGTACGCCAAAGAGGAAATATGATCACGGTTTCAAACTCCGAGGCGCACACGACAAGGAGAAGATGTATTACAAAACGAGCATAAAACACGCACGTGAGTACGTGAGGCTCTCTTGCCACTATACGATCACATCACTGAATTCTTTTCATCGTGTTCATTGTATGTATTACGTAAGTTAGAACGATCATAGCTCCTTTAAGCTGTTGTTGTGTAGTATGAATGACTTTGCGAATTTTTAAGAAACCACATGAATAGGTTTATTCACCTATCGCCATCTATCAAAACACGATGTATAGCTCGCAGTTCAGGTGATGATATAGCTGTAAAAGAACCAGTATCTTTATCTCCTTATCTCCTCCAGAATACAAACATTAGCACGTGATACATTCAGATAACTTCGATTGTCTGGAATTCGATTAAGAATATACTTATTAACGGAATATAAAATGCGCGACTGTCTCTTTTTCTTCTTTCCTTCTCGCTATAATCATGTCAGACCGGATGATTTGCGTGCCTTTATTTGGCAGACGAAATTCTACGAACATGAATAGAAGGCATAGCACTATAGCCAAAACAAAATGGAAATAAAAATTTAAACAACATAAGTTATCTTTTATTCAACAAAACTGTGAAAATGCGGCAAAGAGAAAAGGACAAGAAAGAAAAGAAGACAAAAAGGAGAAAAGAA
Source organism: Diadema antillarum (assembly GCF_040938485.1). NCBI lineage: Eukaryota > Metazoa > Echinodermata > Echinoidea > Diadematoida > Diadematidae > Diadema > Diadema antillarum. Next base: position 249,092 of record NW_027270899.1, read on the forward strand.
GGAAAAGAAGATTGGGCAGACAGGCGGACGAAAATGCAATTGTATCCACATCCCGTATGAAACACAGTAAGCTGTCATTTACTCCGCCACCTCTAAAATGGTGGCGTTTTCTCAAAGGAAAAATGTATAAGATGACGTGGGAGAAATCGGCAGCATTCTAACGAAGTGACTAAAGGAATCGATGTCCCCCATAGTTGCGTAATGGATGCCTGTTTGGGCCGGACAAAAAGCAAGGTTGGCATTCACAGCGTAGCTGTTAGAATCGTGATAGAGAGGAGCCGAAACCGGTTTTAGGTTTACACTTTGTGGCTCGAAAACAGATACTCCCTATTTTTGTCGTATCCGTCAAAACAACATTATCGACGCAAACTATACACTCTCCACTTTTCTAGGCCTCTAGAAACTTTGCGTGATACAACAACACAGGGCTAGAGGCGCCGCGCTACAAAATGCGCATGTCAAGTGCTGATAGTAAAGATAAATAAGATTGTGATTATGATAGTGCTTAGAATGATGATACAACTGTAAAACAAATTTAGTCGATAATAATTGCAGTTTTCCTCCTCATCGTCTCCATATTAAGGGCAATAATCATATTTAATATGAAATGATATTTGTAGCATTAGTCGTTCACTTTTATAGTATTTTGGCTTGATCGATGCTAAAAATCAACTCACACATACACACAGAGCACACACAAACAACAAACACGAACACAAAATTGTATAACCAGAGAATGCATTTTTCTTTCGACAGAAAAGGCGGAATCACTGAGATAGAGTCGCACATACAGACAATTCAACAGCCATATAATCTGTTTTCCCCCTGTTCATATTTAATAACCCACACATCTGGTTGGCATTTGAATGTTGCCCTGCGCCATCTCCTTATAACAGCTGGAAATCCTCGACAAGCTACATTGAAATACAAACTTCCAGGACATAATATTTCGTGGGGGCATCTGGCGTCCGGCTCACAGTTTGTTGGCAAACATGCATCTGCTGTTTACATGTTTTGACTGTTCTTTTCATTTCATGCAGACGCTGAATGTATTGACCGGTTTTCTGACGCTTTCACATTTTATGGATTTGATACCATCGCACCTGCTTTGCATCCGACCTGTTCCTCCTAACATTACTCGAACTCAACAGTGTATGGGATAGTTGTTGTCTTGTTGGACATTTTTTTTTTCTGGTTGTAAGAAGCAGAGAGCACAATAGATCATTCTACTAGCGTATTCAACTTTGATATGGACATAATCTCTCACGGACCGAGCGAAAAGATGTCCCCAACATGTAAAAACTCAATGCATACGTCAACACTTGGACTGCACTTTGTATTAATTACTCGTTGCTATGCAGGGCAAGTCTCGGGGATGCTCTTTGGCTGTCAGAAAGAGTTATTGTCTTAAAGTAATCAATACACTCTGATTGTGCCAGTATCCTGGTCTATTAACCTACATCTCATTTATGACTACAAACCAAAGAGAAGAGAAGAAAACTTTGTCATTTTTTATTGAGTCTTATAGTCGTATATACAATAACATAGGCCTATAGGGTATATTGTATAGATATATAAGACTTAAGTTTTGTAAATCGCTCCTCGTAAGAGGAATGTAGATCAGCCCAGATGCATGATTGAGACTGTGAGTGTTGTACAGGTCCATTCAGTGAAGTACCTGGGTATTGTGCTAAATAGCACACTCAATTGGGATGGTCACGTGCAACACGTGATTTCAAAAGCTAATCGCATGCTTGGTCTGCTATCTCGCCTGTCAGTTGGAGTCTCCCCTTGTTGTCTGCTTCGTCTTTACAAGTCACCTGTATTGCCTATCCTCGAGTACGGGGTGCCAGCTTGGTTTGTTCATGCCAGGAAACACATTGATCTCATTGATGCGTTGGAGAAAGTTCAGAGGAGGACAACACGAATGATCTTGCGCCAGAGGCGGCAATGAATGTCATAAGATGATAGGTTGCAGGTGCTAAATTGGTACAGTCTTGAATTGGTACAATCTTGAAGATGTTATTTGATGTCATTTTTTGTGTGTGTGTGTGTGTGTGTGTGTGAAGACGCTGTTCACTCACTGTGAATCTGTACAATGTAATATATTACTCCTTGAACGACATGTAGAGCACGATGTCAGATTTTTTTTTCCTCAAAGCCAGAACCGAACGGTTACGACAAACAGCAATCCATTGGTTTCCAGTAATCTGGGAAAGCCTCTCTTCAGAAGAGAGAATTGCCATTGTATTTGGAGATATTTCACATACTCTACAAGTTCTTAAAAGTGCCATTCTGAAGACGGTTTAAGTTGTAGGTTTGATATTATTTCAGAGAGTGACGTCCATGTAGGCCTAATAAATACAGCATATCATGTTTCCCTCCTCATATCCCCATTTTGTTCCTGTATGACTGCATGTTTAATGCACTGTGACTGATACAATGTAAGTGCTATTTTATGTGCAGATTTTGACATAGTTTTTGGGGGTGTGGGGTAGAAGACCTGCGGGTCATGTTAATTAACTTTACCTTTTCTTGCCACTGCCAGCCCTGTTTTTTTTAATGTCACAATCTAGTTTTTTTTTCTCTAATTTGTGCTTTGTCTCTGTGTTATGATTCACATTATTTTTGTTATGCTGAATCAAATGTGTTTTGTGTTTACCCATTTACGTGTGCGTAATGTCTGAAATGCCGAATAAAATAAAAGCAATAATAATGAGATAATAATAATAATAATAATAATAATAACAATAATGATAATGATAATAATAATAATGATAATAATAATAATAATAGTATTACCGAAAGAAAAAGAAATTCTTTAAGAAAGTGCAGATTGTAAGTAAGTGCACAAGTAAGTTGTAATTGTGGAAATTTTAAATGAAATTTAGTTCTTTATTACACAACAAAAAATGATTATTAGTTCACTTGCAATGATGGCACATTTAGGTGCTAAATATGATTCGCTCGCATTGGCAACCATCCAACACGGTTTGTTTGGACAGTATTATGTGTGTCTGTTCCCGGCACTATGTCTCATTATCATAATGATTCACGCTTCACAGTATTCATATATTATTCACATATTATCATCCCTCAGAGGGACGGATCTAACTTTTTGTTAAGGGTGGGGGGGGGGGGGGGGAGGTGACCCAATGATGATGGGTCATGACAAGCAAAAAAACAAACAAACAAACAAACAAACAAACAAAAAACAAGGTTTTGCATTTTTGCCCTTGTGCTGAGCCTGAGACAGAGTGCTAGGAATATATTGCATGGGTCTGCACAAAATTAATAATGCGTTTTTCTATGCACATTATATTTTCACTTGGCAGCCTAAGCTAATATTACGACACCTTACCTCCCCCTCCCCCTCCCCCCAAACCAAGGGCTTGTCTGCACCACTGGAAAATCAATATCATAAATCAACTTTAGCTAGCAGCATGGTACGCAAATACACGCGCCATACCATGTCCAATGCTTTGTAAACAGTTACATAGTAGTGATATTAAATCGGTTGTCAATAATATTCCTTTGGACATGCGTTTCTATCATATAGGGTAGTCAAATACCAGACGGCGATAGGATAAACATAATCAACTGATATCAAGCCATTTGCAATGCTCTCCCATGGGAGAACATTTTCACGTCAACAAAACATGAAAAGGAAAATGCGGGAAGCAAGGCGTAATAAAATTAAGATTTGCAATTTGGGTCCCTCTGCGTACAGAGGACACTGAGTTGTGTGCACAGATATCTAGCTGTGAGGTTCTCAGTAATTCTCTGAAAAGAGTTCCAAGGAAAATTCCAAGTTGACGGTGAGACGTTGCGCTCAGCATACTTTGATTAATCCATGTGATGATAACATGTGATGACTTTTGTCTAGAATATACAGAAGATTGCGTTGCCAGGGTTTAAATGCTATTTGCTTGAGGTTATGAGACAGCCTCACTCACAATACAGGGCGTATCAAAAAAAAAAGTTACACTTTTGAAAAAAATTGTCTAGATTACATTTCAAAATATTTGGAAGATTTTTTTTTTCATATTTATGGATGCCCAATAGTCTCATCTATCAAATGCAATCAACAAAACAAATTTTTGTTCACGCTTGGCTGAACACTGACGCTCTTTGTCTAGAGTGTGAAATATGACTTGCGCCAAATTGAAAGAAGATGGAAAATTGAGCCAGCAGTCCAAAGAGCGTCAGTGTTCAGCCAAGCGTGAACAAAAATTTGTTTTATTGATTGCACTTGATAGATGAGACTATTGGGCATCCATAAATAAGAAAAAATCTTCCAAATATTTAGAAATATAATTTAGACATTTTTTTTTTTCAAAAGTGTAACGTTGTTTTTTGAAACGCGCTGTATAACATTTCAAAATATTCAAAAAGATCGTTGTATATGTCCTTTCCAGCGCCAGTCTCGGTATAGATAGATAATAGCATTATTGCCTTGCGAAAAAACGACACTGGATATGTCTTATAAGCCTCATCAAGATGATGCTTGTATTAGATGTGTGGACCTTCAGTATATTTAGTATATATATATATATATATATATATATATATATATATATATTATATTATATTATATTATATAAGGCCTACCAAAATTAAATGTAGTCAAGCGCGTTTATTCTCTACACCTTTTATTCAATGAATTGAGTTTGGTATAAGAAGCACTTGCCCCCACCAATTATGGCGATAGGAAATAGACACATTTATAAAAAAAGATACTATTTTCCAAACTTTCAACAACTTAAACTTAAACAAGTACACCAAAATGAAGAACCAATGTCCTTCAAAACAGCGAAAAACTTTGGCATGGTAGACATGCCGGGTTTTTTTTATAGATATGTATATATGTATATACATATATATATATATATATATATATATATATATATTCATATATACATAAGTTTACGTGTAAGTTCAGCCACGGAAAAATTGAATCCTTAAATTAGGTCTCCATTGCATCTTTGCCACGAATTCAGTACATGCAATATTGGATAACATTCATTTTTATTCATTTTTTGTTTCATTCCGCACTTCTTTGCGATGTTCTAATAACTTCTCTTGAACCTCATATTTCTCAGCACAATTTACGAGCTTTGAAGAGATGATAATGTTAAAAATGATAAATAAGTTCAGAAAAACTAAATCATATGCAATGTACCATCTATGCGAACAACACAAATTCGTTGATACGTTATTTATTATGATCATTCTACAACACTCAAATGGCGCTTCGCTGGCAGAAGAAATATTGAATACAATACAATACCTTTTCTACTAGGCAATACGGTCTGTAAATTACTATCATTTACATAAACGGTTCTTATGATACGAAGGCTTGAAGTGTTGAACTACGGCAATGCTTGCAATCACGTTATTCTCACCGTCATGACACCGTACCACCTGTCATGCATACCACACTGGTGGTGGAAGATCAAAAGAGATAAATCAAGTACAATATCAAAACGACTGCATCGCTTACAGGGGAATGAAATCCAAATAAACATATGAAGTAAGTGAACACCTCGATATTAGTAGAATACATCAGCAAAATCCGAGGAAAATCAGAAAATCCCTAAAAAAGTTAGGAATTTTTACAGTTTCGGTGCAGCCATCGCTGGATGAGAAGAATAGTGCAGTACCGTGAAGTCACGTATGTACAACCATACAAAGAAGATATGAAGAAAAACTTTTTTTTTAATAAATAACTTTGTTTATGAAAAGTGCACATTCTCTTGACGTGTAACCTGAATATGTTATGGGTAATATTATGGGGGATCTTCTTACTGCTCAGGTTCGTTAATCCGAATATATAATATGGTTCGTTAATCCGAAAATGTGTGAAGTTATTCTAAACTTACGTTCTTTATGAAATGAATCAAGATTCGTTATTCCGAAAAATCGTTAACTTCGTAAGTAACGAGCCTTCGGAATTTCGAGTCTCAGATCGGATTAACGAACCTTAAAAATAACTAACTCTTACAAATAATATTCCAACTGCTTCCTGTTAGAGGCTAGTCAACTGCTACGTACTTATGTTAGAAAAGTGAAAAATATGTTGAATGTTCTTCACATTTTTTATACTAATGTTGTCCATACGTGACGTAACAAAGTGTTTTGGTCTTCGCATCCATCAATGGCTGCATCGAAATCGTAAAAAAAAATATAATTCATGAACGCATTATGCACTTTTTTCTCAAACTTCGCTGATGCATTCTACTAATATTGCTGCGTTCCCTCAGTCCACATGTATATTTGACTTTCATTTTCGATTAACCCGTTGAATCCTAGATGCGACCAGTGTCTTCTACGTGGCACATCTGGTTCCCTTAAATGACTTGTCAGTAAAAGCCTCATAAATGATACAGTGTCTGTCACGTCATGGTTAAATCAGCTGAGATGTACCATGCGTAATCAATATATATTTATCAGGGCTTGACATTAGCAAATGTCGGGCCACTAATATCTTTTTCGGGCCACCAAGACTTCAAATTCAAAGATTTTAGTGCACCAGAGAAAAAAGTTAGTGTCAAGCCCTTTATATATATACAATTATGAATACATTTGTATTCAATGTTTTTGATTGACTAGATATTCATTCACAAATTGTGTAAATTTCAACTTTATATTAAAAAAATCACATTTCTAGTATCTGCCTTACCTTCGTAAAAAGGAGGGGACATTTATACCTGATAGCGTTTCAAAAGTGATTTAAAGGGATCGTATAGTTATGGTACAGACCTAACTTCATGTTTCTAACATATTCTGGTGAGATAATGAGAAACCTCTTTTGAAATGTGAAAGGGCATGTACATCCAAAAGGAATCCAATGCTTATTTGATGAAAATTGGTTTTGAGATGGCTGAGATATCCAAAACAGAGCCATGCTAATAAAAAGTGCGACCCACCTTTTATTATGATCGTTTTGTTTTACTTTGTTTCTGGATGTCTCAGCCATTCATAAACCGATTTTCATCAAATAAACTTTGAATGCCTCTTAGAATGGTATGCTCAGAACTATTTCATAGGTGGCTTCTTGGCTCACCTCCACCAATACTATACCAGCCCTTTAAATGGTACTCCTGGTACATTGTGGGTCATGAGATCCTTGAAACCTTTATTATCAATGACCTAGGAAAAAGTTTCCTGTCTCTGGTTTTCCCTCATATAGCATCGAATATTGCACATGCATATTTACATCTCTTCAACCAATTACTACATTATTGGAAAAGCAGACCTGAGCACCACTCTTAAAACGAATAGAATAAGTCTGTTTCATATTTGATGGTTCATGGCATTTATAGTAGTTGACTTATTTCGTTCATTTTGCTAGGCTGCGTAATAACTTTTTGTTTTTGGAAACAAATGTCGACGTTGATGCTATATTTTTCTTTATACATATAATTTTACTTGATTTGTAGGAAAAAGTATGCACATCTTTCCTTTCAGACAGAGAATGTCATTCCATCAGAACAGAATCAAAGACTGCCGTATATTCTCGGTGGATGAAGCGCCTCGTCGCAGAGAGTCGCATGTATTGCCGTAAGAGCTACATCAAAGCTGCATCGGATTATGCTGTCAAAGTTGATTTAAAAGGACTGAATCTTAAACCGTCTATCCATTAAGTCAAAAATGTGTGCTTTCTCACTGAGGACAATAGGCGTTGTTCAAGTCTTTTTAACCTTGGTAAGATTGGTTCATTCAAACAAACAATTTCAAATATTAAAACGGGAAATCTGGACCTGTTAACAGTTAGTCTGGACATTATAGATTAAAATCTCACGAGCACAACAGCAAAAACTAAATCAAAATCGGATAAAGGGTATATACATATACATATGAAACCTTAAAGATTAATTGATATTTGCAAAATAGTTCTTGAACTGCTGATATGAAAATGCACATGAGTGAGCTGATTATGTCATCGCCTCACAATTTTTGCATTGAACGTGAAAAAAATTAACCGACGAAAATTCAATTCTTCTACCATAAAAATGTAAAACATAATGTTTTTTCCTGGCCGAATCGCTACCAAATAATGATCGGTCAGATACACTAGTACTTGAGACTGTGACATGATTGTGTTGGAACAAAACTTAAAAAAACTCGGAGATTTAAAGATCTTATGTACAAACAATATGGCAGGTTTTGAGGTGATGACATCATCTAATCACTTTTTGCATACTCACATTGACTGTTCAGTGATTGGTTGTTTTTTGTTTGTTTCATCACTTCCCCATTTCATAACTTCCCCCTTTTTTAATCTTTGATCAATTTTCACTTTTGTGCTTGTAAAATTTAACTCATACTTTACTGTGGTGCTTGTAAAATTTCACTCAAACTTCACTGTTGAGCTTATAAGATTTCACTCATACCAACTTTTAACTGGTCCGGGGTTTTCCTTTAAGTAGGAGGTAATGAAGATAGTTGCTCGTCCGGAAAGAGATCTAACAGACACGGACAAGAGTTTATAACCATATTAATATATTTTCGGATAAGCCTTACTCATGGCGCCATTTGCGTCGGATATCATCAAGGCTACGATAATGATTTGCTGGACTACAAATTGCTACTAATCATATTTTCGACCTTGACCCTTTCACTACGAGATTCCATTAATATCCATTCACTTCACACAGTAACCACCTTTGTCTGACCTCCCTGGCTAAAGCTTACACGTGTATATCACAGAGTAGCTTGTGCACTTTTTACAGGTTGTTGTTGTTTTTTTTTTTACAGAAAAGACAGTTTGCCAAAACCGCTTGACCATAACCAGAACCGCTTCTCTGATATCCACTCAAACAGCCACTCGTAGAATGTCTACACACAAGAGGTTAGAAAAATGTTGCATTAGAGTAGACAATACTCAGATTTTTTCCTCATGTAGAAAAGAATCAAAAAGTTTAAATCCATTGAGTAATTGCAATCACATATTTTACAAGTCATTATTCGATTAATGAGTAGTCTCTTCAATAGAACAAAATTGATTCATATGATTCTTTGGCATCGTTGTATCATTGTCAATGTTGCCGTTGGATATGGAACAATATCATTCCTTTCTGGAGAAAGAAAGAAGAAATTGTTGCCATATCTTACATAAAGTTACATATTATACTGTACAGACACATGACAAACGAACATGACTAACGAAGATATATTGTACTCTTTAACAAAGAAATTACGACCACGTACGTAATAATCAGCTGTGCTGCATGGAAATACTTTTCATTTTTCTTATACCAAGCTGCGAAACTGAAAACTGTAAACGACGCTCATTATAAAAGATTCAGAGGTGGATGTTCTCTGGGGTCACCCAGTTGTGTTCATTATCTCTCCGGAGTCAATGAGACATGGTCCAAATTTTGCCGCTATAGTTTGGAGTCCGACACATTCGAGTGAGATTAGTTCCCAGTCACCACCTCATTGTCTCAGAAATCAGAAAAGAAAAAGATCAAGCCCGATCAGGTCTATGCTTCGTCCCAAAGCGAGATAGACAAAGGAAAAGATGGAATCAATGCAAATCACGAAGATCAATTCACACTGGAAGCATAACTTGAATTCAAAGTGCGCAAGTGGATCTAAAAGAACGAGCACAAAAACAAACACACCAGGAAACAGAATACGCCTTGGTAGACATTCAGTGTCATTCATTTCACTCAAAAACTTGAAGGAGCACCAGACTACTACCAATATTTTGCTTAGCTATTATGATGGCTGGTTGCATCATTTTTTTTTTCTCCAGATAACTACCGACGACGACGACGACGAATTCCTAGCATTTTTTTGAACGCACGCCGGAAATCGCGATTGAAGATAGTGTAAATGATCGGATTCAAGGCACTATTACAATATCCGATCCAGAAGAAGAAATCAAAGAGCAGCGTTGGAATCTTGCAGGCTTTTCCGCACAGGGCTGAAATAACGTAGAGCTGAAAGAAGGGGTACCAGCAGGCTAGAAAGGTGCCCATAATGACTCCAAGGACGATGGTTGCACGCCTATCTCTCGACTGAGCCAGGCGTCGCTTCTGCTTTTCCACTTCATGGGGATCGACGCGAGATGGGCGGTGTCCCAGTTGAGGGGTGTCGGGTCGCAGGGAGTGGTCGCTGGTTTTCGTCGAAGGTAGCAGCGACGTGGACGTAGTAATCGAAGGTGGATGAAGAGTATTTTCTGACGGAGATAGCGGAAGTCGGTCATGGGTGCTATCCCCATCAGGGTTACTGCTACTTGTACCACAAGCCGAAGGCACCGGCCGGGCTATGTGCTCCACCTGCAGCGTCGACATTTGAATATCTGGCTCGGTTTTGTGTATTAGCGCATACGTTTTGCCTTCAAAATTCGTCCGGTCGTCCACTGACACACCTTCAGTGGCTATCATATTTTTCCCATTTGCTCGCTTTGACATTCGCACAGCCGCCCGCGCTCTTTTTCTGGCGGCCTTCCAAATTTTCCAATACACAATCACCATAATGAATGCGGGAATGTAGAAAGAACCCATGGTGGAATACAGAATGTAACCGATATCCTCGCTGATTACACACTTGTAGATGTTGTTTTCGTCGGGCTTGTTCTCAGAGCGCCATCCAAACAGCGGAGGCACGGAAATCACCATGGACAGCCCCCAGACCAGAAGAATCATGAGCCGTACCCTGCCCGGCTGGCGCCACTCCGCATGCTTAATAGGTCTCGTGATTGAACAGTAGCGGTCAATTGATATTAGGCAGAGATTAAGAATCGACGCGGTGCAAGCGAGGACGTCCAGAACTAGCCACAGGAGACAGACCAGATTTCCGAAGATCCAGTGACCAAGCATCTCGTTGACAACACCAAGGGGCATGATCAGCACACCAACCATGAGGTCGCTGGCGGCCAGGGACACTAGAAACCAATTCTGCACCGCTTTCAGCGCGCGCTCCCTAAACACGGCTATGCACACCATTATGTTGCCGATGACGATCAGAATAATTACCAGCAGGGCTAGAAGGGAGCAGATCACCATCCGAGCCAAGCCGTAGCGACCGTATGTCGGTCGCGTGGTTTCATTGTACCCGTCTGTAGCGGCGCTAAAAATCGATCCCGACGTAATCGGGTCGGGATCCGTAAAAGACGACTCCGTAGGAAATCCCTCCATCGTGCCGTTGAATATGGAAAGGATGAATGCCTGACCAAGCGCGTTCGCTTGAGGGCACGCGGATGTGTTTAATGGGTCGGTCTGTAAAACACCCACCAAAAGTACTCGCTCAAATAATACAACACGGACTTATGAATTTAGTCACATCAAGGTTTTTGTGCTGCATCATTGCGTTATTCTTAACACAAATATGTCAAAGTGTAGCAACCACGCTATGTGTCTGTGCACTCTCTCTATGGAGAGCTTTCCATTTGAAAATAACGTCTTTGAGAGATTCATTGAAACATAAGTGGGACTCACCATTTAAAATCCAATGCAGGAGTGCCGTTTGGATAATGATTCTTGCACTTCAAACAGACCCACAAAACTTCCAAAGGGATGCTTGCCCGTTGTTACAAATGTGTTGATAATAAAGTCCCTCGGAGGAAAAGAAAAATCTGTGTTTTCGCTTGTGAGAGACTTGCTCTATTCCTCCTCTTGAAAATTGTTTCAGATCTTATCGACATCCACTTTTCACCCCATCACACACTTGTGTTCCTCCGAACTCCCAAACAAATTTCGGCGACGGGGTTAAGTAATAATGAATAACATTTGACCATTCCATGCATTTCAGCCCCGCACAACGTCCATCTCTTAACTCGTTTGCATCGAGCATGAGAGTGAGAGAGGGAGAGATGTATCACTTCGGAAGGTTTGTTGGAGGTCTGCTACATCTTGTTTAAAAAAAAAAATCCTCCATAGAGGTAACATTTCACCATCTCGCATTCTCTCCTATTCGATTGCCATGGAATCAGCGGGGTCCCATTTGATCAACATTGATAATTGTTTCACGATGCACTCACCTTTGACAACTTGGATCGAATGAATAACATTACATGGCAAATGTACACAGCGTCACGGATCAAGTAGCGTGTGTATAACAGCTCTCCTCCAAACAAAGCTTGTGTGTGAGAAGAAGAAAAGGGAAACCGTCAGATTCCAGTTAATGACGTGAATGATGTGGAAATCATCCAGTCTGAGGAGCATAACACAGAACGTCGCTTTTTGTCTATGTTACAACCTACTATGAAGAGATAAGACTTATTATCCACAAACCCACGAGTTGATGACACCTTCAAACTTGGTTGAATTCGGGATGGCAGGCACGCCCTGCACATGAACTCTCAACTTGTCCATCAAGCAAGTGTTATTGTGTGGATCATGAAGCAGTTTGTCACCTTCATCATTTTCATAGGCTCTGTGCTACAGTCGAGCATAGTTGAACGTAACTCATAGTAAATGCACTGGCATGATTTCATTGTTAAAGCGGCCATCTTATGTTCACTTCAGTTGCCCATGGCGCAAAACAATAGGCAGCGCGACTATGATACAGCTACGCAGATTTCTATCCGAAATGTAGAGTCTATCCACTCACGTGTGACCTTCAAAATCGGTTATTCTGATTGGCAGCGGTAATTAGGCGCACTCGAAGATGTCGTTCGCTGTGGTGTGAGCGACAATCACCTACTAAGGCCATCACTACACAAAAGGTTTCATCTAAGACGTTGACGGGACTAACGCTGGCATTAGCAGTTGATCAGTCATACCTACTCGAGATTTTCGCAAATTTCAATCTGGAGCCAGGGGCAATGTTTGCTTCCGACTGCATGGTCACAAATAATTTTGTTTTCTTTCATTCACATTCTTCATTCCGTTTCTCACAAGAGCAAGGTAACTCAGTTCAGCTGTCGCCTCCACTCCAAACGCCAATCAATTATAACGCACAATACCAACGACCGATTCATCCCAAGTGGTCAGTAATTATACCGACCACCGAAGTGATTAAAATGGCCTAAATGCCCAGCCAGCCATCAGAGTTAAAGGACTTAAGCAGCAGTTGGTGATGTAATACGTCTATAGGCTACCTTCCTGGAAAGCAAATGACGCAAATATCCACAGGGTTTAAATGGTTAGCCCATTGGAATAATCCGTGCACGTATTGTTCAGTATTTCAACAGAATCACATTATCTAGATGCTAAATTCGGAGTCGAGTAACCGCAGTAACTTCATATCTCAGTTAGACAGCGAACATGTCGTTCAAAGTGGAAGCATGAGGTCCTTCATCGCGAACCCAGGAAGAGTCCAACAGCTACCAGTCACCATGGATCGGAGATACAAAATTGTCCCTCTGCTCAAAATAAAAAAGTCACATCGTCTTTGTCAGTGCCAACCAGTCTAGATTTCAATCCTCTCACACCGAACTCCTCATATATTGTTTGGAAGGAGCGTTTACACAGCACATATCGGCTGCGGACTTGCCGCGAAAGGTGGCGCGAGTTATGTGTTCAGTCTGGCACACTCTACGGCATATTTATATATCCTGCGGAGAGTGATCGTCAGTAGCGCAGAGCGCGAGACATTTTCTCCCCCACTCCTCACTACATTCACTCTTCTCATCCAATGGACGAGCCGCGGTGCTACCATTACAAAGTTCTTGCTAGATTGTCAGTCTTGCGCAGTGCGTGGGCCAATGCGATGAATGCATCCAATATGCCTGTCAGTTAACACAAAATTTACTTCTCGTGGAGAACACGCCGATGATATTTGGCACGCAGAAACACACTCTATACACACACGCTTAAACGTTAATGCACACATACTACATTTCTGTTCGGGTGAGTGTGTTAAGCATACGGCATGCGGTTGTTTCCTCTTTTCTCTTGAAAAAAAAAGATCACGGAGTGCGTTACTGTACTAACTCATTCATGTTTATTTATCTATCAAAATAATTTTGTAGTTGATCATTGAAATGAGATACAATGCTCTGTAAAAAATATCATATGATTAGTTGTTATCCTTTTTCAATATGTACAGGTACGTATTCCTCCTCCTTCATGCGTATATACATTACATCATAATTATCTTTTCACTTGTTAAATAAAAACAAATATTCTTGAAGTTGTAATAAAGAATGTCGCATCATATTTGCTTAATATTTTCTTTGCTGTTAGCTGCTTTAATCGCAAGTATCTCAAATTCACAGGAATGGAGTTAACTCCTTTTGCTGTCAAACTCTTCACATCTTTTAAAATACATATACATTATGTAATCTATGTAATGTATGTGATACATTACATAAAGACTGATATGACAGGGAGATTAGGAGAGACTTAATAATGATAAGAGAACAGCAACTTTGTCTTTGAATCTTTATTCCCTTTTGTTTGTAAGAGGCATTATAAATTTATTATCTAGTTTAGATAAATCTGAGTGTTATTGTCTTTTTTTCCCTTTCCATCCCCCTCCCCTCCCCCCCCCCCCAAAAAAGGGGGAAATATTGGTTATTGTATTCTCTTCATTTGATGTGAACGCCGGTGTTTGTCCACAGTTTCTCCGCTCATAAGTAAACGAGAGGTGGCGCTGTTTGTCTTATTGGCACTGTTCAACACACGTAGGTGATATGTAAAAGAATGACAATTAAAGTATCCCAATATTAGCAAATATTGTGGGGGGGGGGGAAGTGATTGTCAAAGGAACATAACTGGCTCCCTGTTTACCGGATCTGAGTACATGAGCCTCTAGTATATTATGTATTTCATGACGAGATAAGCACAGTATGTCACTTCCTAACAACAACAGATTTTTTTTTTTTTTTTGTAACTGTAGTTCCATCGGTAAAATACATATTTCAGAGAAGCACACATTATAATCTTTTTACCTTACTTTACTTTTTCAGTCTCACTCATGGTATTTTAAGAAATGTGTTTCTCCTTTCTCTATTCTCTTCATCTATCCATATTCCGTCAGTCCTTTTTTCTGTCTCACTCTTTATATTTAAGTATTTTCCCATGCCTGTGCTATTGAAACGATAATAATGTGGAACTGAAAACATAATCAGAC
Source organism: Diadema antillarum (assembly GCF_040938485.1). NCBI lineage: Eukaryota > Metazoa > Echinodermata > Echinoidea > Diadematoida > Diadematidae > Diadema > Diadema antillarum. The sequence goes on from NW_027270899.1 coordinate 264,122, forward strand.
ACTACTGTTTATGAGACTGTTTATGAGATTAATGTTGTAAACCCTCAGAAACATTTTTTTTTTTAGCATTGAGAATAGCTTTATGTGAAGTGAAAAAAAAAACAATCTGAAAACAAAAGGGTGTAAATAGGTATTTCTTAATAAAATTGGAAATAGAAAAGTTAATATATCTGTCAATCAAGTGTGGGGGTATTAACCACCCCCACGTTGAAAAAAAAAAAAAAAAAATGTTTCAGGGCAAGATTCAGCAAGGAGGATGTGGTAGGCTGCTTTCCAATTTCCATGGGACCCAATTAAAGAGATGTCACTTTGTCTTATAACTGGCAGTAGGTCCTTGGAGGCAGAAAGGTGTTACAACATCGCATATTTTCATTTGTGGGTTTTGCTTAATTGGGATATTGACAATGAAAACACGTATCGTCATGAATACCGGTGAGATCGCTTTATTAGGGACCTTGCCAGGATTCACGGGGTAATGAGAACTATCTGTATAAAAACAACACAAATAGCGTCGATCTGAAGACGCGAAGGGTCGTGCTATCTCAATATTGATCATGTGTATTGGGTAATACCACTGAGAGCGCCCCTTTCTTAGAACACAAAACATTTAAAGATAATAATAGTAATAGTCTCCTGTTAATCTCTACAAAATAGCCGCATAACGTCCCACAAATGAATCGCAAAATCCCCATCGCTTATGTGATAATGAACATCTCTGCGGACGGTCATCAGGGATGATTGGATTGGAACTTGATATTCAGCTCACATACTAGTCAGTCTGGTTTACAAATCATGATTAGCAATTATATTTCCACCTCCTGCGTTCTCCTTCAGTCCTCAGTCAGTCAGAGGAAAAACGGTTATGAAAAGCTTGATTGGTACAATTGTATTTCCATGCTACCGAAACAAATTTCCTCGTAAACCTCTTGTCTATGAGAATACCACACATGCTCAGGCAAGAAATAAATAAAAATTAAGTATATTAACACTTTAACGAACATTACAGCAGAGTTGTGACAATCACATCTTCTTCTTGTGAATTATAGTGTGTGTATACAAGTTCTGTTTAAAACCATTTGAAATGACTATGGAGCGACTGAGGCAAAAGGGTACGGTAAGAATAATGTGTACTTAGTGAAGTGATAATCCGTCTTATATTCAAATTTATTGACTCAAATACATTTTAGTGATATGAAGCAGGCAGACATACATTGGGAGTCTCAATAAAACACTCAAAAACTTTAAAATTGGTGGAGGAGGATTCCTTTTCCAAATCACAAAAGATGATTACACACAGCATTGTTGAGCTCTTCAAGTTCAATGGAAAGCGAACCCGAGCCATTTGATTGCATGCGCAAGCGCTACCAACTGGAACCAAATCACCCATCACCCTTCTACGGGGCTATGATTAATTTGATTTGGTTAACATTTTTCACTCACAGCTCTCTCGATTCATATCCAGCCATTCAATCTATTTTTTCTTCGATTCTCTCTTTGTAGTACAGCCAATTTGATTATTCAATCGTATTTTGTCCTGGCTTTTATCATAGATATGTCGAGGCTGAGATGTGGCTCAGTCGATAGCGTTTCTGCCTTGCCATCATATGGCTGGAGTTCGGGCTCGGGTTCGAATCTTAGAGAGTCTTGTTAGCAATGTTGTGGATTATCATGCGGCCCCCTCTAGTAGAAGCTAAACACTTTGTTCCTCGGATAGGACATCCAATTGAGGTCCCGTGTGCAGGTGTGTGAGAGAGTCAAAACCCTCGCACCTTAAACATGCTTCCTTCATTCATTGCAAAAAGCAGGGTGCATAACCCAATGTAGTGGTCCACCCCAAGTACTCACAACTGCAACGGGACGCCATGGCAGACCAGCTAGTGCAGCAGAACATGAGGTATCCATGCCATCTTGTAACATTGAAAATAAAAACAAACAAACAAACAATATGGAATCAAAATACAAAGAGTGAGAGGGAAATGGAGATAAATAGACAGGAATAGAGAGAGAGAGGGGGGGGGGAGTAGGGGAGAGGAAACAATGCTCGTCGTGTAACATAATTTTTTTTTCTAAGATTCAAAGTAACATCCTGTGCGTGAGGTGAGTACTTTATACTCCCAAGGACGTTTAGATCGTGTTCTGTATCTCATAACATTGTGGTAGCGCGTTCAACGACATTTTGTACATGGGGGGGGTGGGGGGGCTGTAGTCCCCTTGTCGTGTTCCATTTTATACCGAGTCACCATTAGTCGTTTCTATACTTACCAGCAGAAAGGAATATTAGGAGAAAAGGGTATCAATTGTAATTATGTAAGAAACGTGGTCCAAAAATAAAAATTCATAAATACACCCCGAAATTGTGTCACGTTTTAAGTAAATAGGATTTGTCTTGTCAGGCATTTTATTTTTCACTGTAATGTTACACATAAACTCAGCCACCCCTAAGAAAAAAAAACAAACAAAACAAACACGAAACTAAAAAGGAACCCCTGGTCAAAGCCACAGTTTCTTGTGTTAATGGATGTAATGCATCTGATTTGCTTTCTGTCATTTCCCGAAAGGGCGAAGTAAAACGTGCAATGGCAGACACTTTTAGGCGATTGCGCAAAGCATAGATATATAAACACAGATTATGTGATAATATTATACGCACATTTAGCAAAGTATCAAAATGTCATAAGGGCTTGCTTGCCGTGTGCGTGTATGTGTGTGTATGTATGTTGGTACAAAGAAGATTATAGTGAGAAAGAAAGAAAAAAGATTTTTATTAATCTGACAGCGGAATTCTGTTCAGAATGAGATAGCTCCCTTAAGATGGATATCACCTCTGAGAATGGGATGGATATACGTAACACGACCCCGTAGAGCAACGATCTCCTTCTTTTACATTTTGTGCTGAGCGCCGAGCCGCAGGATGTGAACTCAGAGCGCGTAATTCGATCCGATAATAAAGGTGAACGGCGTTGTGTAGGTATCGTGTTAACTTGACGCGCGCATATCAGTGCATTGATACATGCGACTTGTTCAAATCCATCGATGTGACATTCAAGCACATAGATTCACATAATCTCAAATTCCCTCTCACTTTTCCTGTTTTATCATTTATTCTCACTTCCCCTTTTCACATCTTTTTTCCAGGGTTCGAATCTTCCTGGTGCATTCATCTTTAGAAAAATGTTTGGTCCACAATATCTCCCTACCCAGGTGCCATCAATTGGTGCCTGGCAATGCTGGTATATACCGGCAGGCCCTTCTACAGAGTCCATACAGAAGAGGCTACTCTCGGTAATATTGTACACGTTTCCCTCTCTAATACACACACACACACACACACACACACACACACACACACACACACACACACACACACCACACAAACAAACGCATATAGGTTGACATAAGTTTAATCCCATTCCAACTCTGCATCGTCATAGGAAGGATGTAAACAACAACAACCAACATAGAAGAGGGAGAGAGAGACAGAAAGGGATATAAAGAGAGATGCGGGAGGCAACGAACTCACCATTAAATTGCATTATTGGATCGCAATGACGCCACAGTGAACATCCAAATAGAGTAAAACACCACGCCTATGGCGCAACGTTGGGGTTAACCCGAGAGCAAACCAGAAAATTCGCCTACAAGGAAGGGATATGGTCTGTCTCCTTCTTTGCACCCTCCGTCATTTAAAGAACGTGGTATCATTATTAACTCATCAGTTGTGACCTGTTTCCATTCCTGAGCCCGCCATTAACAACCCGCATGGGCCAGGCGTTGTGACGATACACAAAATGGCTGGATTAGGTGCGAGGTCACGATGCCTCCGTATCTCTTCTATGGCCTTTTGATGCAGATAAAGTTAACCTGATCGGTCGTGGCGGTTGTGACGCAAACCTCCGCACCCCTGGGGACCGAGCCAACTCGATTAGCCCCCTATACCCTTCCGCTGCCAGTGTCGGTAGCACCGGACTATCTTGCTCTTCCCAACATGCAGCAAAAAAGTTTCCCTTCGGTGGCATAATTTCATTATTTTCTGTGAATCTTCGTGAAGTTTTGTTTGGTCTCATATTTCTCGAAAGAGAACTGCGCTTCCTCTTCTTCTTCTTCTTCTTCTTCTTCTTCTTCTCTCTCTCTCTCTCTCTCTCTCTCTCTCTCCCCTCTCTCTCTTTCTTCTTGGTTGTTGGTTGTTGGTTGTAGCTTGTACACGTGAATTTTCAAAATAGAAATAACCCCCATTCTCAGGAACGCCCTAGTTCTATGAACACGCTCTTTCTCTTACAACATTTTCCATGAGAACGGCATTTTGGGCATATTGATCTAATCTAAACAATAATTCTCTGAACTTTGTTCAACTGTTTTTCATTGTACTTAAAGTATTTTGGAGGTAAATCTCCTGGATTGTGACCATTTCAGAAGAATCTTTAAGGAACATAATAGCCATTAGCATTAGCAGATGGAAATCATTTATTGCATACATTAGTTTACGAACTTAAAAATCAGTAACGCACTGCTCTCCATTACACAGTCAGCCTTTCTTTTTTTCTCTCTCTCTCACATGCACACACACACACACACTCTCTCACTCTCTCTCTCTCTCTCTCTCTCTCTCTCTGCATAATGCTGTATATCGATTTTTGCCGTCAGTGAGACCATTCTTACAGCCAGTCTTATTTACTCTTTTCCCCATTAGCTTCTTAACAAGGCCTATCCGTGGCTCTGTCGTTGTTTTTAATTTGCGTTAGAAAAATAATACAAAGGAATTAAGTATTACACGATGGCTAAGTATAAGGGAAGGATGACCCTACTCTGCCTCTCTCCAGTGCCTTGCTTGATCTTGCACCTATCCAATAAACCAATATGTTGAAGCACATCATTACGTGACACAATGTAGAGTAGGTTGAAATTCAAACTTTTTACGTACTTTAAACGTACCAAATGACATTTAAATTCTGTTCAATCAATATCTTTCAATTAGGTTTAAAAAAAATTTAGATCATTGCATCTGGACTTACTGTTTTAATTCCGACAACGGTTTTACGTCTTATCCAGGACACTTCATCAGCTTGTCTGATTTGGTGGCGGTGCCGATCGGCGCAGACGCTCAGCCGACTTCATTTTTTCGGAGTCAGTCTTTGAGGAATTCTCCGGATTACAGATCTGTACACTGAACAACATCCGATTGTGAACAGCGTAAACTAAACCTCAGATGATTGCGATGCTCCACTAATTTCCTCGACGTCTTCTCCTATACCCGCATTAAAACAAGGCAATCGAATTGCCAAACTGAGTCTTAAACAGACGGGCTGATGCGACCAGGATCGGATGTGAAACCGTTCTCGGAATTTAAACTTTAAGTCCAAATGCAATGATTTCAATTTGTTATACTTTGTTTAACGTTACCTGGATGAATCAGAGCCTACATCAATTGATTCGAGTCTTTCAGTAATTAATTCATCAAAACATAGCAAATGCAGAGGCAATACCATTAGAAAGAATGACCAGTGAGTGAATGAATGGTATGGACCTTGATGATGCTTTCACATCATCCTCGTCAAGCTTAGCTTATGATGATGGTCCCCTGCATTTCATTTTTATCATTTCCTATTGCTTCCTTTCATATATGATATTCGTTCTTGAAAAAAAAAAGAAAATGTATGTAAGATCCAAACGTTACGAATATTAGCTGTGTAAATGACTATGTAAGTATCTTGTTGATTTGTTGATTTGTATTGATTTTGAAATGCAGAAATAAAAACTGAACTGAACTGAACTGAACTGAACATGTTTGTGAATAAGGCTAGAGACAAAAACAAATATCTAAAGGCGTTACAAATGCATTATGTGTACAACGTGTAAAACAGCATACTCATCTGTAATCACGATAATGCTCCATAGTAACACGAACAAACTCGTACTCCAAGTTATGCTGACTTACAATACAAAGAAAGAATAAGTCATGGTTAACAAGAGCACAAAGGAGGAAACACAAAGATTGACTACATGTAAACAGAGCTGATTGATGTGGAGGAGTACGCTCTTTAGGCTCATGCATATTATTTCTACGTGAGTTATTATCATTTATTCATGTTCAAATTTATGAAGTTCTTCCGTCAAGATGTTTTCATTGCAACTGATTGACAAATTGCCCTACATCGACGTAAATAAGCACTGAATTGATCAGTGTTTTAGTAGTAGCCATGATAAAAAATCATGGGCGTACATACTCGAGCAGGATTCGAACCCACGACCTCCTGATCACCGGACAGGCGTCATCTTCACTAGACCACCGAGCTTTCGCCCGACAGCAAGTGTTGGTTCTAATCCTTATAGCATGCAGCGGGTACTGCTTTGTTATTCAAATTTATGAAGTTCTTCAGTCGAGATGTTTTCATTGCAACTGATTGACAAATTGCCCTACATCGACGTAAATTATTCATGTTGTTATGTTGTAACATTGTTTATGTTGTACTTTTGCATTAGGCAACTAGGAAATGCATTGTCAAGCAATGTCAGAGGAGATCGAGGAGTGAGAACTAAATCCTTATTCCTTTATTATTTTCCTGTTGTAATATTTATCTGTATATCCTTTCCTCATTTTTTCCTAAATGTTGTAATAAAGTTATTGGGAAATCTCCCTGAAAATCTTATTTCCGGTAACTGACTTTTCAAACTATCAAACTTATACTTTCCACGCCTGAAGTGAGAAAGTCCAAGATTGATGAGCGGTGTACATTCATTGATTGATGTTCTGTGGTTATACAATGTGCTTGTTATATCAAGATTCCCTATCAAACCAGAAAAGAGGGACAGAGGAAGGAGAAAGGGTCGATGTGTCTGTTTCTGTATGTGTATTCTACACAAAGGTACGATTGAGAAATTTAAAAAGTCACATAGAGACAGAAAAAAAAAACACAGAAAAGTAATTCAATTCAGTTTGATCACTTTCAAATTTTATTTCATAATAATAATGATACAGGGTACTTATAATGCGCCTATTCCACATAACTAACGTGCTCAAGGCGCAGTAGTGGAAAAAGTGAGTTATGAAGCACAAAAATCATTACACAAACATGCACATGAAAATGACTGACACAATAATGATGGTGGAAAAATAATAATATACAATTCTACTGAAAAACGGTTACGAACAAATAAGTCTTGAGGGCAACTTTAAAGGAGTCAACATTCGAAATGTGACGGATAGCTATTTCATCTATCATTAGTACTTATAGATAGATGAGGATTGATACACACATGCAGACAGACTTAGAAAGATATGAAAAAAAACGGAGAAAGAATTAACTACGACGTCTTTTAATGCTATATAGCATTATCATATTTGTTGGCCTATATTTTTGCATGGTGAGAGTTCCCATCGAGTCCTGCGGGACCGCTCAAGTTAACGCGATGAGGATGATAGGTGGCGCCCTGCTTTGAAACCTTTAGACTGCCATTAACAAACACACACTCCAGGGATAAGTAAATCCGTTCGAACGGACAGGTTGATATTAAACAAACTAATTAGTTAAGCGATCTCGATTTTAGGGGGTATTTTAGGACCATTTGGAATGAAATGGAAATACCTGGATGAAAGACGTCTTATAGCCCAGCAGTAGGCCTACTTTCGAGTACCACTGAGGGCTGATCACTCGGCGGAGACAGTCTTTGCGACTGTACCAGTCTTGCAGTCGACTCCAGTCGTAACGAAGTCATCGGTATCGGCAGTTTTCTTTCGTTATTCAGATGCCATTTTATACCTAACATGGATGATATCGGTACAAAAAAAAAAGAATTTTGAACAGAGTTTGAATAGTCCCTGCGAATATTTGATACCACACCAGAACGATGAACGTTGACAATGTAATGATGATGGTGATTGTAACTATAATGGTGGCTATGATGATACAGCTGTACTACTAGTGTATCACCCCTAAATGTGACTCTGCACCTCAGAACAAACAAAAAGTCGCCAGACATGAATTTTTAGTTAAGACCATATTCTGAAAGAGCAGACTTTAAGCTTTAAAATAATGTATAACTCAAATCAAATGGACTCTCCTAACCTATCTAAATATTGGAAAGAAAGCACAAACTCAGGAAAAGTGTGAACTGAGAAAACAAGCTCTGAAGTACAGTGTCTATTCAAGCGCTTAATCTTTACCAAACCGTGCTGGCTGTGCGATGAATGGGACAAAAAACAGGAAGTAAACCACCAGAGTAACAACAATAAAGGGATTATCAGATTAAACTGAAATTAAACATGCCTCATTAACACATTCTGTCCATAATCAATGCCAACTTTCAAAGCAGTAGCACTATCCTTTCAAAAGTTATCAGAGTTGAAAGTGAAGAGTGTGGACATGGTTTTTCAGAAAAGAAAAAGGGATTCTAAAAGACACACATAATCACACTATTCTACCAAAAATGTTCGAGATAAAGTGCTGAAAAAAACACTTTCCTGCCCGTTTTATGATATCAAATTTTGGCATAATGTAAAAGAAGACCCGCTCTTTCAGAAAATACGAAAAAGTCAAGTTCGGCTAGGTTGACCCATTTCACTTATTTTCAATCTTCACGCAAAATCAGTGTGTGCGACTTTATCTTCGTTTTGAGGTGCACGGTCACAAATGTAATATCAACGCTAAATGTAATATCGACCCTAAATGTAATACATCTTAACGCTAAATGTAATAACAATCCTAAATGTAATTCATGTCAACCCTATAAATGTGACACATCTTAACGCTTAATGTAATATTGCGACCCTAAATTTAAAAACCTCATTATAGAGAGTGTAACCAACGCAGAATATCGGGCAACAGGTCAGGGGGTATATGAAGGGGATATGACGCAACTTTTTATAGCACTCTTGAAAGAGCAGGAATAGTTGCTTAGATTTGTTTTTGTTGTTTACCCAGGTAAAATCACAGTCTTATTAATTCCTTTGCTTGCTGCAAAGTTAATTAGGTACATTCAACATAGTTTTTTTTAATCTATACCTTTATCATACAGTCACATAAACATTTTGTATTCCAATCTTCATTCAGTATTCGTGTTTGTTTAAAGTTTTGATGAAAAAAAGAAAAAGAATGGGCAAAAATTCTTTGCAAGGAAATTGTGAATATGAATAATATTGCATGAAAAAAAAAACATATACCTACTGATGAAAAGGGATGATAGAGCGAGTAGATTGATAAATTAGAAATTAGAAAAATTCAGAAAGATTTCGCAATTTTTTTACTAACCATCATTATCTATGTAATGTTTCAATGACGAGATATCTGTCACACATTGACATGGCAGCACTGTCCGAAATATTAGCCTCATGACATTGTTCACTACTAGTAATCACTACTATAATACTTAGTGACAAGAAACTGGGACAATTGGTCGTGGGGAGGGTACACGAAATGAATTTTAAAAAAATGCCAGTAAAGTAAAAAAATATATATGTCTTTTTATCATCTTTGAGTCAGCATTTGTATATTGACTTTCCTATGATATGTGAATGTATGAGTAAGGCAAACTGACTTAACTTTTGCCCATTTTTTTCTCTTTCAACAAAACTCTAAGCAATAATGAACACTGAATGAAGATTGGAATACAAAATGTTTATGTGATTGTATGATAAAGGTAATAGATTTAAGAACTATGTCACATGGACCTAATTAACTTTGCAGCAAACAATGGATGTAATAAGACTGTGTGATTTTTACCTGGGTAAACAATAAAAAACAAGTCTAAGCAACTGTTGTCGTTCTTTCAAGAGTGGAGAGAAAGTTGCGTCATATCTCCTTCGTATACCCCCTGACCTTTTGCCCGATATTCTGCGTTGCATACTCTCTCTATAAGCAGGTGTATTACATTTAAGGTCGTAATTACACTAAGCGTTGAATATATTATATCTAATATGGTTGACATGAATTACATCTAGGATTGTTATTACATTTAGCGTTAAAATGTGTACATTTAGGGTTGTTATTACATTTAGCGTTAAGATGTATTACATTTAGGGTCGATATTACATTTAGCGTTAACCCGTTCAATACTGAATTCTTAAATCCCCATAGACTTAACAGACAGGTAAACAGGTTCCCGTAGGGAATGGGTTAAGATGTATTACATTTAGGGTCGATATTACATTTAGGGTTGAAATGTATTACATTTTGGGTTGTTATTACATTTAGGGTTAAGATGTATTACATTTAGGGTCGATATTACATTTAGGGTTAAAAAGTATTACATTTAGAGTCGATATTACATTTAGGGTTGACATGTATTACATTTAGGGTCGATATTACATTTAGGGTTGACATGTATGGACATTTATGGTTGTCTCCGGTTATTACATTTAGGGTTAAAATGTATTACATTTAGGGTTGACTCGATTATTACATTTAGCGTTAAAATGTATTACATTTAGGGTTGTTATTACATTTAGGGTTAAGGTGTATTACATTTAGGGTCGATATTACATTTAGCGTTGATATTACATTTAGGGGTGATACAACTAGTACTATTACTACTACTACTACTACTACTACTACTACTACAACAACTACTACTACTACTACTACTACTACTACTACTACTACTACTACTACCACTACTACTACTACTACTGCTACTACTACTACTACTACTGGCACAGTTATCATAATGATTACACTGTCTAACCGCAGATTCGAAGGCTGAGGTCCTCATTTAATGAGACAAACCACCAAGAAACATTATTGTCATCGAAAGGAAAAGGATTTCATCAGTGTTCATACTGGAATATGCTGGTGTGTGGAATGAATAATGTATTATCTGTTTAACGGGTCCTACAATTTCGCCACGTAAATCTACAGTGCTAAAACTGCCCGATGTAGAGAACGAATTGTAACTGTTACCTAGGCCTACCTTTGATGAGCCTTCCAGAGCTGACTCTGAAACACAAAATAGAGAAACAAAGAAGGAGAACAAGAGGAAGAAGAAGAAGAGGAAAAAGAAAAAGACGAAGAAGAAGACGAAGAAGAAGAAGAAGAAGAAGAAGAAGAAGAAGAAGGAGAAAGAAGAAGAAGGAGGAGGAGACGGAGACGGAGAAGGAGGGGAAGAAGAAGAAAAGATCCCTCCATGAAGATACCGTCGTCATCAATCTCTGACGGGTACAATAGCTATCATCCCTACCCCTCCCTTCTCAACTCCAGACCACTTCTTTAGACGTGTCACTCCAGTCCGCACCTTCCGAGGAAAGCGCGGAGGAGATACTACTGACGTGCCGCAGTCCATTGCTCGTGGGAAAGACTTAATACGAGCGATTGAATTTTATCGCTCAAGTTTCAATCGGTCGCTCGGGTATTATCAGAGTAAGATGGAGACTTTTTTCCCCTTTTCTTTTTATTTTTAAATGCGGGCAACTCGGATTTCAATTTGGTTATGTCCCACTGGCTGCTTTTGTCTTTCTGGGACTCCTAAATGCCAGGTAGTGCTAGCCCTGGGAAACAGAACCTGCACGACGCCAAAGGTATGATGCCTGCAGTCACCGATGGATTCCCAGTACCCGATACTGATATGTGTGTACCATGTGTCAACTTCCACGTCTACGAACTTTTCTTCTCTCCCTATCCCTTTCTCACCTCTCCCTCCCCCACCCCTCCTTCTCTCTTTCTCTCTCGCATTCTGAAGTCGATGATTTTATATATCGAATTGACCCCTCCGTTTAAGAGCAGAGTGAAGGTCGAAGTTATTATTCTCGATGAGTTGTTTTGAACAGTTTGTCTCAAACAGCACTTATCTCATCTATTCTTGGGTTCAAGAATCTACCAAGATGCGAATTGGATGGTTTCTCCACACGGCGAGCGACTTAGAAAGCAAACCTATCTGCCTTTACCACCCGTGGACGTCGAGTTGCACTAATGTTTTTAATGTGCGATAACGTTCTCAAATAACTCTCAAAGTGACGGAAATAGGAATTAGGTAAGGGACAAGAGAGCGTGACTGTGAGTGTATATGCGTGTTTATGTAGGTAATGACGTAAAAGAAGAGAATGGGAGAATGAGAATGGGGGGGGGGGAGAAGAGGGGGTGATGGAGGCAGAAGAGACACTCGTTGGTAAACACTTAATCAGTGAGGTTGAAAAGCACCTTAATGTAGGGACTTCGAGTTCCATTTCTGTGGTTAATAATGCAATCCTCCCTTAGGCTTGTACATGACGAGCAGCATAGACTCTTATTACACACATAAACAGACAAACAGACACTCCCTCACTTTTCCCTTCTCTAACTCTCCTCAAACTATCGACTGGGTTCATGATCAAAACGGGTGACTGAATAAATAACCTGAAAAACAACGCCATATTCATTCGTCCCTGAAACGGAAGTACATGTACTCTGCCCGACAAGATAATTTTCATAACTCTGTGTTGTTTTTCTCTTTGGCAGGAGGTTAGTTTTATTTCTATGTGTTGATGCAATTGTGTTTACATAACAAGTATTGAATGACTCCAAAGTCAATAAACAGACAATTATAAAGAAGAAGTAAACTAAAAAACACCAACACAAAAAGTCAAAACAAATATATATATAGGGTTCAAAACCCTGCCTATAACGACCACTCTTTTCGTCTCCCTCGAATGGCCGCTATAGACAAGTTTGGTTGTAGCCTGTATGTATGTGTAGTTCCTTTTATACAGCGACAAAGGGAGAAAGAGAGAGACAAAGAGAGACAGAGAGATAGAGAGAAAGGGGGTAAAGACTTGTCGAGTAGACATAAGCGATTCAACTGCCGGTTTGTCAATAAAAAATCTACATGAATTATCATTTCCATACGGAAAGTCGAGCATCAATCAATCAGAGCTCAGCGAGTTTCATAAGGTCGGACAGATAAAGATCTTGTGATTGCCGTATACCGTCTTCCTTATCTCTCCATATCGTCTCTACAACATATTAATGCCAGCCTGCTTTGTAGGAAGGGAGGGGGGAATTCAAACAGTTCATTTTAAATAGGGAAGAAGTGGAATGGCAAGACACTCAGTCATGAATGTCATACATTTGTTTGAATTCATTGAACCAGTATCGTGCAGGGAGTTAGGGCGACAAGACCCCGTGGATATGTTGATTTGCACTTTTCTCAAAATACGACATTAAACAGGGACAATGAATAATCGCCTGCAGCGGCGGACTATATGCATTCTATCTCCGATCTCTTACGTCTCCAGCACATTGGAATTTCCTCATGGCTCACCTTAAAGCCCAAACAGAGTTCCAGTTACGAGGCAGTAACTATGTTTATCTCCGCAAAGATACACACACCCACACACACACACACACACACACACACACACACACACACACACACACACACACACACACACACACACACACACACATACACCCTCACGCACCATCATAAAATCACACCTTGCATGCTAGACCTGAAACCACAAAGTCAGTTTTGTTCAAAACTGTATATACGAGTTAACCAGTTACCGGTGGTGAAAACTTTATGACCATTGCTGCTGGTATCATGAATTACGTGACATGAATCAGAAATCATTTGAAACTATAGAGTCCTTTGGATGAAGAAATGGCAAATTCAAAATGCTCGGCGACTTCACTAGGATTTCTCTTGTAGGCCTATGATGATGCTAAGGGGATACCTTGTAGTATAAAGAGCTACTTGGTCGCACCCACTAACTATAGTCACATGAATCAACAGATTTGTGTTCTATTTAAAGCACGCGAGTTTGTCAGGCAGTTTGATACCGCAGATCTTTCTATACAGAGTTCCACTGTACTGCGTGCATATATTGTATGTAGGATAAAATTTTTCTCTGATACTTGATCACAATATGCGAAAAACAGCAACAAACATAAGGAAATGAACGAAGGGGGAAATAATTAATTTGCGAGATGCTACTACGCAAAGCGTAAAATTGGGAAACTGTTTACAAAGCTAAAAGTAACAATTGAGTTCAATCACGACAAATCGGGATGGTTTTATCAAGGAGATTCTTGGTTTTGTCAAGCCGTTTTCAGCTCTCCGTTTTTTTTTTTCTTCCTTATATTCCTCCCTCCCTGTTTTACGCTTTAATTATTTCCAAAACTTTGCACTTTTCCCCCTCTGTGGATCATATTTTAAAACTTTGTTCTCTGTTCTCATGAACCCTTCTTTCTCTCTTTTCTCACATTTGCCCCGAAAACTTTGACCCAAATGATCATGGATATCCCCGCTAGAGATCTTTTCATCGTAAAGGCTGAAATTTGACGATTGCTAGGGAAAAGTTTGGTACACGGCCTTTGGGCTGTTTCTCGTTTCCGCTGTAAGACGATGCCACGAGTCTTTCTCTCTCCCTCCCCGCATGACAATTTGAAAGTTCTCGGTTCTCGCACATCTATGACACTGTATGAGGATTGAAGAAAGAGAAGACAGATTTTATTGTCTACGCTCCTCTCAGTAAATATAATACTATGACAATATTGAATAATGACAGCAATGTTACTTTCACGAATGGAGTGGTTCAGAAGCTATTTGAAAGACAGAAAACAATTTGTTTGTATAAACAATGAAAAATCTTCTTTGCGCTCAGTTGATTGTGGAGTTCCACAAGGAAGTATACTAGGGCCGTTACTTTTTATTATCTACATCAATGATTTTCCAAAATCTTCAAATGTTCTTTCTTTTATATCATTTGCAGATGATTCTAATCTTTTCTTTTCTCATTCAAATCCTCATACATTAGTTGATGTCATGAATATAGAATTGAACAAGATAATGCAATGGCTAAGAGCAAATAGATTATCGCTTAATTTGCAGAAAACAAATGTGATGTTGTTTAGTAATACCCTTGATAAATTGCCACATGATATAATTTTTGAAAATGAAGTGATAAAACAGGTCTATTCTGTTAGATTTCTTGGTGTAACTGTAGACAGTAAGCTTTCTTGGAAACAGCATATAGATTGTATATGCCGCACTATTTCCAGTAACATAGGTGTAATTGATAAAGTAAAGTTCTGTTTTTCTGTTTAAAAGTTGCTAATGTTATATTCAACGTTAATTTTACCTAATTCAACGTATGGAATTATAGTATGGGGAAATACACATTCAACTTATTTGGATAGATTATTTTGTTACAAAAAAAGCACTTCGCATATGAAATACCTCCAAATATTCAAATACTAACGGATTATTTGTGGAGAATAAGGTTTTGAAAGTAAGGGATTTGTATTATCACTACCTTGGTCAATATATGTACAGTTTGTATAATAATTCACTTCCTTCAGTTTTTGAAAATATGTTTAATAAGAATAAAAATATTCATAAATACCCCACTCGTCAAACATATGAATATCATTTGCCCCTTACCCGAACTCTATTATTTACAAAATCCACGTTTATCTACAGTGCCCCAAAATTTTGGAATTCCCTTGAGAAAAATATGAAAGATTCCATTACTTTGAAATCATTCTCTAGTAATTTAAAGAAATATTTGATTAGCTCATATGTACCCCATGATTAGTTTGACTGTTTGGAATTGTTGTTCTTTTTTCTTCACCCTGTATCGAGAATGTTGACCTGCCCTTCGCTCTCTCTACTCCCCCTCTCCCCCTCCCGCCCTCTCTTTCCCTACTCTCTTCTGTGTGTGCACAATGTATGTGGATGCATACATGTGTGTGTACGTGCGAGTGTGTGCGTATGTGTGTGTGGGTACGTGTGTGTGCTTGTGTGTATGTGTATGTGTATGTGTATGTGTATGTGTATGCCTATGTCTATGTCTATGTCTAGGTGTATGTGTATGTGTATACATGTGAAAGCGTATACACTGTAATTCATGTAACCATCCGATTCGATTGAATGAAAACTGTATACTTTCAATGATTAGCTTGTATGGTACATGTATTGTGGTATTGTGTTATAAAGTCATATATAATTAATGTATTCTAGTAATGTAACGTAAGTGAGGGGACTGCAATCTACAAGTTCGCTTTTTGGCAGCCCCTCAATTTCCATTTCCATGAAGTTCTTTTAAGAACCAATATGTATTATTATGTTCCAATATATGTAATCATGTCAAAGTGTATTACCTGTGTTTGATTGGAAATGAAAATAAAAAAACATGCATGTGAACATGCATGTGTGAAATGAAATGAAATGAAATTTACTCGTGAAAACCAAGGAATAAACATCAAGCTACAGATAATGGGGATGAGGAGGAGTGGTCTTCTATAGAGAGGACGATTACGAAATTACAAGAAGAATACAATCGTTTGTTGCGCAAACGAAATTGGTCTTCAAACATTTTTCATACCTATATCATGGCTCGACACTAACTTTTTTGTTTGGTGGCCCGATGGGGCCAACAAAATCCTAAATTTCAAATTTTTGGTGGCCCGAGAGAAAAATTTGGTGTCCCGAAAAAAAAACAATAAAAAACATTAAAAGTCCTTTTTTTTTAATGAGTCAAATATTTAAGATTTATGATAGTAAGAATTAGAAGTTGGACATATCTACTCATAAATAAACTTCAACAAACTTGCAACACTCACTCTCAGGCATTCATTCAGTCCTTTCATCAATCCTTTGAACAAATTTAACTGCTAATTTCCGGCGCAAAAAGTTACGAATTTATTGACACACTTTCAAAAAATTTTGGTGGCCCGAGGCGGGCCACCAAATTTTGTCAAAATTTGCCCTTTTTTGAAATTTGGTGGCCCGACTTTCATTTTTGGTGGCCCCGGGCCACCGGGCCACCGATAGTGTCGAGCCCTGCTTATATCTATTTATTTTTTGCCAAAGTAAGTAAAAATACTTTCAAACATTGCTTCAATTTTCTCACTCCATTTTCTTGCGGACAAGGCACAATATGCAAAAATGCAATATATGCAATATGGAAATCCTTAACATTCATTTGTTACCCAGTACAACCGAAGGTTCTGCAAACTCACAGCTATCTCCTATAAAAAGCTATTTCTGTATCTAACTTTTAGCTCTAGCATTAAGTTGTTGTTGGGATATTGTTGTTGTTTTTTACCATTCTCACAGTCACATATCATAATTATTCCTTTATGTTATTTACGAGACTACCATTCTTCGAAAGTCAAAATACTTTAAAAGAGCGCAGCTTTGTTTCACAGACCGGCTGTGAGACAGGCAAATGCAGTTGATAGTAGAAAATAGTAAAACAATATTTCATACACACTTATTGATATTATGAATGTCATTCATGTCGGGAGAAGGAACAGACACTCATAGACGTAAATACAAAAATTAGACACTAGTATACCCCTTCGTTGCCTCTAAAAAGCCCTTGGCGGTGACTACGGTAATGATTTCACCAGCATCTGTCTAGTTTGTATGAAAAAAAAAAAGCTCGGTCGAGATGCAATGTTCAGACGAAAATGTGGGATCTCCCATATGTCAGTCCAATACGTCATCTTCTCTTGCGATTTATTTTGTAAGTATGTCATCAAACCACATAATTATGGTTTGGTTAATAATGATAACCAGATAAAATATTTCAAGCATGCTCGTAGCTGATTATGGGCTTACATGACCTAAGCCCCTACATGGATTCATTCGCGAATCTGCCAAAGTGTTTCATCTCAGCGTGGGTGTAGAAAACTTTTAGTAGTAGGCTTTATTATACATGACAGCTAGACTCTTCTACTGTCTTATTATAAACGAAAATGACATTAGCACAACCACACGCGTGCACAAGAGCATATACACACATTAGTGTACGTATAAATGTGTTATGCATGGCATACAGAGCGTATAAAAAAAGGTAATCCAACTTTGGAAGGCTGCCATTTCTTAATCGTCAGTTATGAAGAGCACAATATTGGTTGTAAGGAAAAGGGAACACTTCCTCTTTCCATTGATACCTAATTATGTTAACAATTGTCATGCATGCCATGGACTATAAAGACAACAATGACAAATTGCACTTTTTCCAAGTTTGCGTGTTATTGTGAAGGAACAGTGCATGTCTCACTGCATGGATGAGATCTGTCATTGAAAGTCACCAAATGGGCCAGCCTGTATGAATGCATGTTTGTGTTTAGGGTTAGTAGTTAGGATTTCTCCTATCAATTCTATGGTCCATAACCTTTAACATGGCCTTTTGTCCGATAACTTGGTCGCTCCTACAGAGGCCAACCCACACAATCCATTTTTCTCTGATCATATTCAACACATAGCTCCCAGTGGCAATCCGTGTCTTGAATATGAAGAGAGTAAAATGGATAATGGTTTCGCCTTAATGGGAAGTACCAAATATCGACAACGTGGCCATGTTGAAGGTTATGAATCATTAAACGTTAGAAGAAAAGCTAAAACACGAATTTGCAGTCGTGCAGGCTGGCCGGATGATTTGACCACTTTCATTGACAGATCTCATCCATGCAGTGAGACATGCATTGTTCCTTCACAATAACACGCAAACTTGGAAAAAAGTGCAATTTGTCATTGTTGTCTTTAAAGTCCATGTGTTCAGTCATGCATGACAATTGTCAACATGATTAGGTATCAATGGAAGAGGAAGAGTTCCCCTTTCCTTACAATCAACATTGTGCTCTTCATAACTGACAACTAAGAAATGGCAGCCCTCCAAAGTTGGATAACCTTTTTTTTTTAATACGCTCTGTATATATATAAATGCATACATGCATATGTATGTATGTATGTTTGTTTGTTCATTTCTCCATCTGAGAAGATGGCTGGATAGCCCATATTCAGCTATGAAAAGCTGGTCTTCCATGGGGTCCAGTTGCATGTGAGGTGGAACCACTTCACCCGATTCAACACCCTGCTCTTTGCGACGAATGAATGAAGCGGGATCTTTTACGTGCATGAGTTGTGACTCTCTCACACACGGGACCTCCATTTTATGTCCTATCCGAGGGACAGAGTAGGCCTGTAACAATATCACATTTGACTTTTTGCTGATAACACAACGAAAACAGAGGAAATATTTAATTCTTGTTGGCATCACAAACCACTCCCTTTAACCAGAAAGTTATATTCCTTGCACTTACTGAATTACTGCCAGTCATGAAGTACGCTTTTCAGTGATTTTGTTGGTTGATCATACAACCAGGACTACAGAGGGCGACAAACTATTCAGGGGTATGGACAAAATAATAGTTCTGTGGTATGGACACGCTGGGGCTGTTAAAAAGTGAATGTGCTCACGGAGTCGCGGATTACTTTTTCTTTCCATAGGTACAAGACTGTTTTGGTTCTGATCACATTTAGACAGACTAAACTGATTCGCCATAACCATTTAAGATTATGTGTGCTCTTGTGCACTAGGCAGTAGATTATCTATATTGTCATTCACAAGATTTCATACTGAGATCGGAAGTCTCGATAGGAACACTTAATACTTCCGTATACACTGTGATGATGATGATGATGATGATGATGATAGGTCGCATCTACGTCGTACATTGGCGCATGAGTTTCCATCAAGAACGAAACCATCTTCGATGTTTATACTCTATCTTTAGAGTGTGAAAATTGACTTTGAATTGTTGAATCTTTAGTGTACTTGAACGATTGTGTTAAGAATCTAGTGATTTCTTTGTTTCATCCATTAGTTATGGAGTTATGAGGTATGAGTTATCTGTTTTTCTTGTGTTAAGTTCGTGTCATGTACTGTAATAGTGTTCTTAAATACAAATGAAGGATTGTTTGTTACTGTTTTTTTTTTTTACGGTGTGGAGGGGTATGGGACTAGAAAAAAAAAAAAAAAAAAAAAAACTTTGAGAGGAGTTTGACCAGATCGACCCCCCGAACATTTCACAACTGAAGTTCAACAAGTTTGTATATATACATGGCTAAGAAACGCGAAAGACATTGGCAATGATTTGAGTGATTGTCTCTCTAGAATCTGTTAAGGATGTGAAATGCTTTAGTTCTGAGGCCAGTGCCGTTATTCTAATTTTGTTGAACTGCACTTCCCACGCACATAACATCAGCAGAATACACACAGACAGCATAGGTAAACACTACACCAGCCGAATCGTATCATTTCATTTATATCTCCTGGGTGTTTTATTCATCTTCTTGAATTCTACAGTTTACAGTTCTGCAACATATTATCTGCTATTACATCATCGTCCAAAATGACTACGTCTCCTTTCAACAATGTTTTAAAATCTTATTTCCTATGAACAAAAATAGATACAATGATTAAAATAAGATAATCATGTATGTACAATCACCACGGAAGGAAAACAGTACTCCATATTACATCACCTGCTATTTCGTCTCATCTTCTTCCTGTCAAGAAGATTGAAAATGTGATATCCAGACATAATTCACGATTTCACGTCGAATTGTAGATTAAACAGTCTCGGGATTTTCAATTGATTAGACAAGTGCGATGACGAACACCAAATTGTGTAGTTTATAAGGTAAACATCGCCGATAGGGATATCCTATTAAAATTGGTCCTTGAAAAAATGAAGAAAGTCTAATTTTCTTCCCCTGCCCTCCACATAAAATCTCAAGGTTTGTTTTATGATAAACATAATAAAGTCATTGTTTTGCTGACATTATCATTGATCATCGTTAAACGTCATTGATTTTGCCCCGATTGTTACAGTTTGAAATATTACAGAAATAACCCTGATGCTCCTGGC
Organism: Diadema antillarum; assembly: GCF_040938485.1. Classification (NCBI taxonomy): domain Eukaryota; kingdom Metazoa; phylum Echinodermata; class Echinoidea; order Diadematoida; family Diadematidae; genus Diadema; species Diadema antillarum. The sequence continues at coordinate 284,749 of NW_027270899.1, forward strand.
AATTTAACAAATGTTTAGTGACAATGCGTCATTAAGCTTTCTCACAAGTAAAGCAATGCCACTGGCTGTTATAACATGATTTATTTTAGCCTGGAATTTATACACGACTCTCTGTTCTCGTTGTTTGTTAATCAACAGGAACCATTTAAAAAGGGTTCGGATAGTACTACACCTACACCTGCCTATGACAAAATGATAAAGACGATAATGGTTATTTTTTCATTGCCATCATACGTGCCATCATCATTATTAAGATAGTAACATCAGTGCTGGGCTGGGCTGCATTAATCATTATGACACTGTCTGCAAAACAATAACAACTACGAGAATAAATCTCTTTTCCAGATAATCAAACTTAATACGGGAAATGGTGACGATTCATTCTTCGCATCTCAAATCTCAATCAAGTGAAATTAACACTAAATTTTCGTCCAAATGTAGCAGGTGAACAATGATTCGATAGGAAAACTTGTTCACTGCACCTCGCTCACCACCTAGTTTTCTTTTTTTGCTGACCATACCATTCTTGAACCAGTATAAACCCCGCCCTCTACAACTCATGCTTCACATTTGAATGAAGATATCACATATTCTATAATGGTAATCAAGAGCACAGTAGCACTGTTGCTCCCCTTTTCCTACTGTTAGATTTTTTTGTTGCTTTAAGCATAATGTAAGCTCTATTATAAAGTCCCATTTAACATTGTTGATTGACGTTGCTCAATTGTGTCTTTCGTCTTCTTGAATATACATGTACTTCATGAAAGTTGCTTCTCAGTGACTCAGTGGTCAAGAAAATTTAGAAATAAAACCCATAAAGCAAAATGTAGCGAAATCAATGTTTTGCACAAAATAAAGGGAATAATTCCTGTAACTTTTATTCTATTAATCGAATAGGGTTAAAAATCAACCGGGAAATGTTTGAGATAGATAATTCCAAACGCTGTCTGGTCTAGCCATGCATTCCCCTGTCCATTTTAAAGAACCACTTGGCACCTGTTTGCCAAGCAAGGGAGAATCCTGCACCTAGTGAAGGAAAGCGAAGCATTTTGGTTGTCTTTTCTCATTAATACATACTGAATATCAAGGGACAAACGAGGCTCAATCTTGAATTGACGAAGATGGTCACTCTTTCCTATCTCTCTCTTTCTACTCAGGTAGCAGCAGAAAACTTTTGCTAGTCCATCGCTAGTCCATCGATTCCACGCCGGACGAGTCCCGACGACCGTAGCGGCCGTCCATGGTTTGGTATTCCGTTTGATCGGTGGTCGAATACGACACGGGAAGCTGTTCTTGTAGCAAGATGCCCTGAGAATATTAAAGAAGGGACGATACGAGACAGTAGATGCGTTGTCGCAGACGGGGAGATTGCAAAGGCCCTAGACAATACTGATATGACGATGACAATTAAGACCGTTGACACCACATAACCGATTTTATTTTTCGTCTGAACCTCATGATTTCCCATCGTTGCTTGATTGACCCTCATGTACTACCGGATATAACTGTCATTTTGCGCTTTTCGTTTTTTTAAATTCTTTAATATACTATGCATTCACGCGTACTACCCCCCCCCCCCCCCGCCCAAGAATTTTGCTCCTCAATAGTGTCCAAATACCAACGGGAAATTCACGTTCAGGTTGACTTCAGTAAACAGCTTAGAGTCAAAGAAACCGACAATCTCACAGATTCAAATCAAAATCAGGCAAACATGTGGGGATTTCTTTTGTAATATAATTTGACAGTTATTTATCTAATCTTGTTTTCATCTGATATTGATCACACATTCAACGTAGATGACGCAATGGTGTCATGGTCACTCATGTTCCAGTTTCTCTTGACCACATGTATTGAACAGTTTCATTAAAGCTCAGGTTATAACGTGGGGGGGGGGGCGGAACTTCATCAAATCAAATGTGAATGAGGTCACGCTATTATTCAAAGCATCACTGGCAATGTACTCACTTCGTTTTCTTCTTTGGCAGGTGGGTTCCGCAGGAAGTAGAGTAGAGGGGCGTACATGAAGTCGATTATAGCTACTATTCGAACTAACCTGCAAAAAAACAAACCAAAAAAACAAAAAAAAAACACACGAAAAGATACTTGTAAGGCTGCGATGAAGCTGTATACATATATTTCTGTTATTGCGATTCTTTAAAGGTGGATAAAGTCGCCGAATAAGGTCATTTCTTTTCGTTTTGGGGTATGATTTCCATTATAAAAACTTTCCAATGATAACCATTTTTTGTCACACTTACTTTCATTTCATAGAACCTGCCACTAAAACAAGTAAAATGAAATAAACGTGTTTAAAGCAACAATATAAACATGCACTATTTAAAACAGAAAGTTCTAAATAGTTTCCAAAGTATCAGAACATTTTGTGGAAGTGCAAATTCGGTTAGAGGTTTTCCAAAATGCTGAACTTTTGAATACGATAAAAAAGAATAGAAATTATCAATTGCTGTTTTTCAACCTAATACTTGTTTTGCAATTTTCTCGGCACTTTAACCTTATAAGTAAAACATAATGTCGATATAATGGAAGACAAATTACTACAAAAGTCACGTAGCACCACGGTAAAAGTTCATGTTATGAGTTTTAAAAATTTTGCAGTCTTAACAACCCTCGATTTCCATTCAAATCACACTTTTGAGAAGATATGCATTTCATGGGACTAACACAAACAGTAGAGATAACTAAGTTTAACTGGGTAAGGAAATGTTTTCTCTTTGCAATATCTCCAGGATGAAGGTCAATACAGGAGCAAAGACAAAGTGTTTTATAACATTTTTCTCACACTGCACACGCAAAATATCAACTGTCAATGAGCTCTGAAAATATTATTGTTGGAATTGGGGATGCTTGTAAAAGAAAATTTCTGCCTTCTTATAGGTATCTAGTGATGTCCTCATGCGCAGGACAATATATCAAATAACATCTGAAAAACAAGAAAGAAGTAAGGACATCATGAAGAGTTTGTTTGCAAAAAACAATAAGTCTATATTTGCCAAATGGAGATATTTTGCGATTAAAGGTCAAGAAAAATAAAGAGAATAAAAAGAAAATGTTTGCTTCTTTTGACCATAACTTTAAAAATATACTTTTTTTTATATAGTGACCAATATATCACTCAAAAGGTGTTATTTTGTACTTTATGAGATATCGTACTTCAAAAATCTTCAAAAATGGACTTATCGCTTTTTGCAAACAAACCCTTCATATTCACTTCATAATGATATTAATGTACAATACCTCAATTTAATGCAACGATTATGCAACGATGTGTTTGTAAAATGAGCTAAAGCTTCAGGCAAAGAATCAATCATCGTCTGTTTGAGTTAAGGAGTTAAGTGTTTATATTTTTGCTTCAAGTTAAAATGGTTTATTGTAGAGTTGTACAGATGGATTTTGATTATTAATCGGTGGTTGTGAGGGTGTGTGAGGCACAGAGTCAAATAAAAAATTAAGGTGGTGAAGATGTAATGAAATGATGATGGCAATGATGCTAAGGCTTATTTATTATGTGTTCGTATTATTTCATTATCTTTTTTTTTAATGATAATTATTGTATTAATATTGTGGAAGATAATTATACCACTGTTGTTATTGTATCGCAGTAATATTATTGATATTTGACTGATTGGTTAATTTTGACAGTTTGAGTGTGATATGGTATATATGTATATTGTGTAGAGGTAATGAAAACTTCAGTAGTTTTTTTTTTCTTTTGTAGCCCATGTACGTGTTTTAACCTGCCATTCGTTTTGAATGAAACGGTGGACCTGTTTTGTTTGTTTGTTTGCTTGTTTGTTTTTTGTTTGGTATCTATGTCATTCTAACACTGCCTTCAACTTGAATAAAGTCATGATTAAATAACTTTAAGACTTTCTACCCAAACGGGTCATGGAGGCAAAAAAAAAAAGGCAATAACCCATAACCCCTCCCTTTTGAATTTGCTTGCAAATATCAGAGGCATGTTAGTCGTGTTAATGTGAGGGATTGAATAGATGTGACAAATTAATTACATAACGTCAATAACCAACAGCATGCTTAGCCATGGCATTTTTGCCACAGAGGAGTTACTCAATTTTGTCGCGATAAAAGAAAATGGGACTCTAGAGAAAGTGCCACATATTTTATACAGTGATTACGAACCAGACAACATTTATTTTTACTTACCATGGAAATCCGATGGCCTCAACAATAGCCCCACTAAGTGAAGGCCCTATAATGAAAACAGATTGATGGAACTCATAATGAAGGAAATTTACAATGGTTGGCTGCGCAATCATTTCCTGAACTGTCATATCTTCCATCATTTCTGAGCAGATATTACTAAATACATTCAGATCACTCCTCAAGGATCCGATTAAGAATGATAAAAGATACAACTATAAGAATAGTCCTTCACTTTGTCTCCCTCTACTAATTAAGTTTGTTAAGATCGCAACTGCTGATCTGTAAATTAACAAACGTGTCGGAAAAAGGAACCAGTGGGACTCCAACCTGTCATCTACTACTTTCTGGGCTGCGACACTACCACCAGGATGTCCCTGGTTGCCGGCAGTGACACGATGAACATGGAAAAAATACCCGGAAAGCCAGGAAAGCAGTAGATGAAAGCAGTAAATGACAGGTTCGAGTCCCACTGGCTCCTTTTTCCGACATGTTTGTTAATTTACAGATCAGCAGTTGCGATCTTAACAAATTAAATTTGTAGAGAGAGACAAAGTTGAGAAACTCGCATCTGAACCTTCACCCCTCTGAATGTTTTTCTTTCATTTAAGAATAGTCCTCCTCGTCAAGATATTCACATCTTCTCTCAGCGGAGTAGCAACAACGAAGGTACCGCTTATGTGCAGCAGGGTAATTCTGTGTCTTCACGCGATCCCATTTCGTTTCTTTTTCAACTTGTAACATACACAAAAAATTGATTTTTACATAATCACATCCCTATACCCTTAAAAAATATGCGCTCCACCTTTGTAATACGGGTGCTGTTCGCTATTCCGAAGGTTCGTTATTCCGAAGGGTCGTTAATCCGAAACACGCAAATTCCCTATAGAGGTTCGTTAATCCAAAAATGAAAAAGGGTTCGTTAATCCGAAAATTTGTGGCGTTATTCCGAAGGTTCCTTATTCCGAAGATTGGTTAATCCGTAAATGAAATTCGGAACAATGAACCTTCGGAATAACGAATCTTAGGAATAAAGAGCCTTCGGAATAACGAACCTTCGGATAACGAGCTGTAACCAAAATACACTGCACTTTTCCAACAATTTGCTTATACGGCTTACCAACAGCAAATCCGAGGCAAAACGCCACGTCTGCTATCGCGTACACACTGCCATACACCGACACGTGTCGTATGTCTACGAGGTGTCCCATGATTGGCATCATGGAGGCATCCACCATACCTACGAAGAAACAAGTAAAAGCAGTCGAAGAGGTTAGAGAAAGACGAAAAAGTCGCAACAGCTCTGTTTAAAAGTCTTCTTATTGATTTCACCACTTTTCGGATCGTAATGTGTACCGTGTGTCTAACACACATGGACTTTTAGACTATAAATCTGGTAATCATTTAGCTGCCTGTACCATATCGTGATTATGTTTCTATTTGTCACGAGAACCAGAATCTCTGAAAATGTTTATATTGTGTTCGTATTCAACGACTCGTTTCCACCGAGTTTGATGTTATACACAGTTGTAAAAGATACTTACCAACTCCAAAGCCGACAAAGAAATTTGGTCCGATTAGATGTGGCACTCGTTGCGACAGAGGAATCTGCGATTCCCAAATATAAAGAACAAAGCGCGATAACAATATACGATATGTCTTACAATTATCAAAATAGAATTGAAAATCATCGAAGTGGGTGAAACGTTTCTACTGCCATCAGTAACTGCTGTGTTGGAAATGTGTGTCTATGATTATACAGAATTTTATCATGAGCTCGTAAAACAAAACTCCATGCGTTTATCATTTTCATAACGCTGCTGGTTTGGAGTCTGTTTGTTTCCACAGTTCTGTTTATTTTATGGACTTGAATAAATGGCTGTTGAATAACAGCAATGTGACTGTAGAGTAAGACGCGCTTCAAACGTTTTAAACTGACGACATACAGGAGACACAATACGACACGTCACATTGTATTGTCATCTTCGAAGCCAATGCGTTATCTACTGGAGATGTTTAACCATTGATTGCTAATGGCGAGTCTGTTTGTTTCCACAGTTCTGTTTGTTTTATGGACTTGGATGAATGGCTGTTGAATAACAGCAATATGACTGTAGAGTAAGACGCGCTTCAAACGTTTTAAGCTGACGACATACAGGAATCACAATACGACACGTCACATATTGTCATCTTCGAAGCCAATGCGTTATCTACTGGAGATGTTTAACCATTGATTGCTATATAATGACGAGTCTGTTTGTTTCCACAGTTCTGTTTGTTTTATGGACTTGAATAAAAGGCTGTTGAATGAAAACAATATGACTTCAGAGTGAGACACGTTTCAAACGTTGTAAGTTAACGACATACAGGAAACACAATACAACACGCCACATTATTATCATCTTCGAAGCCAATGCGTTATCTACTGGAGATGTTTAACCATTGATTGCTAATGACAGGATGTACGAATAGATATTCAATGAGCGGAAAACTTATAAAACAAACCAAAGATTTTCGTACCAGCATCATTGCGACACCTCCAATAATCATTCCGATTAGAGAGCATAACCACCTGCATAGAGTAAACAAAATAATGATTTAAGAGTTTCAAATGTGTATCTCTTGTACAGTGTGCAGAGCTGTTAGATCGAATACGTTTTCACACTTACAACAGCACTTACATACAGATATTCTCTTTGAACAATTATGTACGACTTGTTCTGCCTTTTATATTACGTCCTGAAGGACTTACAAGTAAATCAAACAGATGATTTAAAAAAAAGACTACTCAGTACGCGTAAGATATTTCCAACATTTAAAAAAATATATCATTAGGGAGTATAAAACCATAAACATAAGATGAAAATATCGGTGCACGAGTGATTTCTTGATTGGAGAACTGGCAAATGCAAGACTTATTGGTATATGATTTTTTGAATAATCAAACACTGGTCGGATATTTTTCTAGAAGAGCTCGTTTATGATGGTGATAGTAGTACAACGAGAAGACGTAGTAATATGAAGTGTAAAGCATCTTGTTTTTGATGGTGGAAGTAGAAATAGAAATTACTGGTATAGTCGAAAACGTGCTAGTGATTAGTTGCAGCAACAGTAGCAACAGAGGAAGTGAAATAGATCTGCTGGTCTATATAATAAGTGTGATTGTAATGCTTACATAGATCATTCAAGGTGTTTAGAAGCGTATCTTGGGTGTGACAATAGACAATTTCTTCAATCCAGATTTCATAGTTAAAAAAAGGAAATTACACTCAGAACATTTGTATTTATTGTATTAGTTATCATGTTTAAAACTTATCCGTTACTAACCTCCCTAGTCTGTGTCCAAATGGCCCAAAGATGTTGGTGCTGATGAGATAGGAAACGCTTGCTGGGAGAAATATGGCTCCTGCGGGGAAACAAAGAGGGAAAGAAATTACTTATCATGACCATAAATTATGTAAAAGCAATATTCATCTTCATTATCATATTATTACGGGTAATTGGTGGTACTTGTGTTTCGAAATAATTAATCAATTCACCCTTTAATCCACTGCGTGCCACTTTAATTACTATACCTGTCTATATAATGGTTGTGTGTGAAGTTTGTGCACATTTTACTCAATGGCACAGACAGAGTTAAAGGGGCATTCGAGACGATTTTCATAATTTCACATCATGTATATGCATGCCTTCTTTTTTTGTTTTGCTTCCTTGAGCCCCAGCTCATGCATTCTTATGGTGGGGCTGCCATGTCATCATCCTTGTTCATTGCAATTTGTTGTAAATTTTGAAAACATGCTTATTCCTGATCCGAATCACTATAAATTCTGAAACTCTGTACTCAGTATAACTGATTTATAGCTGTTCAAATGCAAAAGTCTGAAAGTCATTCGGAGGTCTCCTTTAAGTGCCAGGGACTTTGGACAGTGTGTAAAACAGTATGGAGTTTTCTGTGCCAAGAAGCACTCAAAGCATACAAATGGTTAGGGGAAAAGCCGGAGAAAGTCATGGCATGATGATGACAAAATGTTTAGATAACGACGGGGTTTTGGGGGGTTTTGGGGTTTTTTTTTTAAATTAGAGACAACTAATTTTGATATATCGTGTATTACACAAAGATGATAATGAGTTCTATCGTATTCGGATTCACTGTTAAGTGCCGTTACTTAAATCTTTTTCTTGACACTTTTTTTTTTTTAAAGTAACCTTACTTCCCTCAGTCCTATATGGGCACAACTCTTTCTTCACATCTTATGGAATTGATTCCTATTCTTCAGTAATCTCCCGGCAAGCAAAAATTTCCACAACATTTCAAAGGTCCTCACGTTTTGGAGGGCAGTATAGAAGATCTTTTATGCACTCCATTCCCTGGCAGTCTAGTCTGAGTAGATTTTCACTGTTGATTGTTAAGATGGTTGTTTTTGCCCCTTTTCCACTTGTGAAACAAGATAATGCTTCTTGTTACCAAACCAAAATAACAACTTGATTAGGGGTATGCCTTTATCAGAACACCCTTGTGAAATTTAATGAAGATCGGACGGGCATGTTTTTGTGGCACATATTATATTCAGTGTGGGTTGGTCGTCGTAGAGGGAGAACTTACCGAGCTGCCATTTCTCTGCCTCCATTTTATCCAGCATGTAGAGCGGTAGGGAGGGCTCTAGGAGGGCGATGCCCATGTTACCAAACGTGATGGCTCCTGGGGTATGAAACAGAGACCACGAAGAACCAAGAAAAGAGGAAGAAGAGGGGGAAGGAGGAGGAGGGGAGGGGAGGGGACGAAAAACAAGAAGAAAAGGAAGAGGAGGAGGAAGAAGAAGAAGAAAGCATTGGAATAGAATGTCAGCATGCGTCATTCACCCGAAAAATTGTGCATTTACTTAGCATCATGTCTTTTTTTTATTATTATTGATTGATGATAACTTGCAATATTATCATATCAACTTTTGTCTTGGTGCTCCGTTCTTCGTTCTTCTGCTTTACATCAAATCAGAAAAAAAAAATTAAAAGAATCAGTACACTTCTACCGCGGAAGACCTTCGCTGCTTCAAACTTGAGAATATTAAAAATAAGAATAGCCTTAAACACAAAACTAAAGGATATATAAAAGACTCTTTGCCTTGACAAGTTTTGTGAAAAGAGATCATTCAGGGGTATGGTTTCTGCTATCAAACCATCCATGTACAAGTTTTATGAAAAGAGATCATTCAGGGGTATGGTTTCTGCTATCAAACAATCCATGTAATCTTGATGAAGCTGGCAGCCTCTAGTCAGCAGCAAAGGTTTATGGTAAACGAGGTTTTTCTGTGATAGATACTTTTAAACAAACCCATGCTTACATTTGCAACATTCTTTTATGCCCTATGATATGCAAATAAAATAATATCTTTTTTTGTTTCGAAAGAAACATTTGTGAAGTTTATATGCCATTCCTACCAAAGAAAGATAAACAGTTATCCTATTCATAAATTTGCCCATGACGTTGAATGTGTGCAAGGAAACGATTAAGAATGATATGCCAGTTTCAGATGACATTAAATGTAATCAAATGACTTCAACACACTTATGATTGATTCTTCGCCAGTGTGTAATGGCAGACGGGTCTATTATGCTTCAACTAGTGCACTCAGTAGATATCGCTACCATAATGTCACAGATTCATGTCAGCTCTGACATCCATCACGCCTACCTGCGGCAATAAGCACGTAGGGGTCCTTCAGGAGTTTGAAGAACGAGGTACCTTCCATGTGATCCTCGTTGGTGTAGGCAGGATTGAGGGCCAAAAGCTGTAGTACTGATGGTAACCAAAGTTTACGAAAGAGCCATTAGAAACCATCGTGTACAAGATACAAATCACTCAATTAGAAATTTTGTGTGATCTCATTCAAAGGTCTGATAACATGAGGCTTTGAGCTATATACATGTGCGCCACTTTTATAATCATTAAATAAGTAACATTGCGATGATTGCTATTTAAGGCTGTGTTGAATTTTTTTTCAAGCTGCGATTACAAATCACTCCTTACTCGTGTGAAATAATTCGAGTTCTTAGAAACTTCTTGATTTCTTTTCAATTAACAATCAATTTTATGGTTAATGTAATTCGTTTTGGGTGTTTTAATTGTGAAAATGAATTTGTATCCCTGGACGTGTCCTTGAATATCTTAATAACAATAATGATAGAAACAAGAGAGAGATTCATAAGGCGCAATGGATCCCTTAATGCTGATGCTGACAAATCATACTCAAGTGGCGTATTGTCTAAAAAGACTACTATGGAGTCTTTCCGTTTATCCCCGCAAATTATTTTGAAAAGGTAGGATTTGAAGTGCACGTCCTTTACACACACACCCTTAAATACAAACTCACACACCTACAATATCTCAAACAAATTACACTTACATCCGTCAAATAAAGCAAGAATGGCCAGCACCAAGAAAGGAGACGATTTGCCCACAAACTCGTACATGACTCCTCCAAAAGGTGGTCCAACTGCGGCAAAATAATGATAGATAATAATGCGGTCAATCACGTGACTTATTAATATCTACAGCACATGAATCACGCCTTTTTCCTTCACAATAACAAATTGTGATGTCATCACAAAACAGCCAATCATCATTCAGAATTCTACATACTGCAACGCAGCTTAATGCAAGATACGGGTGGGGAGATACTTGTACTGCATATTATGGTTCATTATGCTCTTGTGTATCTCATGTTGTTTTCCCTCTTAATATTCCTGATGGTTGCTATGCGACCCGTCAGATCTCCCATAGCCCTGACGTCATTCGACCATACTTTTGCGTGGAAGTCGTATATAAAACAATGTGATTTTACCATTGCCGTTGCTATTACGCGGTTCTTAGTTAACATAAAACAACAAGAACACAGATCTGTTGCCTCACTGTCGACTGGTTTTCAAGCTAGTTATTTCCAGCTTTCAGGTGAAAGTGGACGAAGATTTACGTCGATGGTTGTCCATGGCTCAAATTACTTGTTACTCAGTCACGTCAGTGGCTACCCGAATCAAAGATAGCGATTTTTTGGGTCAAACGATACCGGTTCGATTAGATAAGAAGGAACACGGTGTGGAAGACATGACCTAGACGCATGTATACGCTGGTAGTCCCCCCCCCCTTGCTCCTGTGTGTAATAAAGAAACGTGTATCGATTTCGAATGCCTCAATCTCGATATACTAGCCAAAACAAATATGACACGAACAGTCATACCGCAGTGTCTTACTGTACAAAAATTCTCTCTCTTTATCATGCACAGAAAATAATTTCGTGATGTTTGTTAAAATATTCAAGGGCACATGCAATTCACTGTGAATATCTGCACTATATGTTATCCTTCTTTCGGGTAAACACATTTGCACAGAATTTCCTTTGGAGTGACAGGACTGTGAGAAAAGAGCTTAATTGTCGTACTCAAGACTCCGAGAGCGAGGCCAGCTAGGGCGAATCCCATGGCGGCTCCTCTTTCGGCGTCGTCGGGGAACCTCTGGGCTAGCATGCCCATACCTATACCAGGCAGAGGAATGAAAGAAGATCACAGTGTTAAAAACAGATTAAAATGGTCGTGATACTTCCAATGAGGATCGTGATACTATTGCTTTTGCTCCTATCCTTTCTGGTGATGGTATTGACCATCAATTACGATAATTTTTTTTCAAATGATGGTGACGATGACAATTACGATAATCATACGAGTAATTGGAACATGGGAAGAAAGCCAGCTCAACAACAACTACTTATACAGCCTGCATGATTTGTCCGGGACATCTAAGTTATACATACACTGCAATAATCCAGCGGTTACTGCACAAAAACTTCAAAAATTCATAACTTTTGAACGGATTGTCTGATTTTCCTCAAACTTTCATTGATAGTCTACTAATATTGCTACATTCTCTCAATCCTTATGTTTATGAAGGTGAATTAAACAAATAAGGCCCACGAGACACATTAAGCCCCATGTTGTAATGTCGAACTCATGGGCTGTATGATTCGTGGCTGTCGGTCTCGTGGGATGACCCCGATTTTTCCTGCCTTGTGTGAAACACACGACAGCTCAATACATTTTGCAGATTATCAACAATCTGATTTTATTGTGTAATACCTTTGGTAACTGAGGAAATCAATTTCATAGAATATAAGCAGAGTGACATAATAAATTTCAATGAAGGATAAAAATCAAATATAATTTTCTCAACCTTCGGTCCAAATTTGCCTGTGACCGCAGTTAGTCAAATCACTATTATGAGTTAAATTACGTTCAGTTCAATTCCATTCAAATCAGATTTTTGTCAATTTTTGACAAAAATATAACATAAATGTCACTTTTTGTGACAGTTTATAAACAAGACGATATGTATTAAACACAGTTAACAACACTAATGAAACCTGAGAGTAACAATACGTTGTAGTGATAAGTGAAGTTATTAACGCGATGTAAACAATAATGCATGCATTGTGCGAAAAGATGGAGGAACCTACTGAAAAGACAATGCTAGTAGAGAATGGGTTCCTCTTTTTGAAAAATAAAGATTAAAAAAAAAAGGTTTGGAAGCCCATATCGCCTAATAAAGAACATGGAGCAAAAAACAGGTGTTGTTGTTGTTGTTGTTGAAGCGTCAGAGAGAGTAAGCCTAGAGAGGACTGCAGGTCAGCAGAACGAGGAGATTAGTCTTGGTCAAGACCTCATGATTTTGTCTATACTCAACACGACAAAAACAAAAGAGTTATAACGTGCGTACATAGGAGAAAGTAACATCTATGAGCACAACAAACATGACCGTCATAAACAAAGCCACAGTCACAGAGAAGGAAATTGAGAATGGAATGAAACATTACATGAAAAAAAAAATCACCAAAAGCACTGATAAATTGAGATTCCGGACTGTTACATTAACATTTTGTCAAAAGAGTGAACATATCGAATTGGCTTGCTAAACTCATGGTCGTCATTTTCTGTAAGGTAAGAGAGACAATTCATACCTGCTACGGAAGAACACGAGGATCCTATTCCTTGAATCATTCTTGCCACTAGCAGAAGACAAAAGTTCTGCCCAAATGCAAAAACTAGAAAGGAACAGAAGTATTGATTCTTATTGACAGCAATAATTATGCGTGTATGCATTCATGAAACAAATATGATAGTATAGTACAATGATGATAGAATATGATATAATGTAATGTAATATAATATAATATAATATGATATAATATAATATAATATGATGATATAACATAATATGATATAATATAATATAATATAATATAATATAATATAATATAATATAATATAATATGATATAATATAATATTATATTATAATACAATGAATCAGATATATTATATTATATACACATGTATATATCACAAGTCACTATAAGAGATGGCATAAAAATTCAAATCATTACAAGATTGTGTACCATATTACTACAAATAAGAGAGGCTTTGCATTTATCACACAATGGCATAAAAAGTATTTTGTTTAAGTCCTAATATGATTCAGATCACACGCATAATAGACCCTTACCGCGATTCCCATTATAAAAGTTTAATGACTTTCATCTGGTCCCAAAATAGAGGAATAGAAAGAGATGAACACTTCTCATAAACAACTACTCCCAAAAGTCTAGCATAAGTATATTGATATTCGGTATTACGCGAACTTCAGTGCCTTGAGGGCAAGCTGACACACATGTTGATTAATCAAGTTTGATTTTATGTATATGGCTTTCCTGACGTCATCAGTCTTTAGAGAGAAAGACTAATGACACATAATAACAATGACACCAACGCTCAGTAGGCCCAGTAAGTCTTCTTTGAAACCCATCACTGTAAGCATGCAGTTACTGGTTACATATTTGTCACATACACAGCGATTTTGTTTTAATAGAATGAGAAATGTAGAAGAATAAGTCATCGCTGTGAAAATTACCTAAAGTTGAGGCGAACATTATTACAAATCCGGTGAACATTGGTATGGAATATCCTATCCTGCAAGGAGTAAAGAAAAAAAAAGTAACAGCGAAAGAAAAGAAGTAACATTGGCACTTAAGCGTAAATGATTTTGACCTGTTAAGATGGTTTGAATTCGCGACATCTTTTCCACACATGGCTGAGTATTACTTCTTTTTTCTGTACAAGATATGGCCGCAACGAAAGGAAAGTGACGATGTAGCATACATCATACTAAAAAGAAAACAAAACAAATCAATCAAATTAATCCGAATTAAACTATTTAAGTAATGTTACATGGACGTGTATAACACTACACTTAACACTTAACCCTTACGGTTTTGTTATGTGTTGAAATCTACATTTATATATTCCCTATAAAGCAAAGTGAACATAACTCATTGTAGTGTCCTTGCCTTTACATGAAGAACCGTCCCAAAACCCACGTCCAGTTGAACGCTGGCTGATGTTTGCTCACATGCTTCGCACAGTTTGCTACCTTATTAGATTCCACTTGCAATGCAAACGTGGAAGTCATCTTTGATTAACGTTTACCAGCAGCACTAGAATAATAGACGTAGTGGCTCCTGTGCCTCCCGAGCACAAACAATGTCGTTGTAATATTGTATTGTCATCTATACCGCCTCCTCTTGAATGGGCAAGCTAATACTGCGAGTCCTTTGCTCCATATACTGCTATTACGTAATGATTGCCAAAAGGGGATTTAAGACCGTATTTGATATCGCTCCATATTTTCTTTGCATTTTCGGGGATACAAAACAATCAGAAAATAGCAATTACCATTGGAAAGTTATTTTGTCGAAATTTGCCAAAAAGGAGAATTTAACCCTGCATTTACGTGGATTCAGAGACTGCGGCATTATCAGCTGGTAGCACATATCAATGAAGCCCAAAAGTTCAGCATTTTTCAATGTTTTGTTACATTTTTGTGCCGGTTTCACTCGATAAGAAGGCTACAACTGTTTGCGATAGTACGGTAGCGGATCAATATAAAGGAAAGAAAAAAGATAATTCTATAGAATTATATTTTGAGAGAAAAACTTCATATTTCGTACTCGTTGATAACTAATGTCAAAAAAATTTAAATCATTCTCATGCCTTCTGAATGAGGTAGAAAGAAAGAAAATATTTTTTTTTTCTAAAGAATGAAAAAAAAAGTGGACCGAATGCTTTCTGGGAATTTCATGAAACAATCTAAAAATATACTTCAATAATTTACTGATTCTTTGTCATTTCTCTTACAGGACGTCTATTATTCATTTCATTCTGAACATTTCTAAATATTAGATGGGGAGCCGCACACTTGTACGATGCCTAATATGACGTGTAATCATTTGTTATAAAAAGGCCTGATAATCAAAGTTCTGATAACTTAAAAGGTTATACTTGAAATTCCATATACTACAAAAAGAGAACAATAAAAGTATTCAAATCCTTCATACCTGTTCGTGAGGGGACCTATGAGGGGATTGGTTATAAGTTGGACGATTGACTTGGATGCAAACAATAGTCCGATCCGCACGCTTTCATGTCGCAAAATTTCGTCATAGTTGACCTGCTGGGACGGAACGGTCGCGTTACTGTTGGCACCGGAATAATTTAAACAAACGGATGGAATGGAGGTTAAGGGGACGTCGGTTGAAGCTGTTGATAAGACAGAAATGAAGGCACACTTTCAATTAATTCATATTTTCTCAGAAGCTTAGCTAATTCGGAATACTAATTGTTCCTGTAGATAACATGTCTATCTCAAGACTGATGAAAATGATAAAACTCTAGCAGTGTTGGTGTGTATCAAATGCTGAAGGATTGAATAATATCAGTATTACTAGGTCCATTACGTTTTCCACTTTACATCACAAACGAAGGACAATGGGTGCTTCGAAAATACTTCGCACTTGATACAATTCCGATTCTTCATGTTTCAGATATTACAAGTATCATCTGTTGAATTGGATTAAGAAGAATACGTAACTACTTTGGTTGGTAAAATTGATGCACCCTTAAATTATTTTTTTTTCGTTAAAACAGGTATATGTTGAGTTCCTTTTGGGCAATTATTGATAAAGTGATTGTAAATATGTGAAGTCATGTGGAAAATAAAGTACCTCAAACGAGGAAAATCGAAAAAAAAAAATCTGTTGAATTGATTTTGCATTCACATGCAAAGAAAATGCAGCATTACATCGTCTAATCTTTCTATAGCGTGCTTAAGTGATCATATTTTAGTAACTTTACAAACACTATATAGACATTGGACAATGATTTTCTGTTCAGTCAAGGGATCTTTGTTTTGCGACTGTAAAGCGGAAATGTAACCAATGCATTATCAACTTACAGCATTAATTATGATTTTGAAATGGTGGAATGGATAACGTACATGACTGTCGTTTATGCACATTGGAGTAAGTCATTCCAGATTATTCTGACTGAGAATTGAGCTTTATTGTCATTTCTTTTCTCTGATGTATTGTTTCTTCTTTTATTTCTATTTCCTTTCCACTTTCATATCTCGTTGCTGCACCATCGATTCGCAGCCATCAAACAGTTATGTTCACACCTCACCCGATATTTCCCTGGAGGGATGCTCCGTGTAAATACTGCAATTAACCGACCGGTCCCCGTGTAAATCAAGACCTGGATTCTCTTGGTGGAAGATGAAGTCTGGGATGATGGGAACTGTGTGGTGATACAAAGAGACAAGAAGGGAAGACGTTGTTTGCCGAGAAGCCACTCAATGAACATCCGGGCAGATTGGTTACCTTGGAAACATCGCCGGTAGTACGTACACAACGTGCTTCCACTAAAAGTATCACTGTACGACTAACGTTCCGACGTCAGATGCAGCAATATGCATGGCATCTTTGACAGGCCTCCATAGATAAAGGTCTTGACTTGAATACGAAAAAAAAAAGTTTCGATGAGGGCTAAAGGATTGACATTAAAACACAGTACACAACCTGAAGAGATGTTTGGTTATACCTCTTTCTAAATGTATGAACAATTTAATCTTTCCAAAAGTTTCGGAATTACTAGAAGTCGATCCAGGTACTGTAAATAATAACAACAGCGACAAACAATTCAAAAAAAAAAAATCTTTGGCTGTATTGAATGCGTAATGAATAAATCATCATCAATATCAATGACATCAAAGGCGTTGGTTGATTGTCATGGAAACATGCGGTAGCGCTTCCATCCTCAAATAATCGTTCACGATTCGCGATCTGTGTTACGTTAGTGGTCCGTTGTAATCAAGTTGATACACTTTGTGATCCTGTTAGTCATGTTTATCAAAATGTCTGCTTGTCATGCATGTCTTACAGCATTAACGCATAAAGGCATTTATCTAGTTCTTGATCACTGTTAGTGGAACAAGATGATAATCATACACAGGATTGTGCTATGTATCCACTTCTGCATTACCACCGCTCCGCCAGTGGACCTATTATTACCCAGCATTGACAGCGGCAAATCTCGTGTTTGCATCTTATAAAGTTAAAAAGAACACGGTCGATTAAAAATCTTGTTCAAATTTGATAAAATTTGATAACGATGTTTTGTTCCTACCATTCTAGTGCCTAATCCACCATCCCACCCTAATCTTGGAAAAAGACCATCCTCATGTCTGTGTCATTAATCATCATCAAACATTCTACTGAGAGATCTTCGTATTAAATGGTCATGATTTTACAGTGTCAATGCAAGTGGCAGACACACTTAATCATAGGAAATGTTTCCCCATTATGTAAATAACACAAAAATAACAATAACAATTCAAGAAATTATAATTATCTACAAATTATTTTTAGGATAGCAAACATCCGAGGTGCGTCGAACGACGAAATCGTACCTACGACGGTTGTAAGCATGTTATCTAGCAGGAGGGCGACGAACACGATGAAGAGCACCAGTTTGCGGGAAGAGCGAAGATCCCTGATGCACGCCGACAGCGAGAACTCATTCCACCAGTTCCCGAAGCCTAGCTTGACCTTCTCCAAGTGAGCTGCGGTACTCATGGTGGTAGCTAGCGCAACAAGGTGGGGGATGTCTTCCGAGGGTGATGGAGTGATTTCCTAAAGGGAAGGTAGGAAAGAAAACAATACGCTCAAAATGATATGAATGAACAGAAATGAAACGTCGCGTCGGCCTCTTGATTTTACTTCACGCATGCAGCTGTGATAATGTATATAAATGTGATATACAAATTATATACAACGAATAACGTGTGTGTGTGTGTGTGTGTGTGTGATGTGTATATATGTGTGTGTGTGCGTGTGTATGTGTGTGTATGTGTGCGTATTTGGTAGGATTTAATATTTAGGATAGATGTAGATTTGTTTTCGGTTGGGAGGGGAAGGGTTGTTCAGGGTTTTTTTCTTATGAATGATTTCATTCTAGATTTGTATCACGTATTTTTTTTTTTTATGTATTATGCCCTTGTAAGTGAGGAGTTACACAAGGGATATAGGTTTCGTACATGTCAAAACTTTCTCGTGGAGAAATTGTGAGTAGGGTTGACTTATAATCGAGTTATCTATGTTGAAGAGAGATTATTTGAAGTATAAATTGACAAATAGATTTGTTTGTGTTTTGAATTGCATTTGTACTGTTCTTTTGTTCATGTTATACCCAGAATGGGTTGATTTATGAATGATTTGAATAAAATCAATAAATATCAAGGAAAAAAATATTTGTGCATGATGTTTTTTATGTATTTCCCTCCTCGATATAAATATGATAGATAGATTTATTTAATAATATTCTTTTAGAACAGTATAAATTTATCGATCCGTTTGGAAGCACATAACAAACATCCATAATACACAAGCATGTCAGAGCATGCAATAGCAAAGAAGGAAGTGAGGAAATGATTTATCAAAGACGGATTATAGTTGGTTAATGTTATACACATCTTAAAGGTCTTTGCTCCATTAAATTTGATTCTTGCTCGTATATATTACGATGAAAATCCACAATATAGTGTTCTTGACATTGTCACGAGCAGAAAAAGAAAAAAATGTTTTCTCTATTTTTTTAAATTCAATTAGAGTTAAAATAGGTTACCTTTCTGAATCATATTAGACATGCAAGTAGGAGGATGTAGGAATTTAGGAAGAGAGGATACACACACACACACACACACACACACACACACACACATATATATATATATATATATATATATATATATATATATATATATCATATACATATATAGTATTGCATGTATGTTTTCCAGTCAATTTGCGTGAAGCCTTACTCGCGGAACAGCGATGGGTGTAACGATTTTCCTCTACTCGCGAGATTCACCCAAAGCCGATATCAATGCATATCGCCGTGAATGACCCGTGGTTGCATACATAATTCTCGGCTGTTGACGATCTTTGGCGTGTCAGCGCTCCAGAACCGAGGACCATTGTCATCAACATCATCATCGTCATCAGCATTATCCAACTGGCATCCGTCAGCTTAATTAGTCGGCATTTAACGCGACACAGACGGGATTTTATGGCGCGGGTAGTATGCCACCACCTGTTGTAGTCCCTCAGATATGACTTCCACATCTGCCGCCATACGCGACATCTTCCGAGCGGTTTGATTAAAATTCTCGCTCCTTTCTTGTTTTATTGATGTCGTGTTAATAAAAGACTGGTCGATAATTCACCCCAAACCGCCAGCGGCGAACTACATCCGCTCTCCACAAAACTCTTATTTCCACAGTGTACGTATCCTCATGAGTAGTCTGCGTTTCAGTTCCCTGGCAGAGCAAAAAATGACTCAAACCTACAAGCTTTAATCCTGTTTTAGTCAAAACAGTTACCTTGTTGGTTTTTCCCTGCAAATTCCATTCAACACAGTATTTCAATGTATTTGAAACAAACGCTGAATGGACAGAAAACGTTTGAGCAATCACTGGAAGTCATCCACCATTAAGTAAGTTGTCACTTTCAGTGTCAAACATCCATCTCCCATGGTTTGTGATGCTACGTAAAGATCATGAATCATGCAGCCTAATCAGCACGAAAATGAAACAATCAAGTCTTCTTATACAGCACCCCTCCCACCGTGTAATTTAAAGATATTGTTTTGACAGTACCTAGATTTCGTATCAACTTACACTGCAAGTTGGTTTTTAAAATGTTGAGTTTCTTTGAGCTTATTGTCTCTTTGTTACGGCAATGGAAAACTGAGTCATTTCTCACCATTATCTTTCATTTCCTTTCATCCACTCATCTAAACGTGCAGAAATGTAATTTTGATTCCTTGTAACTTAAATATCGCTTTACTAAACCGTAGCGTCATCTATTCCCAATGTGCATCTTTTATTTGCCGTCACCACTTCAAGATCAACATTTTGTTTGTGTTTTAAGACAAAGACAGTCACGGCAGCGACCAGCTCGTGTAACATTTAATGATTTCTATAACTTGTGATCAGATACTGTACATGTTATACATTGTATGTATTATACGTGATTATACAGCTACTCTTATACCATAATTATCATCATAATATTCAAACATATGTGTGAGTGTGTCTCTAACCATTCACAAATCCTGTGCATCATATATCTATTTCTTTGTTTATTACGTTCTTAGGTATGACACATTTCATCATGAGGTACTAACTAAAGTTAGAAAAAACGTGTATGAAGTGTTACAGAGCATAATTATAAAAACCCTAGGGCCAAGCTTATCTGTTCAATACACAACAATGTATTTGAAACAAACGCTGAATGGACAGAAAACGTTTGAGAAATCACTGGAAGTCATCCACCATTAAGTAAGTTGTCACTTTCATCTCCCATGGTTTGTGATGCTACGTAAAGATCATGAATCATGCAGCCTAATCAGCACGAAAATGAAACAATCAAGTCTTCTTAAAAGTCAATAAAGATTAAAAGAGGATAACATCTTTTGCCGCATCCGTCATACCAAAAGGAGAGACTGTCATGTGCAACGGTCTTGAGAATCTTTATTGTGAAATACAATGACCCAAACTTATTGACACAACTTTCCTGTGTAATACATTTCGAGGCTAGTGTGTTACACCCAAACCGCCAGAACGGTCAATATAACGATGACGTAATAGACCATCGGCACTTACGGGGCTATATCTCGTTACATTTTAGGAGAAGTATCAAAACCTCATTATGTTATAAGAACAAAAATAATGATGCGTGGAAGAGTTTAATCATGCACATGATTTTTGAGAGTCCGTCATTTCATGTTCCTCTGATTCAGGGTGGCCAATCGTACAACACAGCCCGAAAGACGCAATCGGTTCTAATTATTGTATTGCGTCGCCCGCTTGCGTCATGCGCTGGGAGGTAGTGATGACTTTCCGGCGGTATATTTAGCTTCTCTAATGAGCCCATTCATCGAGGGGCTATTCTGACGCGAATCCACGCGGTCTGTTTCGGTAAGTCTTTGAAAGGCTTGCGATTAAACCCCACGTCGTTTTTTTAGGACACTAGGGAGGTACAGGTATCACCGGAACATCACCAAATGATATGCACGGCGTAGGCAGAGCTTAAAACGGAAAGAGAAAGTAACGCCTCGATTGCAGTTCGCATTAAGCAGTCTTTGATTGGTGCCATTACCCATTCAGCAGCCTTGTAATCAGAAGAAAATTCAGCGTTTTGTTACCGCTGATGACGACTAATAACAAAAGGTCCCAGCATTAGCAAAACGAGACTTAAAACAGCCTGTGTTGAGTAAATCGGGGGCCTCACGAATTGGTTAGCTTTTTCCCCCAACAGGTTCTCTACAAATTGCCAAATTCACGATCGAACGTCTTCAAATTACAGCCTCGGAGACGCACCAGATCGGTCTTTATTGACCACCATCCATCGGTCAATCCATTACACAGGGAGCCGAGCCCCCTTTTCGTTTAACCACGACTCGTGCGTTCTCCGACAAGTAAGCCCAACACTGGATGGGAACAATAAATGACAGCCAAGATAGATTATTTTGGGCCTCGTCACAACAGACATAATGTGGTATACCATGCTAATAATGCTTGAATAACAGGACACTTTGACGGCATAACATCATCTAGTACTTACATTTAGTACGACTATTGATGGTATCTATTTTTGTCGATATCGTATATCATTGCCCAATTGATGATAATAACTTAACCTAACGAAATAAACAGTACAGCAGGACTATGCAGAAAAAGAAATTCACAAAAATAAAGAGAAATTTTCTATCTTCAGTCAGTGCTTCTAACACCTGTCATCGCCTAACGTTGATATCTCCAGTGAGGAACAAGTATTCTACATCTCCGCTGCTGACATTTATGATAAAATCTCTTCAAAACTTACCTTACTGGTGTTGGATGTGTACACTCACACATACGCACACATACGAACGCACAAGGACTGACTTAAGATTTTGAAGGCTATGATTCTATAAGGCTTCGCTCTGTTTCCTATTTCTTATTTGTTTTTCCTTTGTTTTGTTTGTTGTTATTGATGTTTGCCTGTGGTACCTTATTCATCGAGGCAAATAGACATCAAAAGGTAATCTAGGCGTGTCCCATTGATACATTCTTTATCTTATTCCACCTCGAATTTGTATTTTCAGACATTACTCTTTCGTCATTTTATAATCATGCATTTTCTTCTTTTAATTCTCTACTTACAAGTATAGAACAATGAAACAATCAGTAAGCGCGTGTATTTTTTTCCTCTACGCTTCAAGTGGGCATCCTATTGAAACACACAACTTTTCATTTCATTTCAAAAAGTATACAATACAATCTGACATTTGCATATACAAAGAAAAATGAGTACAATGTGACTTTTGCAAAGTGACTTTTGCACTTTTGTACTTTTGCACTTTACTTGGTGTGCCTTCTTCTTTTTGTCCCGAATTCGCATGGAGCTTTACGGCAAGGAGTAGACACCATAAAAAGCATTACTTTTGCAAAGGAAAGCTATACGTATATGCACCAACTCAGGTTATCGAGACCATTCAGATCCTTTATTCGCAGAATTAAGAACACTTAAGGTAAATGACATTAATTTTGGGCAAAATTCACTCTTTATGTTTCGCTTACATAATGGTCAGTTACCATCTTCTTTTTACTCACTAGCCATGTTCAGACGTATTTCTAGTCGGAGTAAAAATTCATGGCACGGCAATTAAAATTCAAATTCATGCATATCTTACCACGACCCTTGTGTCCACACGACGGTCGTGGGAAGAAACTCCGACCAATTTATGTGCGAGGATCGGTGTAACTTCCGGAAGCGGTAGCTCCGCGCCCGTCGACCATGCAATTGTTTTTTTACCAGTGGCATATATTTTGTCTTCTCCATTCTTGTTGATGGAAATTTCTGCATGAGTGCTAGCTTCTTCGTCGCGATCGACTAGGTTAGAATTGCACTACACGCGCACGTGTAGTCGCAAAATGTCAACATTGCGATTTGACCCAGGAAGTTTTACCTAGGTCGTAAGGTATGTAAGTTCATAGATACTCCGAGGGCTTGTCCGTACGGGCAATTTACTCCGACCGGCTAGTCGTGGTAGCGAGATACTCCTGAGAAAACTCAGGAGTATCTCGTTCGGAGGAAGAGGTCGTGGTAAGTTCCTCCGATCGGAGGAAGTTACCACGACCTTGTTCAGACGGGCACTACTCCGACCTATCCTCCGAAGTTACTCCGACCAAGATTCCTCCGACCCTTCCTCCGAAGTTACTCCGACCAAAACTGCCTCCGAATGAACGCAGCTACTATTTCAACTAAACAAGGAAATACATTCTTATCCAACAAGACAATCATTCTGATAAGTTTCACTTGCATAATCCCAAAACAGTGATGGCTCTGAAATCTGTCAGACACACCGGACCCGATGTTTGGAATTCTCTTCCTTCTGAAATTCGAAGTTTAAAGTCCATGTATTCTTTTAGGAAGGCTGTAAAAACAATGTTGTTATCTGAATATCAGTAATTCCATTGTCATTGTTCATGTATTATACACGAAATTCTTTCGTAGAAATATCGACGCAATTAATCTATTATGTAATAATGATTATGTAACCGACCATGACCTGTTTCAACTGTCCACCTGCAGGCCTACCTCGGTGAGGAAATTATTTTGTCATGTCTTCCTAATCAGTGATACAGGTGACTTTACTTTGTATAAACCTTTAGTGAAAGCAGACAAACCTCTCCTTTCCCTTTCTCCTTTCAACTATCCTATCTCTATGCAAGTCATCCCTCCCTCCTATTCTCCTTCCGATGTATATTATAATATCATGTTATGCTACGGGGGCTGCACGCAAATCAAGCTACGCTTATGCTGTAGCCCCTCTGTATTATTCATTGTTGTATGTTTTGTTGTACTTTTGCTGTACATTGTACACAGGCAATGAACAAGAAAATACTTATATATATTATTATATTTATGTTTTTAAATGAATGTGTATATGTACAATGATGATACAGAAACCAATACATCAAATCAAATCAAATCAAATCAAAAAGCATTGATATATTTTGGGTAATCTTTGTTTGTGAACAGTGAGCGGTGAGACCGGAACTGGAAATCAGATGAATCGTGAAAACATGGCTAAAATGGAAGAGAAAGGTAGTGACAATAAAATGCGTACACTGTATTTGTCATAGGCCTAAGACAATAAATTCGATTAGTAAGTGTATCTGTGTATGTTAATAATATAACTGTTGTCATAATGCATATTCTATCAGGATTTTAGGTTGCGTCTCGAAGACAATAGAACAAACATTTACACCCCCAAAAACACACACACATACATTTACATATATTCATGTACATAAATCATGTTCACTTTGCACACACAAAACCTTCCGTTCCTATGAAATGTTTGTCACTTTTCAACGAATGGCAGCCTCCCGACACGCCTCGTACGGCGCTGGAGGGACGGGACCCCGATTTGCATTACAACCATGGTCGCCTCTACTGAGTCAGAGACAGCCGCTCACGTAGACAAATTTGCTCACCTTTCTACGACTATTCAGTACATGCATAGCCTACCAATGCCATCTCCCTCCCTTATAATGCAGAGAACGGAAAAAAAGGGTGACAGCCATCTCGTCGTAAACCAGTAATTTGAGAAACTAAGAAATAGCTTTCCTCTGTTATGGTCGCACACTTTTAAAGAGAATGCATCATAACCATTACTGCCTGGTACCGAAGATACTCAAATTAATGTGGGAAAATCATTGAAGATCATAAACACTTGCTTCATATATAAGCTAATTAGCAAAAGTCTATGACGGTAATTCCTCTTTAGAAATGGACGACATTTTGAGGCTGGACCCTATCTGTTAAATGCGGACGGACTGCTTAAATGTGTTGGACTAGATTCATATAAAGATTCAGAATTGAGAGCCAAAAAAGTGGATTTTGAGTTTAGGACCCTTCAGCGGAGTTAGAGAAGAAAAACCCCATGCGAATTTTAGAAATGAAGCTCGTTTAACCGAAAAAACAACAACAACATGAAAGTCATCGAATCTTCCGTTGAGTGTAATTCATTCGGTTCTTTTCATTTCTCTATTCTGCTTATCTATCTATTTCCGTATTCAGACAATTATCTTTTTCATTTTTGTTCTTTTGATTGTATCTTGGTTTTATGAGATATAATTTTCTAATGCGCTTGTTTATGAAATATTATCTACCGGTGTTGGACCCCATGAATTGTTTGAAGAGCTATGTTGAATGAAAAATAAACTTGAAATTGAACTTGAACTTACTTCACGACGTCGTGCAAATTGTATAATACTTTAAATGAAATACAACGCATGATCAATAGGCAACTGACAAGGCAGGGATTGAAACCTCACTTTGTAACTGTGGCAACTGCCCCCATTTCATTTATTTTTAAAGAACATAAAATGTAATCAACTGCTGTGTACAACCACGTTTTAAGTTAACCATGTAGTAAGTCAATAAGGTACTGTAAGATTGCAATCGTATAGCCTATGTGTGTAGTACTGATAATGAAAATGAATATAATCGAAATGGTGTGTGTGAAAGGAGATGAAGACGCCAGAGAAAAACGGAAAGGACAAGAGAGGGAGGGAGAGATAGAGTGAAAGAGGTGAATCAGATTATATCGTTGGCATTCTTGATTACTCGATCATGACAGTTCAGTTCTCAAAAACGACGTGTTCATGTTCCCCTATTTGTGAGAGAACCAGTGGTTCACAAGATTCTGCTACTGGCGTCCTCATCCAAACTATACATTATTGAGTCCAGAGTTAATGTTTCCTTCTACGCATGGTTCAGTTCTACCCATTGACACTTTCGGGGATTCTTACGAGCCATCCTAGTGCATCGCTCCTGGCTAAACCATGTGTCACTTTTCAATAGATCCTTGGGCCTTGTCCCTCCATCTTGCCACTTCTTTTCCCCCTCATGTTTTAGCTCCATCCTGGAGCATGGATGTAAAGGTTAAAGGGCGGAAACTAATGGGGTGCCATTTGTCACGTGGCTCCATGAGAACGTATATCTAATGGCGTCCTTCAGAACGTACATCTCGGATCTTGTGCGTCATGGATTTTATGAATTTTTCAGTTCTACAAACCCATATAAGTTGAAGAGGGTTGGAGTTGTTTGTGAAATCCTGAACAGGAAACCCACTTCTACAGTAGGGTTTTCTAAAGAGACAACTGATAAACTGAACCGCGTGTTGGTAAGTCTAGAATTTAATCGAGTGTAAACTCCCTCCCCCTTCTTGCAATAGTGAGCAAGCATAATTAGCATTGTAGCTTTCTTAATCGTCAGATTGTAAGCGTCGCAGACTTCCAGGAAACAAATTAAGCAGATTTAAAGTGCTGTGAATGTAAACAATTTCACAAGTTTGAAACAAGGGATTAAGAGTACAAAAATATAATCACGTTGGAATTACAATTCTGAAACACGTAATTATACACTCACTGCACTACGTATTAATTGTTAAATGGTTTTGTCTTTGAGATCTAAACATGTAAAACAACTGTCTACTATGTGACTGGGCATATCAATAATTGTTACGTCATTCTCTCACATACGCCGTCTTATTTCCTGGAATCATTGTCGTCAAACCATTGTCGGCAACACCATCATACGAAAACTGTGCAAAGTAGGAAAAAAAGAGAAACGAAAACGCTTTACAAAGAAGAAAATTATCAGGAAACTCTGAATTTTTATAACTATTATAATGCCCAATTAGGATTGCCCAATTAAGTCTCTACTCCAGTCGGAAACTAAGCAGCGTCTTTGCATTTTCTTTCCCCGGATACGTCGGTGTTGCTTCTTACTAAAGCGGATGTCACACTTGCAGTCTTACCCCGTGCACGTTTGACAGAATGGGACAAAAGTGTGTAATGAAGTTGATGAAATCATGAAATAAATAATAATGATAAAGGTTCCAAATTCAAAGTACTGATAATGCTTCTCTTTCCTTTCGACGTTCAACTGGTAGAAAGCAAGTTTCATCACAGCGGGTAAAACAATTGAAGAACACCCATACTAATCCTAACACTAAATTTTTGAAAAACAACAACAACAACCAAGAGAGGTAATTCATTCGGACGGTCAAACATATATCACGAACGGAATAAGAGTGAAATATTAACCGTTACGAGACAGGATTTTAAGTTTACTTTGCTCTTTCATATTGATCCATGGTGGTGTTGCCGTCATTTCGATTTGCAATGAGGCGTGCCTGCTAAACCAAACACCTCACACCGTCACACAGAGCGTGAGAAAGTAACTGAAGTAGGTAAAACGGGAGGAATTACACAGCCTGGACGTCTCAAGATGCTCCGGCACTGTCTACGGTGACTACTTCCGTGCTCGTCAGTCATCATTGACGGTATCGATGACGGGCTGTGGGGGGGGGGGGGGAGGGCTATACGTCTTCGGGGTACAACGGATGAGAAGAAATTAGAATCTAAAGGATACATGAATGCGTCGGCTTTGCGAATGTCGCGTGTCCCTGCTAAGTAGCTCATTGACCTGTTTCCATGTCCCAGTTCAACCCTTTTTGTGCTTTGAGTGCTGATTCCGATTGGCACAGTTGTACATTATTGTCAAATGTCCCTTCCACAGAAGGGTTAATGTAAAAATATTTCAAAAGTAATACATGTGGCTCTTTCGTATTTTCATTGTCAACCTGGACACTGCAGTTAGAAGTGAAAGAATGGTTCGATTTTTCCTTTCTATTTTTTAAACAATTTTATCAATGTTTATATAGTATTTTCCTTTTGTCACATTCTTAGACTGGAGAATGAAGTAGGCGAGGCTTTCCAGACGCCTTGAACAAGAAATTCTACCACACGGAACAGGTAGCCTTCTTCAATGTCTTGTAATGGATTATGATTGTTTCGAATTACTTGATTTTACCATTCACATCCAAGTTTGTTTTTCATTCTCTTTCTCAATCTCATTGCGTACTGTCTGTCTGTTACTCGAGGTTAAGGCTTCTTCTCTGACCCACTCTCCTTCTCTCTTCCTGCCTCTCTCTCTCCCTATTTAAGGGGGGGGGGGGGGTCATCCTGCGAACTCGACACCCACGAGTCGTACGGCCCACGAACTAAACATTGAAAAAAAGGCCCATTAGCTAGACACCATGTAAAACAGTCACACTAGCTATATAGACACTATTACGAGAAACAGGCCCATGAGCTAGCACTAAGCAAATTAGGCTCATGAGCTCGACACTGGGCAAATAAGGCCCACGAGCTCCATACTAGTTTAAAAAGGGGCAAATGAGCTCGACACCACGTACATTAAGCCCCGTGATGTAATGTCGAGCTCGTGGGCCTTTTTTTGCCTAATGTCGAGCTCATGGGCCATGTTTGCCTTGTGTCGAGTTCATGGACCTTATTTGTCTAGTATCTAGCTCGTGGACCGTATAGCTCGTGAACCTTTTTCACTTGCTGTCGAGCTCGTGGGCTTTGTCAGTTAGTGTCTAGCTCGTGGGCTGTATGACTCGTTGGTGTCGAACTCGTGACGTGCACCCTATTAAAGCCACATTGCATTCTATTCTTCCATATCAAGCAGTGCCAAAGAATCAGGTATATGTGACTTTTGTTGGCACAAATCTGTGCCCTCCATTGATATACTGTATGTCGAAAAAAAAATTACAACGGGACCCTCCGCAACGATAACTTTAAAAACAGTGAATCAATCCAAATACAATTTCAGGGTATGAAACTACAATTTATTACTTACATCATGCAGAAAACCCCATCCGATTTGCTTCAGCGGTCAAAGAGAAATGAGGATCTTTGCAGAACATGTCAGGAATCCCTCCCCTCCAAGTTCTGTCCTATGTGTTCACACATTAATATGCAGTTCCAAGAGCATCCAAGTGCTTAACTTGGAAGAAACATACCCATGATATGCTTTACAACAATCCACATTTCTCTGTGACCACTTAACCAAATCGAATGGGGTTTTCTGCAAAATATAGGTAAGATGTTATGTTTTTAGACTCTGAAATAGCATTCAGATAGATTAACCATATACCCTGTACTTCAGAGCCTCTTGTCTCGGTTCACACTTATGTGCTTTTTTTCCAATATTTAGATAGGTTAGGAGAGTTCATTTGAATTGAGTTATTCATCATTTTAAAACTTAGAGTCTGTTCTTTCAGAATCTGCCCTTAACTGAAATTCCATATCTGGTGACTTTTTGTTGGTTTTGTGACGCAGGGTCACAAATTATGTTCATGCTTAATCTACACGGGAAAAAAGTAGCCTTGGAACAGCAGGCGAATCAAAGTAGGGCCTATGTGTACGTCTTAGATCAAGTCAGTTTAGTTTTTGTTTGTTTGTTTGTGTGTGTGTGTGTGTGTGTGTGTGTGTGTGTGTGTGTGTGTGTGTGTGTGTCTGATGAGTGCCGGTAAAATTGTTTTAAAAAAGGAGATTGTGATAATTTGTGTATAATTATCTGTGTATCATACTTGCGGACTGTAAAACTTCGTGTCGATGTTAAACGCTATCAATGTAGATCGGTTACCAGTCCTCCAGTTTTGTGGAAATGAGTGACTCGATAATCGGTATGCTTTCGAAATGGAAAAACAACAAACAAACAAACAAACAAATGCTCGAATGACTCAAAAATACAATTTCCGACACAGGCTAACAAAAGGAGTTAGAGGAAAACATAGAAAAAGACCCCGAGAACATGACTTCGGTGAAACACGTCGCCTCACTCGAACTCACGTGATACCTTAATCAGACCTCCTTCTTTCTGCTTGCGTCGGGATGAATACACTGTGCCCGCAGGGGAAGCAATGACATAAATGTCCACCATTTTTTTTTTCTCCCGGACAGGCTGGGATTGATTTCGATAGCTTACGATCCACCGCAGATTTTCACGTGTCTCACGCTTTCATTTGTCAGCTCTGTCCGGGTTGTCGGTGGATATTAATCACCCTCTGCGTATTCCCCATTTTACACTGGATTTGAACAGGAGACTCGCGTGTAAATATGCAGGCATACATGGTGTTATACATCTACTACATCTTGTGTTTGTCTGTTTCTCTCTCTCTCTCTCTCTCTCTCTCTCTCTCTCTCTCTCTCTCTCTTCTCTTCGCTCCCTCTCTTTCTTTCAATCTTTCTTTATTTCATGATACACATGTACATAATATGTTCTACGAGGAGAGGAGAGCCGGGGGTACACGTAGAATGACAACAACAGGGTAAATCGAGGTAAAGGTAATAGTTTATCAAGTCAATATGATTAACCTCTTGAGCACTAATTTTACTGCGATGTCTAAATAGAAACCCTGCAAATTCATGTTTCTAGCGGTAAAGCTCAAACACTTCTACTCCCAGACACGCGCACACGCATATCAATAAACATAAAAACGCAAGTACTTGTTGATGCTTAGCATACGTCATGTTTTTCAACTTGTTCAATGATCTAAATAGGATGGAATTCAATAGCAGACGAAAAAGAACAATAACATACCTATAAGATTTTAAACAAAAAAAATCTGCACGAGTAGATGCATAGAGCGGTGAGCTTTTTGAATTTGGGGGTTCGAAACCAGGCAAATTCATGACATCCTTCGCCAAGCAATTGTACCCACACTGTCGTCTTGATAAAAGTGTTACAATTGGTATAGCTGACAATGTCGGGGTTCTTGTAATCTCAGGGCCCTTTTTGAAGAGCAGTCCTTTTGGTGAAGAGACTACCTTTAGTCAGTAATACATTGATATTAATATTAAATTTGGTTTTCTTTTTATGATTTTAACGTAACATCTATTTACTATAGTTATCAGTATCAGCATTACAGATGATGATAATATCATTATTATACTCTGATTGGTATTATCTCATTTGATTCACGGAGGGGGAATGACAACGTGCCACTGATGAGATTCTCTTCTTCATATTACAAGATTAAGATTTTTTAAGCACCAGGTTTAGGAAAAGATTTTTTTTGGTGATATTGTTCTATCTTCATATGCCCTTAATGAGACAGAAATTCTTCTCGATCTTTACAATTCATCATTTTGAGGGTGTAGTGTATTTGTTATTATGTAGTTTGTTTGTTGTTTTGCCTCACTACCTCAAAGAATATTGATCAAACTATATCAACAAGAGCTGAAACAAAATATGTTTTAGCGCAGAGAAGCTCCAGAAGTAAAGACCTTCTATTATTAGACGGATGTGCGGTTTAGCAGTCTAGAAAACTGGGACTATTGTATATTATGTTTACATATCTAAAGTTAATTAATGATGTATTTTCTTACATGAATTGTGGGCGTGCGCGCCTGTCTTTACATATCATTTTTTTGTGTTTGCTTTGTTTCCTCGTGTACACAATCTTAGACAAAGAAACGCTAGTGTTCATTACACTTTACAGAGTGACTGAGTTAGTACTAAAAAAAACCAACAACAATCGGAACTGTTGTGGGGTTGCATTACCCCCACCCCCATTTTTTATTCCATTAACCATGGATGCAAAGAATCAAGAGGATTTACAGATTTAAAATTTCTGTTAAGACGTTAAGTCAAAGATATAAAAGGTTACTTCAACTTGTCTCTGTCTCTTACTCATTATTTTTCTTTATCTGTTTGTCTTCGGATTTCGCTACGCTAGCCTCACAAGAAAATCAAGTCAAGGTTTGTCACCGAAAGAAAACAAGCTAAAGTTGAAATCGCAACCTCATAGAGCTTTGAAGGTGTAGTGTGTACATTGTACTAACTCACGAGTGCACAGAGAGTAAAAATCTCTCGCACTTGAGCGAGCTGTGTTCTCGAGCTATAGTGAGAAGTGGCAAGTTGACGAAAAGAAGCACTCTGGATAACTCGTGAAGACTCGTGATGCTACTCTGGACAAAATCAGCGTAACTACAGATGCAACTTGGCAAAAGGCTTTTCTATTGGTTGAAAGGCAAAGGAGATTCCAAAATATTGAACATGTTTCCATCAACTCGTAGCGACTTGCGCACAACTTATTCTTATCTCGTATTACTTGCACTGATTTCGTAATACACTCGTTTGAGCTTGCTCTACAATAAATTCAACACTTTTTCGTATTATGTCGGACATCAATTCTTTCTCTGCGGCTACTTTCGGAAAGAAATGACTTCCTTGTCGTTTGATCGGGAAGGTCTTTTCAACAAGGAGAACAAAAAAAATCAGAGAATCTACCTAGGACGAAAAAACAATTTCGAAGCTGTTTTGCCACTGCATTTGCTACACTCGATTGTTTATAACATTTAAAATCTCGGAGAAGCTGTGAGAGCTCGCAACAAAATCTTGACAAGTAGTCGCATGTCGTACAGCTCGGGAACATCTTGCTTTCGGGGAGACCGGCTTCAAACCAATTCTTATGTGAACGGGACTCTCGAGGAACTACTGATTCAGAATGCGCATGCGTCGTGTGCTTCACAGGCATCACGACTCCCACACATGCGTCACAAAGATATGTCTGCTCAAAATACTTATAAATGTCGCCTTGTCATAAGGATCTTGTTATTGGCAAGGATGTGAATGAATGGCGGGGATCTCCGTCCATCCTGTAAGGCCTCACCTTGTCGGTTTAGGTATGATGATTTGAAATGGGAGGATTCCTGTCACTTTGCGTTTGCCTATAGAACCTTCGACATCCACTCTTAACCCGATCATTACCTACGAGACTGTCACATTCCCACAAAGGGTGTATAGTACCCGGTAGATTCCCGTAGACAATGGGATAAGGGAGGGTATATCAAGGTTTGACGTGTTGACAACTTGTTAATAATTTCGAGAGCAAAAGCGAAAATGAAAACTGAATATTTGTCATATCATGGTAAATCATCATGGACAAAAGTGGAAAGTCTATGTCGACATGCTCTGTGAGCGCAAACCAAAAAGCACTAAATCTCACATTCTCACCGACTTCGAAGAGATGTAGAATCTCATAAAAAGGTCAGATAGTGTTACCAAATACACCAAGCACATGACATCGGCATCTCACGCCTTGAGTGACTGACAGAAATTTTGTGTTTGCCGATCATCCGACAGTGCCACGAAATTGATGGAATGAGATACGGGGGGCCCGTTTAGAGATGCATAATCATACATCTGAGGAGACTCCGGTTTCACTTAAATGTCATAAGACGGAGTCTCTGTAAAGAGTCTGTCATGACACATGTCAAAATAAAGTGACCCTTTTCTGGCTCTCATCGGTCAAGTAGTCCGTCCCCTTTTCTCCCGTACCCAGCTTTCATGGAATTGCCCCTCGACACCTTGCAGCGTCCGAGCAGGAGGATGTCCCCGTCCAATATTTCTCTTTCGAGAGCAACGCAATTTTCACCTCCTACTTTCCCCTTTTGACCATGACAGCCAGAACGGGGAGAAAAAGGGGCATCGTCCATCCCCCGGATTTTCAGTGTGTGTGTGTTGTTGTTTTTTTAATGCAGAAATGACTTGACTGAAGCTTATCTTAGGTAATAACAATATAATAAGGAATATAAAACTGTAAGAAGTAAGAAGGGATATAAGAATGCAAAAAAAAAAAAAAGGCAGCACAAGGCCTTCATGACAACATCTTACTGTCTTTCCTCAAACTTAATGAGTCCCTGCAATCCAAATGTATGTCGACCTCTATTGATGCCTTTCAGTCATTACATAAAGAAATCACTAAATACTTTGTGAAAATATGCATCATGAATTTTAGATTTTTTTCCTATGATCTTTTCTGCACACTGTTAAACCCTACCTCTAAAAAAAACAACAACAGAACAATAGACACAGCTATGTGCCTTATCATTCATTGCTATTACTCCCTGCATTTATGTATTTATAACAACATCACGTGTTTTTTTTTATGTAAATGTTTCTGACATAATTTTGTCGTAGCAATTAATGTTAAGGCACATAACTGTGTCTATTATTCAGTTCAAGTGTTACAGGAGGATGATGTCACAGCTGGAATATGAATAAAGATGTTCGAGATGATTTTTTTATTTTGTAGAGGTGGGGCTTAACAGGGTGCAAAATAAAAATTGAGAAATAAAAATATATGATGCATATTTGTATGAAGTATTTAGTGATAAAGTTATGCACAGACCATAAGGCATCAATAGAGGTCAACATACATTTGGATTGCAGGGACCTTTAAATGATTATGTGTCCAGTCTGACAAACATGTGCTACAATGACCCCCCCCCCCCCTCCACACACACACACACACACACACACACAGACAGACTCACATTCCTCTGGTGGCTGAAGCTTTTTTCTTTTCTGCATCTTGCCGAAGTGGTCACATATTAATTTGTCTTCCTCTTAGATTGATCGTGGACAAATCTCTGGAAATAAAATGCCATTTGAACTGTTAGATAATCATAGTTTTCAACATTATCCATGTCTTTGTCACTTCAATAAAGAGTGATTTTGATAACGGGGACATCTTGTGTAATTTTGTCATTACAACAATTACCAACTGCTTTAGGAGATCACTCGTGACGGCTCACACTATTTGTCACGATGTTAATTCTATCAATGCACAACAGTCTCTCCTTTCTCTATAGACATAGAACTCCACGTTATTCCACTTTCTGCATCGAGGCTGAATCTCCCTGAACAGTGTGTTTTATCATGTCTATGTAGTTATCTAGTCCTTTATTCTTCTATTTTTACCTTTCCCATGTTTAAATCCATTCCCGGATTGCGACTTATGAGTTTCTTTAGAAGACATCAATATACGTCTTTATCACGATCCTTCGAAATCCAGTATAGCATGTTTTTGTGTGATATAATACATGTGTTTAAATGACATATATGGCAAAGTAACATAGAATTCGTATTGAGGTAACGAAACTATGCAAAACAAACAAAGAGACACTTTATCATAACTGTTGTAAAGTGACCGTACCACTTGTATTCGTCACCAAAGTAGACTTATTATTCATTGGTGATAGTGTTCACTGAAAGCAAATCCTTCCTTACCTTAAGTATTCTAATTTAATTCTCATTCTTTCAGCAGCCCGCTGTATAAGTCCTGCTTTAGTGAGAGAAGAATATACGGAGGGATCTCATTAAATCAAATGTTCCCATCGCTTCGATTAGCATGATCAAATACGAT
Source organism: Diadema antillarum (assembly GCF_040938485.1). Lineage (NCBI taxonomy): Eukaryota > Metazoa > Echinodermata > Echinoidea > Diadematoida > Diadematidae > Diadema > Diadema antillarum. The sequence continues at coordinate 320,484 of NW_027270899.1, forward strand.
CGCAACGTTGTTCTAAGTTTTCATTAAGACAATCTCTTACAAGTTACACGTAGAGAGGAGATTTTAACGATTGCGCGCCACTACTACCCCGCTGGGTAATCCAGCTGTGAGACCAATTGAGCCCCTCTGCATTGATTCGCGTGTGCAACAAGTGGCTTCGGCCGAATGGGGGAAAATTAATGCAAGGCAATACATAAGTGGTGTTTCACAGGACACACTACAAAAAGAACAGAAACTTTACGAAACAAAGCATCCCTTCTCGTTCCTATCCCGAGGTGTCCAAACATTCATACCCTATCGTCTGCATAATGTTTGAAAGGTGAAGAGATATGTATTGTAATAGTACGCAGTGTAGGCGTAGAATTAGACCAATATAAAACTACTAATATCACATCTGAATTGATACCAAATATTACCGAATGTAAAAGGAATCAATCTTCTGCTTGCGAAAAAAAAAATTGTTCAGCTCTTCAGATTTTCTTGTAAATGTGATATCTGTAAATCTCGCCTAAAGTAGCTCTCTGCAGTCAATGGAATGCAGGAAAACACTACAAAATAATATATTATATCACTATTTCCCAACCCAGACATTAATGACAGTGTTCTATGAGCAATATGCTGATATTCATAATTCAGAAATTTTGTCACAATATTCTCATCGTTTTACCTTATCATCATCACTATAAGGAACAATCGATCCTTCTTAAACCGTTAGTAGTAGTACTTACCAGCACTTACGACTTTAATTTCACGTGCACTTTGTAGACGTAATGGCGCAAGCATACACACATACTAGTATACTTTTGTACATGCATACAAAGATATGTTAATAAATTAGCATATGCATGAGTGTATGCACGTGTGTGTGATATCAAGGTGAGAGTAGAATATTGAATATACTCTTTTTTTTTGTGATTTCAAGCAAACAATTTCAAATTCTAATCGGTGACATTACTGCGGACATGGTAGTAAATGTCGATGTCGTTATTGATTGCATCACATAGTAATTTGACTCTATTAAAAAGAAAAAAAAAAACGCCGAGGCAGCAGGATTCGCTGCATCTAGCTTAACTCAAGGTGATAATACAGGTGATGAAAAAAAAAAAAACACGGAGGGCAGACTAAGGGGATTACACTTTGCTGATGATTCTAATACACGTGTATACACGAGGACGTCAGGAGAAGGTGAATGTGTTTACAAACCTTAAACATAATAGGAATCAATAGACTCATTTGATATGAATGAAATGAAATATAAGCAAAAGAAAAACGAAATGAAAGACACACACATATACACACAGTGCGTAAGCACATGCACACATACAGACTTACACAATCACACACACATACATAAGGCACACACACACGCATACTCCCACGAACACGCACAAACACGCACACACGCACACACACACAAACACGCACACACACACAACACTAGATTCTTGTCTTGGACTGGAGCCCGGATCCGCCAGGTCGTGTAAGCGTGGCCTCCATACTCTCCACGTGATGTCTAACATCCTTCCCGTTTCTCATCACATTTTTTAGTGCTAACAACTGAACATTCTCCTCTTTGAAATGAAATAAATTCGATATGTCTTAAGAGCAATTTCTCCTCAATTCATTCTACTCCTGTAAAACTTTGGCTTTTCTGTAACAAACATTAACTTTTTATGATGCTTAAACGAGAACGTCCCAGTAATCAAAATATCAAGCAGGTAAAATGGAGCTTGAAAAAACGTAAGCAACTGCTAGGAAGAACAAGCAAAATGTCTGTTTTATGCAATGTTTTTACGGAACTGCTTATATCTTTAAGCAATTTCCTGCGGGCAGCAAGCAATTGCTTGTGCTTGCTAGCAGAAGCATTCAGTTGGAAGCAATTGTTCATCTTTATGCACACTTATTAAAGCAAAAGGCTAGCACAAGCAATTGTTACTTTTATTCCTCCTTACTTACTTTGTTTTTACTTTTACTTTTCCGAAGCGATGGTGTAGGACAGGGCCTGTTCACTGATCGGGGCTAAGTTGTCATCTGTTACTCTCATTTCAGGAAATGTGTGTATATCCTGCACTACTCTCCTTCCAATAAGGAAAGTTATACAATATGTATCTCATACGACACATTAATTGTTAATTCCAGTGTGCTCGAATAGTCGCTACCAAAAAGAACTGAATTACCTTGTAGCTGAGGGAGCACAGACATGTGATAAATAAGTACGAGGTCGCAGCATGTACCATCACTGACAAAACACGAAACATTCCTTTCTATTTTAAAGGGTTATTAAAAACAACATGTTATGGGCCGTGGAAACATTATGAGTTCCAACTTCTCAGCCAAATCCTTCGAATCCTGAGCAAAGGGTCAGCGCCACCCATAGACATAGAAAGGTATCAAGACGGACGAATAATTCCGGATGACCGCCGACATCATCCTAATGTTCTACATGTCGCACTTTCGGCGATGACTCACTTTTTGTCAGCAAGTACAGGGCATAAGACTTAGTATTGCCGACTGTATAGACCACGTATGCAATTGAAAGTTCTCAGACATTGTCAAGTTTACAATCACCATTCGAGAGTTCATTTACATCTACAATGAGAAGTGAGAGTACCCAATGCAAGGTGGAAAAACAACAACAGATGTTTGGTGTTATCGCAAAATATTCTTGGAGATGAAAATGTGTATAATGTGTAGTGTTACATTATATGCGTGTTTGTGTATCAATACGGGATGAAAAAAAAAAATCCTGAAGTTGTGGAGTTGAACTTTGTTTCGTTCTGCCAGTATTAACACCAAAAAAATTACAGAACAAAATTAAACTGAATGCGGCTCTATCAGAGTTTCGATCAATGACTTCTGCCGTCTGCTTACTGAGCAAAGCCCAAATAGCAGCACGGAATGCTGTTATAATGATGGTCGGGTATTTATACCCGCCGTTTGTATATAATTATTATGTCTATATCAAAGGTCCCTGGTAGCGAAGGTCGAACGAGGTACAGCGCAGGAGACTGCAAAATGTATAGTTGAAAAAAAAAATGAACTGTTTTTCAGATACCGAGATGGCATGAAGAAGATAATAGGAGTTTGTCTGCTCCTTGGAAGGCGAGTCTTTCTACCTCTCACCCACCTCCACCCCTCCACCCTCCACCTTAGACATCAATTGTGATACAGAGCGAGATCTTCCCTCCCCATTGTCATCCCATCAATCGGGGAGTCTATTTTCAGTCCTATTCTCTTTTTTCTTTCTTTTCCGCACTATTTACCAGGAAACAGAACATACTGCTAACATTTTTCATCACGATGCTTCTAACGTAGGATGATTTGCCTCTTGAAATAACTCAGACTGCATCTTTTCAAATGTCTTCAAACGTAAATTAAAGTCATTCCTACTCTCTTTTATATATCATGTACAACTCTCACACAATAATAACACTCAGGCGCCGTGGAGACATGTATAATGTGTGTACTCTGTAGTATAACATAATGTACTTCTGTGTAATGTATTGAGTTAATTCACTCTAAGTGTACTGCCCTATCCTTTAGTGAGAGAGGGGGAGCGCGGGGTTCGAAAAATCACTCAAATCCGAGTTATTGGTGTTTTTACACACACACACACAAAAGGCGCAGACATTAATCCTATCGAGATGCATTTGATTTGATTTGATTTGATTGATTGGTTTCTGCATTATCATTGTACATGTAGGCCCTATACACATTGTTGATAGTATTATACATAATCATACATAATATACATTGTTTACAATGTTGTATAACAAAAGTGTCCATGGGGTACAATAAATAATACAGAAGGGCTATAGCTTGAACGTACGAGCATATAGCTTGATGTGCTTGCAGCATTTATACATAACATATAATACATATAAAGGGGAAAAAAGTCCAATTGTTACGGAGTATAGAGTGTAACAGAAGACAATTGCGGCAAATAGGAGTTCCTCTTATTCAGCCGAAGAATGTTAGATACCTAAATAGGTCATTAAAAAATCCCCAAATTGCCTGATTTGAACCAAAACTTGACCTTGAAAGAGACCTTTTGAGATGATTTTGACCTTCAATTGTTGAAATGATATCAGGATCACATTCTCTAACACCAAACCCCCTCCTCAGTTGAAATATTTTTCTAATACAAGTCCTTTCAGTTTTGTAATTACAATTGACATTTAATCTGGATGGCGGCCATATTGAATTTAACCAATGTGGCCGCCCCAGGAGGCGCCAGTCATGGCGCCCATCCAAAAAAAAAAGATGAAAATGTACCAGTATGATATAGGTGACCTTTGGGCCAAATTTGCTGCTTTTGGAAGAATTTGAACCAAACACCCTATACTATGCCCTTAGGCCCCCGACTATAGTAATATCCATGTATCCGCAGTGGTTGTACTCTTGTGTATTTGTACACATGTCGCATTTGAAAACGTTACGACTTTAACAATTCCAAATGCCTTGAAACACCTGCTAACAGAGTTGGGAATTGTATTAGATGATAATGCGCCATTAAATGTTATCTCATCTAGATGTGGATACATTATCCAAAATGGTACTCACCTTATGACCAGGAGATGTCCAAGCAAGAAGAGGATCCTAAATTAATTTACTGAATATGTCTCGTCTTTAAGCCTTTAGGAGTATACCTCAGCAGGAAAAAAAAGGTGTCACCACTAGTTGGTGTATGTCCGAATGCACAAACTCGTCCACAGGTGATGACAAGGATTATGACCAAGAATCACATGTCCCAGCGTCACGCTCGCTTGCGAATGGACGCGATTCTGACCGATGCACCGTGGCGGAATGTCCCTTCGATTTTCTGCACATTCAGGAGCACATTACCCTGTCCATTTTTCTGTGAAATATAAATATTTATGCACAATGCCCAAGTAGGAGACGAAGGAATGAGCGCCGAAAAACCATTCAACCATCAAATGGATGGTCGATCGAACGTTCAAGCCGAGAGGAGACAACGAAGATTTATTAGCAGCTTCTTGCCCGCGGAAGATTGCAATCCTGTCTATCTGGAGGTATTTACATTCCCGACCAAGTCGGAAATTGCGATCTGTGTGTGGGAGAAAGCGGAGCTAGCACCAAACAAAATCTGTAATGTGGAAGCAACAGGCACCGGGACGCCTTGCTCAAAAGCGAGTGCGGGACGTAAGGGAAAAAATACACACACACTAAGCACAGATGCATGCATGCATGCATTCCCAAGGGAGAGCGTAATTACGCTGACTACTAATTATGATTGGCTGTTAAATTGGAGTCTGTCCGTGGCCAGGAAGAAATAGGCCAATCAGATGTCTTCTTCAGTCACGAATATTGTATGTTAGGCTGGTGAGCCACAGCTTTGTACCCTCGTAAGCATTCATCAGTTCATCAATAGGTAAAGCTTCTGCCAACACATTTACGTGTCAGACGTTGAAAGCCCCATGCCCTACCGCTACGATGCACTCCTTAAAGTCATTCAAGTCAAGTGGATAAATACTTTTTTTTACTCAAGTTGTCATGGCACAATCCACAAGACTGTCATCCACAGGTTCTATAGGTTTTTCGTGTCATTAATGTTTTCATTTCAGGCCTTCCATCTCTATGTATTTTGGCAAGTGTCATGTAATATGAAAATGAAACAGAGAGAGATATCGGTATATGAAAAAAAATATTCATAAAATATTCACTATTCTCTCTTTCCCTCCTCTTCTCTCTTTCTCTCTCTCTCTCTCTCTCTCTCTCTCCTTCTCCACACCCCCCTCTCTCTCCCTCTTTCTCCAACGCTTCGAAGAACAAAAGTATGGTAATCACTGCAGAAACGATAACTTGTCCTATTATAAAGGGTGTCAGCTCAATAATCGTTGAGTTTTTAAAAAAAAGTACCAGAAAGTCTCATCCTGAACTGTTAATAAATGCACACAAACTTTTTTTCTCCGACCAGATTCTCAATGTACATTGTTTTACCAAAAGAACTCATATCGAAATAGAAGATCTTTTTATGAATTGTGTACAGATCATGATAAAAAAAGTACGAGTCCCGTGGCGCGCGCCCTTTTTCAGTTACAAATTCAATTCTAAAAATGCAAAAGCTCCCTCATGTGCCATGGGGATACTCCCTCTCTTGCGTCCCCCCCCCCCCCCCCCCCCCCCCCCCATCCCGGAAAAAAAAATCCTGCTCACGGCCATGAATGTATTCATGTATCTTCGGGCGTTATTTTCCCCCGCGAAGGTATAATTGTTTCGCCTTCGGTGTTTCCATCTCCCCTCACCCACTCATTACATGACATCGCCGCCACTGATTTTGTGTCTTCCGTACTTATTATCTGGACATTTACTACTCTGTTACAACCATTAAAAATCAATGAGCGATACTCAGTAATAGAATTACCCACACATACGCACATTACCATCCCTGCGTATAGTGGGTTTTGAAGCCAGCTTTTGTTAAGTTCCTGTTATCCTTTTTCTTGATGTCTGCGATAAACTAGCACAGCGTGAAAATTAATGTTAAACTACCTGTACAAAGTCACGCCAGGTATATAATGATGATAATAATAATGATAATAACATAGGTATAATATTCATTCATTTATTTATTCATTATTCTTTACTCAGGGTAGCCCCATCAGTAGTTTATATACAATATACTTATCTATTCTATGTTGTTGTTTTTTTTGTCCGGTCCAGTTTCTATCCTTACGTCAAAGAGAGAAGATGAATGGATCGGTCGTTTCCCTAGATCTTTCTTCGTAATATGAATCATCGCTAGTCGCTTTTCATTAATTGTTGTACGTCACTGTATCTCCTAGTTTGAAAATTAGCAATGCTTGGGTATAATCATTTTTTTTTTCTTGCAGGGGAACTTTGGGTCAAAAAACAAACAAACAAACAAACAAACAAACAAACACGTGAGAATTGTTTTGAGTATGATTTCACATCTTCAGAAATGCATTGGAACGATCTCTTGCAACTTCACTGCGTTCAGAGTTAACATATAAAAGAGGAATCCACTTTAATGGAACATTTTTTCTATAATTATTTGTTCCGTTCGCCAGGGCACATTTCTCACGAAATATAGATATGTCCTATACAAATTGACTGTTTAAAAATGTTGAATTGATGCCATTATATAACATCTTGAGTTTTCCGACTTTCTGATTATCGCCTGACACCGCGTCAGACCCTTCTCCTGCAGTGTGAATGACACTCAAGCTTCTACGGATGTATGATTAGGACATGTATAAATTGATCAAGTCACATAATGCAGTATTATGTAGAATATCAAAGGGTTTCAAAACTGCGTCTCCCTGCACACACCCTTTACTATGCAAACCCCGATGGATGAGGAGAATAGACGGATAAGGCAAACCTCTATAATGCCAACGAAATGAGTGACTTCGGCCACACTCTAGCATTATTTATCGACAATTTAATTCCCGTTTAGGAGGCGAACTCATTAGCACTATTCCAAATTGTATCATGCATTCGGGTCGCGCTGTCCAGTTAAAGTGGGATCTCCCCCCCCCCCCTTCCAGAAGCATTCAAATTGATGCGGTGTGTCAGCAGCACAGTGGTTGGTTTATTACATAACACCTGCCCCCTCATTTAAGTCATCTCTCTTTAATGAGAAGGAAATTTATTTCATTTTATTCGCACATAAATTGAAAAGGAGCATGCGGGGCGAACGACTCTTGGCTTGCGCACTGAGCCGCCAAATAGTCTTGCAAACAAGCACAAAATTAAAAGTTCCTTTTTTCCTTTTTCCAGTCTCTGCACTACACAAAACATATCGGCAGTTCCAAATGCCAACACGATTAGCGCCTGCGAAAAAAAAAAATCGATAAGTCTCTTTGTGAAACCTCTTACAATGGTCCAAGCGTCGTAGTAGGTCAGAGGTGTTTGGGTGGAATTATTTGCAATCTACACAAGATGGTCATACCATTGCTCTTTTGTCGCGGGTAAGTTGTTGGCACGCTTTCATGATAAGTGCTACAATACGCCATTGATACAAAGACAAACAAGACGACATCTTATCATGGCATGTCATTTCATTTCATTTTTATTTGGCAAAATATTTAACAATATACAAGTCATTACAAAGAAACAAACACATGTCAGGACTCCTAAGAAGCAATCTGTGCTTGCAGCTGGAGCCCTCAAACAAAAAAAGGTAAAATACATTCAACCAACACTTGTTATATCGACCAAAGCATACACAAGACCAGTCCAAATTGAAATAACACATATATGTGCATAATTCCTCAGTTAACAAAAACAAAGATTTACCTTACTTTGTTGGCACACACACACACACACACACACATACTCACACATCCATCCTAAGTGCACAGAGAATGAGAGATGAGAGAAAGAAACGCAGAGGAAGAAAGGAAGTCTAGTCAGTCATGGATACCATCTGTCTAAATACACTTTGTTTATATAGAACTTTAAACCTGGAAAGTGTGGTACAATGTACTAGAATTAAGATCACCATCAATAGCATTCCCATTCATTGACACCAGTGGAACGAATATCATTCGTTTATTGTTTCATTGGTTGTTTAAATTCAGAATTTTGTAATAGGTTCTTCCTTTTTTTTTTCTATTTCGGCCTTCCAACAACGTAATGGTGCTCACGAGAATGGTCATCATCATTTGTGACCCTGCATCACAAAATCAACAAAAAAGTCGCCAGATATGCAGATTCTCAAAGAGCAGACTCTAAGCTTTAAAAATGCTGTATAACTCAATTCAAATGGACATGAGAAAAGAGGCTCTGAAGTACAGGGTCTATTCAAGCGATTAAAGGCATAACTTACCATTTTGCACATGAAACAAAAACCCAGCATTAGTGCTTTTAAAATAGTTCTAAAATGTGAGTTACGGATAGAAACAACCACTGTAAAAATTTGAGTCAGTGAGATCAATGTTAAGTATACAAAATATACAAAGTGTGAACAATAGTTATAATAAAAATGTTTCCAGACTACACCGTCTACAGTTACCGTTTATTAAGAAAAATACTGATATCTCCTTATATTTTAGGCTTTATTGCAAAATTTCTTATATGATAGGATGTTTTGTGATACAACTGACCTACACATGTGCATCACGTGTAATAACTTGAACATTTCTTTAAATCACTGCTGCCGATGGTAAACAATGCCTTTTATCTGTAACAAATCTTGCTAGCTGTGCGATGAATAGGAAAAAAAAAGCAGGATGTAACCATCGGAGCAACAACAATGAAGGGATTATTAGATTAAGCTGAAATTGAACATGCTTTATTAACACATTAACACAATGACAACTTTCAAAGTAGTAGCATTATCCTTCCAAAATTTATTAGAGATGAAAGTGAAGAGAGTGCAAAGGAATTTGAAGAAATGAAATGGGCCTCTTAAACATACCTGATCTCACTGCTTTACAAAAAACTAAAAACAACAACAATGGAGATTTTATCAAAATGGGATACGTATATTGGGGAAGTTATCTGACATTTTGAAATATTGCCAATCTTTGCCAAACAATTCTGGAACACTTGATGTCAATATGCTTATGTGTGAGTTGGTGATAAACGTCATCATCACACCATTTTTCATTGATCTTGTACAAAATAAAAAGATGATGAAAATTCATTTTTTTTTTTTGCTATTAAAGTGTAAAAAGAAATTGTATTCTTGCCTGAATAACTTAAAGATAATGATCAGTCAGATACGTTAGGATTTGAGACTGAGGAATAAATTGTGTTTGAACAGAAGAAAAGGCATTGTAAATTTCAAGATTTTGTGTGCAAAACTGTATTGGAAGTTGTGAGACGATTACATCAACTTACTCATTTGCATATTCATATCGACTGTCCACGCTCTGCTTTGGGGAAAAGTAGTGAAACATCACAATGTCCCCTAAAGCTAGGCTGACACTTGCACGACTTTTGGCCACGATTTTGTCGTGGCAAGTCGTGCCATTTTGGGGCACGAACTGGGAGGCTCCCGCACTGTTCACGACTAGTTTACGCATAGTTCACGACGAGTTCACGACGAGTTCACGAATAGTTCACGAATGCGTGCCCATCAGTGTCCACATTGACACGAACTGGCACGACGAGTTCACGCTTATAGTTTTGCGCATAGTTTTGCGCATAGTTTGCGCATAGTTTTTACGCACTTCCCGCATTGGGCACGACGAGTTTTGCGCAATTCGGACGGTGTCGTGCCGACTTGGGCATGCCATATAAAAAAGGGGGCCTCCCAAACCCCTGGTCATTTTTGGATTGGCTGTGGAAGAGACAAACATGCTGAATGCCAGAGACACAATCATTGCAGAGAAGAGAAGATGCCTATACCTGGCAGCTGCTCTAGCCATTGTTGAAGAGCAGCAGAAAAGGCTTGAAGAGGCAGAAGAGCAAGAAAAGGCAACCCCACCTCTAAGAAAAGACACAAAGGAAAGTGTGGGTCAGGGAATGGTTGACCAGAAGGCACGAGTTTGGACAGTATGACAGTCTACTGACTGAACTCCACAAGGAAGATCAAAGGGGCTACAAAAATTACCTTAGAATCACACCTGACCTGTTCCAAGAGATGGTTGAGAAAGTTTAACCCCTCGCCTCCAGAAGCATGTCCACCTTCATGAGGAATCGCTTCAAGTTGGACTCAAGCTGTGCTGCCACCCTCCGCTTCCTAGCCACTGGAAATTCCTATCCAAGTCTGCAGATACAGCTTCAGGATTGAAGCTAGTACCATCTGCAAGTTCATACCCGAGGTATGTAAAGCCATCATCGCGGTCTACAAGGACGAAGTGCCGCGCTGCCCCAAAGACTGAAGAGGAGTGGAAGGAAGTTGCTGCCAGGTTCAGCTCCAGATGGAACTACCACAACTGTCTGGGGGCTGTGGACGGCAAGCACATCGCCATGAAGAAGCCACCCAAATGCTGGCTCTAACTACTACAACTACAAGGGCTTCCACAGCATTGTGCCGATGGCTGTGGCAGATTGCTACCTACAAGTTCCTCTATGTGGTTGGTTGGGGCAGAGGGTGGTGCGTCGGATGGAGAGAACATGGAGTAACTGTTCCCTACATGATGCTGTAGAAGAGAACAGAGCTGGAGTGCCTCAACCAGAACACTCCCTAATGATGACCAGCCAGTGCCCTATCACTTCGTAGGGCATGACGCCTTTGCTTTCCGAACCTGGATGATGAAATCATTCTCCCATCGGTCACAGGTCCTACAAGAACGCATATACAGCTACAGGTTGTCTCGTGCCCGACGTGTCGTGGAGAATGCCTTTGGAATTTTGTGTCAAAGGTTCCGTTGTTTCTTGACGACGATGCAATCAGCACCCCGACACCATCAACCTGATCACCATGTGCGCCTGTGTCCTGCACAACCTCATTCTCATCAGATACCCACACGCAATTTCAGAAGTGGACCGCGAAGATCTGGACACACATTATCTGATCCCTGGTGGATGGAGGACTGACCGACACCTACAGGGGCTGCTGCCTCTAACCGGCCATCATACCCAGAAGGATGCAAAGGATCAGCGAGACTACCTGTCACATTACTACATGTCCCCTGCTGGTGCTGTCCCTATGGCAAGAAAGAATGGTAGTAGCTCCATGAGCTGCATCCACAGTTGTTCCATTTTTTAAATAAAAGAAACGACCCCCCCCCAACAAAAAAAAAAGTAATGAAGGAATAGAAAATAAAAGATATTAAATAAAGGAAGTCAGAAAAAATTAAAACACTGAAAAGAAGTAATGAGAAAAGATGATTCCCCACCCCCCCTTCCCCCAAAAGAAGAAAAAACAACAGCAAAACTCCCCTCCCTGCCACTCCCCCTCCCGCCCCCCCCCCCTAAAAAGAAAAAAAGGAAAAAGAAACAAAAAAAGACGAAAAAGAAACTACAAAAAGAAAACAGAAACGAACAAAGAACTGAAACGAAAAAATGAAGGACAACGAAACGAAAAAACTCACCTCCCTACTCCCCCCCCCCCAAAAAAAAAAGAAAAGAAAAAGAAAACCAGAAACCAAAAAAAGAAAAAGAAAAGAAACAAGAAAAAGAAACTTAAAAAAAGGAAAAAAAAGAAGAAACGAAAAAAGACACGAAAAAAGAAACGGAAAAGAAAAGGAAAAAAAGAAAGAGAAAAGGAGAAATGAAAACGAATGATAAAAGAAAAGAAGTCCATTCCCCCACTCACCCAAAAAAGAAAAAGAACAAAGAAACGAAGAAATAGAAGTAAACGAAAAAAGAAACGAAAAGAAAGAGAAACGGAAAAGAAACGCAAGAAACGAAGGATTTCGTGGGGTTTTTTTTGGGGGGGGGGGTGAGGGGAACTGTTCGTGAACTGCTCGTGCCATGTGCAAACTGTTGGTAAAGTGCGTGAACTAGTCGTGAACTGCTCGTGCCATCAATGCGTGAAGTACACGTGACCATGTCAGTGGGAAGACACGGCCACGCTGCGACGCGCACCAACTCGTAAACATGTCGTGAACTACTCGTGAACTCGACGTGAGCTGTTCGTGAACTATTCGTGGCCGTTCGTGACAGTCGTGACATGGCGCGCACTGCCACGCACTGGCACGCATCCTCCCACATCGTCCCGACGAGTTCACGACGAGTTCACGACCCGGTCGCGAAATTTTGTCGTGACCAAAATTTCGAACATTTCAAAATTCTCGTCCCGACATGGCACGCAGTCACGACGGGTTTACGCACACTTCACGCCAGTTTACGACTAGTTTGCGCATTGGCACGACTCGAGTCGTGCCAATGCGTGCCACAGAATCGTGCAAGTGTCAGCCTAGCTTAACACACACACACACAAACACACACAACACACACTCACAAACACACGCCCTCAGACACACACACACACAGACAGATGCACAAATGTATATTACGTGTACATGTATAACAAAATCATATAACACTAACACAAGAAGTTGAACACGTTATCACTGAGCTCAAGTTGAATGCCAAGCGATACGTCAGTGTTAACAATAAGAATTTAAAAAGGATAAATCTCGTTTGCGGGGATGTGTTCCTTTTGTCCATGAATGAGTGTTCGTATGCCTGTTTGCTTTTTGGATAGAGTTATTTCTTGTAAAGCCTCCCAACTGTCAGAATATGATTGTTACTATTAAAGACTATCCAACGAGATATCAGGCAGTACCTCCGTGGATTATCGGTCAAAGTGAACTGCTGGTGTCCCTACACAACTGATGTAATTCATGGCATATAGGACTACAAGTATATTAAAATCCACTGTAAAACTTCAAATCTTCTACAGACATTAACTATGACAAATTCCGACAGATACTTTCACACTAGACATCGTATTAGCTGCAAGCAATCCTGAAAGGTAGGTCACGCTGGAAAACAATCGGCTTTGCACAAACGAAGCAGAAGTGCTTGTTTCTAGTCTCACTGTCTCACTACACTCACACTTCCTTCGCACTGGTCGGAACCGGTGATACGATGATGAACGAATAACGGGCATCTCGTAATAGCAGACGACGCGGAAATGCTAATCGATGCTACTATTCATCTTCGTTCCCCTCGCCAGGGCGCGATGTGGTGTATCACGCGTCGAGATCGGATTCTGTGCAGGCGACACGGGTATCGATCAACGAGCTGCGCGGGCCCTGCGGGGATTTATTCGTAATTCGCGTGATGCGGGAAGGCCGAGTTTAGACTTTAAACCTAGCCATCCAGAACTACTAAGATGACGTTCGTGCCTTTCATATTATTATATTGCTTTAATCTAAGTTATTATTTCGTGTGTGTATGTGTATGTGTGTGTGTGTGTGTGTGTGTGTGTGTGTGTGTGTGTGTGATTGTTTCAAATTGCCTTGATTATCATCATTGTTAGAGTCCAGCTTCCAGTTATTTCATTCTGAAAAGAAGTTGACTAGGTGATATCAGCCCCATATTTTCTATGTTTAATCTACATCAGAAATACACGCACACACACACACACACACACACACACATGCCTGTCTCACAATAGTCAGGATTATTTATTACCATCTAACGTATAGCTTCGTAAAGTTGATTCTATTCATTATACTGCTGACAGCAGTATTGTAATCCATTTTGATATTCAGCGGAATAATCATTATTTTCATTTGAATCGAGAATATAGAATGTGAAAAAGCAATGTCAACATCGAGGAATTTTGATATGATCAAATAATTTTGAACCAAAATCTTCATTTTGGCCCAAACTTTTAGTGTAAAGTAATCATCTGCGCTATCCTCTGACCTTTGCCAAAACAGTCTGCTATATTGCCTGGACTTGTATAAATCCGATAGAGAATACCGATAAACAACATGAAGATATGGTGAGGGAAAGGGTTGACGACTATCCGTCGTATAGTTCTTAAAGGTCAAATCATCCCTGAGAAACCATAGAATGACGAAAAGAGAAAGGTCATTTTGTTGATAAAACTCTCACTTAAAAACAAAATGCACTTCTCATGAAGCAAATCATCCGAATATGGAATATAATTATAGATATAAATATAGTCGGCTATAAATGCGTTACCTGTCTACGCTTTCGTTCTGGGTTGGCTTTGGGTTTTTTTTTTTTTTCGTGATTTTTTTTTTTTTTCAGAGGGAAGTTGTTCAATTGTCTCGACTGATGGGGCAGAATATCAATCTGTCATGTTCTCTGAACTTCCCGCCATATCATTGATTTAGTTTGATGTTATTTTATTCAATTTCTGCATATTTTTCTCAAACAATTATGATAAAATTCATACTTTGATATCTGATAAATACGTAATGACAGGAGGTACAATCTAAACTTAGCAAATCTATATTATCTTTGTAAAACACATGGTATTATTCCATATTGTTGAGGAAAAATAATAGCTTATTGATGTGATTCGAAATTGAGTTAGAGAAAGGAGACCGTCATCTTAAGACATTCTTTTATCTTGTTTGAGTAGTTATTAACAGAAATATATGGTATGATAGACATCTAGACATGAACACAAAAACAGCCAAGGAAAAAAAGGATTATTATACAGAGTGGGTTAAAAGTGCGAACGTGAGAACAGCGGGTTAAAAGTGCGAACGTGAGAACAGTGTTATCAGTACTTGTCTATGTAAAGTGTAAAACCTTTGTTTGCTTGTTCCACCAGGTTCAACCTGGAGGTTATGCATCATGAAAGAAGTTGGACACCAACCAACACACGCACTCGGTCACTACGTAATTTCATTTGATTAGCTTTTTTCGGACTAGCGTCTTACTGTGACGTATAGTAATACAAAGAACCGGTGGTTTTTTTTTTCGATTACAATGGACCGAATATCTACTAGTACTTCTGTTCTAATGTAACGTTCTTGTATTATTTATCCAGGGATCCACTTACCGTACGCTGTAAATAATAGGCGCAGTCTAGATCAGTAACTATTTCGCCCTCATCTCAAACACTTTCGTGTAAAGGTTTTGTTTTATTATTTCTCAGGGTAAATAAGACCATATTATTTCGATGTTCTAAGTTTGCTTTTAAGGGAAGGAAAGGGAGGAACACTTCTTCACCTTTACCTGGAGACTGTTTAAACATTCCAGACCGACGAATAGTAGTTTTGAAGCAATGACACTTCTCATGCGAGGAAAATGGAAGGAAATCCTGATTTGAGGTGCGTGTAAGAGTGTACGCTACAATGTTTGCTTTTGTTGTTTCTCTTTTCACATAGAAAGAAGTAAGAATATTCAGACTAGGAGATTCGACACCTGATACATAGTTAAACAAACATTTTATTGCTGAACAAGCGCCACCAGAAGACAGCATCTTGTTTTTCTTCTGTTTACAAATTCGAGCTGGATGGCAGATTGAATTAAAATGACTTCATATACAAAACGCGAGAAGTATACAGCAGGGGCGGATCCAGGAATTCCATAAAGGTGGGGGGGGGGGACGCAGATTAGTTTATAGTTCTGGTGCCACTTCCGGGTTAAATCAGCTGACAAGCGAAAAAAAAAACCGCTTAAGCAATTTGTTCTGACACCATCGATGGGGAGATTTTTTCATATTTATATTTTGGTCATCGTGCAATTTTAATGCATACTTATATTTAAAAAAAACGCAGAAAAAAAATCAAAAGGGGCGGGCATCGTCCCCTTTATTATTTCTTTTAATTTGTTTTATCTAACCCCCCACCCCCCCCCCCCCCCCCCGCTTGATCCACCACTGTACAGCGATTTCTTACCTACGCTATAGGCTAGTCACCTGTAACCAACATCATTGTCATACATGGCCATTTGTACGTGTGATGATGTATTCAATTGATATTTCGGGGCTTCCTTTTTTGTGATCTCTCTCTTCTGAATCTTCCAAACTATATGGGACAAGTGAAAAAGAGAAGGAGAAAGAAGAGGGGGTAGAAAGAAAAAAGAAAAGAAAATGGAGACAAAGAGGAGATAGAGGAAAGAGGAAAAATAAGAAACTGTAAAATTTAAGCCCCCCAATATCTGCTGCAAAACCACAAAATTTTCTCGTGTTTTTTAATTTCGCGAATTTCTCGAGAGCCAAGTTCTTGTTCACACTATGTGCAGTGAATGTCAGTGTCAATTCGCAAAAATTTCATGCCGTGAAAAAATGTCTTGCCTTACAGGATTATGTTTAACGTTTTAATTTATTTTTTCCCGTTTCTCAGAAAGCTACTGCGGAAGCATTTAGCTGTTCCCTCAAAAGGTCATCGACGTAATATGGCTTGAGACGAATCGGCTACTAGACACGCACGAAGGTGAACAGGAAATTAAAGAATCACTCGGAGTTTACTGACCAAGTCGCTACCAATGCCAGCCCCTATTTCATGACAGTACGACCTCCTCCGCGGGACTATTTTAAGGAGACCATCATCGTTCTATACGTTGCTCGTTGATGTTGGTGGTATTGAGGTTTGCTCAGAATGCTGACATGGGTACCTGAAATTGAATGGGTGATTCGTTGAAAATCGATCCGACATGATGGATAGACGAGTATAAGATTGCAGCCTATGTACACCATGTATGCAACTGGCAGGCGTTTACCCACACGGGGTTACGAAAATGTTCTACTTTTTTTTTCCCTGCAAAGTGGATGACATTAAAGGTGTTGCTCTTTCCCTCTGCTCATGTTTTATATCACTAGAGTATTAGACTCAAATACGGTTTCTAGCTTAACGAAGAGATCGAAATATGCTAGTTATCCTGAATATGTCAAATCTTATCGATACTCTCGTCTAACTACTAGAAGCATTATTACCCCATAACAATTCGGGCGCATCCAGCGAGACCGACATCCAAGAGTCAAATGGCCCACGAGTTTGACATTGAAAAAACGTCCGTAAGTTATACAGCCTGTAAGTCATACAGCCCATGAGCTCGAAACAAGGCAAATGAGACCTATGAGTCCTACACTCGGCAAAAAGGCCCATGAGTTCAACACTAGGCAAATAAGGTCTACGAGTTCGACACTAGGAAAAAAAAAAGAGGTCCAAGAGACCGATATTACATTACGGGTCTTACTGTGTCGGTCTCGTGAACTTTTTTTTTTTTTTTTTTTTTTTTTTTGGCTCAGTGTCGAACTCATGGGCCTTGATTGCCTATAGAGCGTAGAAATCGTGGGCCTTGTGTCGGACTCATGGGCCTTATTTGCCTAGATAGTGTCGAGCTCATGGGCTGTACGACCCGTGGGCGTCGAACTCGTAACGTGCACTCAACAACTCACGTGCAGATGTAAACATTTGAAATAACTTGTGTTCAGACAATCACGTATACATGATTGTGAGAGATGTTTTTTTTTTAGAGGGGAAAAAAAGAGTTGAAATGAAATGAATTAAATCTTCATAACTGATATCATTATCATAATTACTATTATATTATTACCATTGTCATCATGATCAGCGTGCAATCATTATCAGTAGAAGTAGTATTTGTAGCATTTTAATATTGCTATCAAATGGGGTGGGTGTTTATTGTTGTCACCATGACATAGCTGAACTTTATCATTACATCATTCTCAGTTTATAGAAAGTGGGCATTTCTTCTCGTCTCATGTATCGTTGTAAATAGAGTGCAACTTTAATATTTCAGACTGAAGCTTTCCTTTTGTTCAAAGTAAAAGAAGAAATACATGTAGGCCTACATCAGAACAAACGAGATCAAATCAATTCAGCTTTAACAGTGCTTAAAGTCCAAAGAAAATAGAGGTGCAGTGATCACTCATCAGATCAACGTTAAAGGCATAGACCATTTGCAGATGAAACAAAAGTGCTTCAAAATAGTTCTAAAATGTGAGTTAGGGATAGAAACAACAAATGTAAAAATTTGAACCAGTATAATCGATGTTAAGTATTGTTGAATATTAAGAATATGAACAGCATTTATAATAAAAATGTTTCCAGACTAAACAGTCTACAGTTATGGTTTAATGAGAAAAATAGTGATATCTCCTTTTATTTTAGGCTTTATTGCAAAATTTAATATGGTGGAATGTTTTGTGATACAACTGACCTACACATATGCATCAAAAGTGATATCTTTAACATTTTTAATAACTGCTCCCAAAGGTAAACAAGACCTTTAAGAATGTATGGAAAAACGTTCAATATTGTAACAGTATCAGTCGTTGCTGAAAACATACTAGTAGGTGGTGATTAAAATGGTGAGGAAGTGCTACGGTAATTTAAAGCTAACCAGCTAGGTGTTGTCGTTTACACTTGCTAAATTTGAAAATGATAATGAAAACAACAAAGAACCATTTTTTTTTTTGACCATCCCTAATTTTGTCTCAGGTAAAATGTATGAATCAAGCAGAGAAAGCAACCATACATGGGAAAGGAGAGATGAAAGATAAACAGACATAATGATGAACAAAAATGAAGTAGAGTAATCATGGATGATATCAATATTCCACGACTTGGTCTTGTAAGAAAGATAAACGTAGAGGGCGCAAAATTATTTCTTACACAATGGTCACATAAAGGGCTCACACGGGTAAATAATACCCCATAGAGACGTGTGTTAAAATTCAAAAAATTCTGTAAAATAGCTGGGAGAAATGAGGTGTTTCATCTTCACTACCATGGATAAGTGAGCTATACCCTGTCATCTATCAAATTTCCAAGGCAGGTACTTCAGCTCAAACTCTGTGCAAGGGTCCGCAAAGCCAGACTACGAGTTCTTTTCACTCAAAAAATTACCTATTTTCCGTACATGCACCCAATGAAATATAGTCCCTTCAAATTCCATGAGAAAGCTTTCATCCTCAAACCAAAATGCAGTTTGTAGAGGAATTCATACTCAATATCTGCAGCTATTCACTTTTATGCCAAACTGCATTATTGATTTTTAATTATTTTTTTTCTTCATTTATTTTGGTATCTTTGGTACGAATTTGTGAAGGGGTCTGGGACATTCTATTTTATTTACAGGTGTGAGCCCTGAACAGTTACTGTGGGCTTCCGGAGTACCTATAGTAGGAATTGAGCATGAGCGAGTGGGAGAGGAAGGGAATGGGAGACACGAACATCTCTGACACGAAAACAGGCAAGAAGTTCAGTTATTTATTTCTGTTCTAGACAGTATCACATTATCCATTAACATTAATCGTGGATGGATTACTTTGCTGCAAATTGCTGTCATTCACATTTTGTAAAGTCCGTCTCCCGACAAAATTTTGTCTTGTTTTGTTCGGGTAGTATACTCTTCATCAGAAGTAACGCAAAAAAAAAATATAAAAAAAATACGAGATAGGAATAGATATACATTGTACATTTTGATGGAAGCATCATGTTCAGAAGGCTAAGTATGTGGATGGCGCTACAGAGCTTACCTAATGTATTTTCACCTGCAAAGTTGTTCAGAATTTGATTTCTGCCATTTCTGCCATATTTCGTTTATGCATTAAAGATGTAAAACATACGATGAAAACCAATGTAACTGAGGAGGGGTGGGGGAATTCTTTGTAATTCAATTTATTATTATCTCTTCTAAAAATAACTCAGAGTCCTCCTCAGGTATTATGTCTCTTTGGGTTTTGGCTTTCTTTAAAGGGAACCCAAACCAAAAGAGCAATGCGGATTGAGTGAAAACAGTATCATTAGTAGAGCACATCAGTGAATTTTTTAGGAAAATCGGACAATCGATGCAAAAGTTATGAGTTTTTAAAGTTTTGGTGTTGGAACCGCTGGATGAGGAGACTACTAGAGGTTATGACGTATGTGTGGACAACAATATAAAGAAAATGTAAAGGGAATTCCACACACACACACACAAAAAAAAATCATTTTTCATGAAACTTACACATTCCAGCAACTTGATACTGACATATTCTATGTTAAGGGTAGCAATATTCCCCATGTTTTCTGAAACCGGTTAGTCGAGTGCTCTTTCATAATGCTAAAGAAGTGAATTTTTGTGGAATATTCTTTATCATTTTCTTTATATTATTGCCAATCATACGTCATAACCTCTAGTAGTCTCCTCATCCAGCGGTTCCAACACCAAAACATCAAACATTCATAACTTTTGCATCATTATTGTCTGATTTTCCTCAAACTTTCACTGATGTCTTCTACTAATGTTACTGCTTTCACTCAATCCACATTGCTCTTAAAGGTTCACTTTAAGTGTGGAATTTTGGGGTAGCTTATAAGAGGGAACTTTCCACATGAGCTCTGCTTTTCCAAGGTCTCCTCGTCTTCATTTTTTTTCCACTTCAATATATCCAAAATGTCAAAGCTGTTGAGCAGTCTGAATGAAGGCAAAAGATTGATTCGAATTGAATTAAACTGAATTGGAAGTGACACACAGCCGTGATTTCTTGATGCTCACAACTTTCCTCCATGGAACTTTCCTCGTCCTGCTTTTCCAACACCTTCACAAGTAAACAGTAATAGCCTTTGTATCAGTAGCTAAGAAACGCTGCATGTAGGCCTACAGCCAGTTGTTTTGTTTTCCATGTGCTCTGGCACTTACGAACCGTTGAAGTGCAGAAGTAGCACTTTAATATTAATTAATATCTTAATATCTTTAGTGTCGGTATAATTACTAACGATTTATAGCCGATAAGCCGATTCCCGACGCATTACGATGAGTCTAGAGTTATATCTGCTTGGCATCACCCAGCCGGCGAGGTCGTCCTTGACTTCAAGTTCACACAGCTGATGTTATTTATGAACGTCATAAACTGCACGTACCTCACGAACTTTACATGGCTAGTCTATCATGCTGAGTCCCTTTTGAATCAATGGCAATATACAACGCGCACAAGAAGGATCTTTGTGCAGTATGTAACAAGAGAGAATAAGTGTTAAAAAACGCAGATACTACATTACTAATATTGTTGATAAGCTTGTGAATGTCTCGTTGCAGAACCATTATGATTCACGTATTGGTCAAATGAGTATGAATTATAAGACTAACAATCTAAACAAACTAAACAGGTTTCACTCACTGCACGCGTGCGCACGGTAAACGATAGGCGAAAACCTTGCTTCGCTTTCGTCTCGATTACTTGAGTTTGAAGGTTCCTGTTGTGAAGTGAGCAGCCCATCCAAGCAAAGGCCTTTTGAACTCGAAGGTGCTTGGGGTATTTTGAAGATCCCAGCATTGATAGAACAAGTGCCATCATAGCACTATAGCATGACTGTCTCTTGAAGGTTTTCTCCCCGAAGCAAAGCAGTGTAAGCTTGATTTTACCCACGGTGGGCTACAGCAGTGCAGTGGTGAGACTTGCCGAGAGCACCGGGCTTACTTCGCTACAGAGTCACGTAGCGTTTGAGCAGCACACCCCCGAGAGCACCGATCGTAGGGTTTCTCCTTACACCTGTTAAGTGAAGCCACCAGGTAGGTTCAGACAGCTCAAAATGTCGTTGCTATAGGCTCCTATAATTCGTAGAAAGAATTGCATTTCCTTTTGTAGTTTCCGTCTTTTGCGCGTTGTTGTTCTCCTGGATTTGGCCACACGTTGGTAGCCTATTCGAACACCCGTTCAGAAAACTAAGTGTAGTATGACTATGTATGTCAGACTGCTTGACTGTAGATTATCACTGTAGATTCTCCAGTTTGGTGGGAGCTTGGGCCTGCTTTGTTTATGTTTTTCGTATTCTCCTTTTTTTTTTTTTCTAAATAGCCAAGGGAACCTTTTTAAGGCATGACTATAAGCTCAAGTGCGTAATCCCAACCGTGACCATAGATACATTGTATGTTTAAATTTTCATTTAAACCGAGCTGTTAGAACCTGGAGCCATCTGCCAGGACCTGTGGTCGCGATTACCAGAGGCTGCTCTTCCAGTCATCCGAGTGATGCAGCCTCCTGTTGGGTCACACATGCTCTAAGAAAAGAGGCATGTTTTTTTACTAGCACTATGCACCGTCACTTTTATTGTACATTAGTGACATTTAAAATCATCCTGTTCACCATGTCACCTCTCACTGACGCACGACAGTTTTACCATCCCGGGATAGTTTCAAGGAACTACTGAATCGCAGTGAAAGGGATTACTACTTCAAGGTTCAAGGTTCAAGGGGGAATTGATCTAAGTAGGGCCTGCAATTGTACTTACCAGGTATGTTAGTATTGGCAGACTGAAAGGTTCCGTACTCTTCATGCAGGATCACATAATATTCGTGTGCATTCCAATCAGATTTCATTAGAAGAAAAAAAAAAGTAAAGCGGGGAAAAAAAAATCAAACCAAAGATGACCGGGTGGTACTATGTAATTCATTGTACGTGAAGCAGCAAGCATTTTACAATATTCGGTAATGCAGTTTACCAGCACGCCTCGATCCCATGCCATGATAAATGCAGTATGCACACTCGCTTTTGACAAGGTACAATGTCCAATCGGAAATCGAGATACTTGCTGTCAACGCACTACTATAGTCTATGGTAACAGTCACAGTGTACAAACTACCTAAATTTTTATTACCAATTAATGACATATGATATGTATATATATATCAGTGGTCTGTCAGAGCTACTGAGTGTCCCTGAAACTTATATGTTTCTTTATGTCTTGACGAGGAATACAAAAGTTTCCCTGATTTGGGTATTATATTTTACGTATTTCATTTAACAGACTCGACCCGAATCCTTTGACTGCAAGACAGACGCACTCGGCACACTGAGCCACCATTCGTTTTGGATAAGATTTGTTCTGGTTTATATCACCGGATAATGACAAGAAAATCCCGAAGCAGGTGCTTTTGATAGATTTAATGAACTCATCAAGTATACGATGCGTTATGCCCTGTAGGGCCCTGCATCGTACACATCCAGATCCAGAGCCAGACACAATGCGTTGAGTCATAAACGCTACAAATGTTGTTCCCATGTCTGCCCTGCGTTGTGTGTCTTTTAACAAGGTTATGCAATTGATGTCTCTTGTGTAAATGTGTATTTATGTGTTTGTGTTGTGTGTGTGTGTGTGTGTGTGCTTATATGGTTGGACAGTACATAAGCGGTAGATGTCATGTGACAGACATATTATTATCATAGTAATAATATATACTTCGAACATCAATGTTGCACTCAATGAAAGGACGTGCGTTATGTGAGTGTGGTATACCTCTAGTGTATTTTTATGTTATTTATAGCTGCTGGGCTGGATTCTAGTGGATTTGAATTTGTGGATGTGGATTAGTCATTGATTCGTTAGTGTTTTGTTCAGCTCGCTTTTGTTCAGCTTATTGAAGGGGCAGGTTCGTCACAAATCTGTTTTCCCGGTAGAAGGCAGCGAACCGCCCTGTTCAAGCCCCACCCCATAGACACTGGGAGGTTGGAGGGGGGGGGGGGGGATGCCGTGGTTAGCTGTACCCTCAAGCACGTTGACGAGGGTCCCGAAAAGAGGTCGGGTCACGGCTCCACGTCTATTTTGCATACAATCGCACGGAGACGACGGTGATCGCCAGTGTGCATTCGACCGTGAAGCATCGTAAACACGCGAGCGGCGTGTGTCTCTTGTTTGTTATCTTGGAACCCTGTCTGGGAACGACGTCTAGGGCATCATGTGGTCTCCTTTCGATGAATGGTTCTTGTCTTCAGGCAGGTTCCTGGACTACAGCTGTATTTTGTTGTAGTACTAGGTGTTTCAAAAAACATTTCCCACTTTTGATTCTTAATAATTCATAAACTATACATCAGATAACACTGTCATTGATATTAGTGATAGCTGAATAGTGTACAATTTTGTTGAAGGTGGTTTAAATATGAAAGCATAAATCAGTTTCATGAAATCCATGATTAATTTCACAGTTAGGTTCCAGATTTTGCTCTATTTTCAACCCTCTGTACAAAACTTCACTTTGCACAGGGGTCAATGGGTGTGTATGGGAGTGTGTGGTTAACACCCTGACAATGGTCCTAAACAATGGCCAGGGTTTCAATGCTTTATTATTTATTCATGAGAAATTCCACTATCACAACTAGTCTTTATTCAGCCTCTGGCAGTATCTGTGTAAAGTGAAACGCCTGCCGATACTGTCGTTGAGTGGCGACAGTGCTCTCCCTACTTCTGAAAAACGAAATTCCAATGAATACCTTCTGTTCTGTCGTAAACAAGGTGACAGGAAGCAAAGAAAATCAGTTAGAGTATACACTTGTGTATACGGAGCCTTAAATAAATCTACTCACAACTGTGAAACAAATCGCCCCAATGAAAAATGCTGCTGAACTCTTTACCAAAAATGATCTCTTTTATCGAAAAATCGACAAATTTGTCAGAATATTAGTAAACAGTTGTATTAAAATGAAAAACTTTAGATCATTTACGCTTATTTATATCCCAGATTTAGTGATATGTGAAGCAAAATTTGAAAATGATTGCCAGCTGGAATGAAATGTGGTGTTTGCGAGCACATGATGGAAGCATGTGCTTACTTTTTCCATGTGCATGCATTTTACCCTTTATCGTGCATGAATTCAGACTAGCAGTGCCCAGGGCAATCAACATGAATTATTGATTAAGGATTCATGTGCCTGGGAGCGCGAGACTGACGCCGAGTCAACAGGTGGTTCAGGCATGTCCATTGTTCAGGGCCATTGTCAGCACACACTCACATACACATCATTGGTTCCTGTGCAAAGTTCATTTTTGTACAGAGGGTTAAAATTTGACCAAAATCTGAAACCTTACTTCAAAATCAATCTTAGATTTAATGAAACTGATTCATGCTTTCACATCCAAATTACCTTCAACAAAATTGTACACTATTCAGCTATTACTCATATCAATGACAAATTTATCGGATGAAGAGTTTTTGGACTATCAATGATCAAAAGTGGGAAATGTTTTTTGAAACACCTAGTACTTCGTACGATAAAAACGTGGGATTCTGGGACTGTCTTGGATATACAGTGAGCGGGAGTTGAGCGTGATCCCGGGCCATGATCGCCCCAGTTTCCTTGAACTGTGGTCATTGTATACCAAGGAGGTACTAGGCGAGCTTAGTAGGCACTAGTCTGGCTTCCAGACCCTCTGCTCGTATTATTTTGCTATACTGGATATTGACGCCCTCAGGCGGCGACTTCGTCACCGCGGGAGCGGAGTCTAGTTGGCAAAGGGTCTGGAAACCAGACTAAGTAGGCACCTGCCTCCTATTCTAAACTTCTATCATATTCATTAGCATACGTTCTGGGTCATAGGCCTATAGCTTTTCAAAAACAAACAACTCGCACAAAACGACAGAAAGTACACGACCCTTCTCTGGCAGTAAAAGATCACACAATGCTAAGGTTTGATTTTCAGAGAAAGAAAGGGTTTTGCGCAAGAGAGTTTGGTGTCATTACAATCGGACGAAAAAAAAAAAGAGCATTCTTGGCCGGAATATCAAAGCTTCATAAAACCATGGTTTTTGCTGCAACGCCGTACGCAGATTGGATAAGTGAACTATTAAGGCCTGTACATTGTACAATAGCTTTGAAGCTTTTCCACTGTTCTGTTGAATCTAAAGATTGTCTATAGGATACAGTGTGACAGTGTAGGTGTACTTATCAAAATTATTGAAATTAGTGATTATTGCGTCGAGTTGGATAAAAATTCCCGCTGCTATAAAGGATCAGAACCATCACTACATGGCTATCGGGCAAATCAAGATCGGTATATAGTGGATGTGACGCCTATATTATTTTAGTATAATAGCAATCAGGAAGTCGGTGGTTCGAATCCAACCCAAGTATGTACAATACAAGTGTTAGCCCATGATTTTTATCATGGTTACTACTAAAACACTGAATAGTACTAGGTGTTTATTTACGTCGATGAAAGACATTAGTTAGAACTTAGATGCAATTAGTTGCATGAAAATATTATATGCAGTAGAGTCTAATAATTATTCACTTCGTTGTTGCTAGGAAGACCAAGCCTCGGACAAGCTTTACACGGTTGTTTTAGGGCCCCTTGTTTGAACAGAGGATTAATTGCCGTGAGTTTGATTTGGTGTCGGAGTAATTGTGTCAGAGCCGGTTATCGAATGAGGTGCTAGACATTTTGTGATGAACGAAATCACTTTACATTTTTGACATTGGTGGTATACTAAATGTAGCAATTTCGTGAAAACGTCTGAAACAGCTGCACTCAGTGTAGATAATGTATCTCGACATCGGCTGCAAATGTTCCATATTCCATATTACCCCCATCCCACCCCCCCCCCCCCAATCGAAATCATGGTGGCTTCGAATATGAACGGTGGAAAATATGTGAATCTGGACATGCTATTGTTGCCTCAATATACTATACATGCGATATATTATGTTCACACAGTGTTGATCTAGCCTCAAGCTGCTCTCTTTTGTGAATAACGTATCCCTACGTGATCTCATGTCGAACTTGAAAAGAGACATCGAACGTCACGTGGGAAAAAGAAAGAGCGATTGCTCCTTAGGTCTGCAACAAAACAAAACTCGTCCTTGTGTCACTGTATAAAATGTATATAATGCCTCCGAATGTCGTTGTCGTCAGTTTGAGTTTTGTGTTTGTTAATTTCCTTGTTTTACTTTGAGAGTGGGGCTGGCCTTCCACACACCGGGATGGTTTTGTTGATGTTCAAATTCTGAATTTTGAAGAAATCTTAAAAGAAAAATAAATATATTGATATCAAATTGGTCTGTAACCCCCACCCCCCCCCCCCAAGATGCAATGGGGAAAGTGAAGACGGTCGTGAATGATGATGAATAGATTCGATGTAGCCGCGTAGAGCCGTCAATAGCCAAGCTTCTATTGACAAAATGATATATGTATACGCTTGTTGAAAAGTTCATAGCAGCGACAATTTTTTTTTATGGATGACAGCAGAGTTCATACGGTGCCAAAAGAAAGAAAGAAAGAGAGAAAAAAGAGTCAGCTAGGTGAGACAATGGAGTGGAACCGGATGATAATTTAGGAAGCGAGGAAACGTGACAGTGGTTTGGACAATCGATGGTCTCACTATAAATTGATATCACATACACACTGCTCTTCCTGACACTGATACATGTACTGCAGTATTCATCTGTAGTTGTACATGTCCTAAACCTTGTCGTATTACCGTACACTTTTCATACGTCCTTTGTCTTCCACTAGATAGATCCAGATGTTTTGTTGTTGTTGTTGTTGTTGCTGCTGATGATGATGATATCCCATCGCAAAGCCTAAATGGGAGAGCTCCCCCAAACACAAAAAACGTGGATTCGCCGAAAAATCGAAACACATTAGTTAAGTCTGAAGGAGCCGTGCATAAGTTATCATTCTCCTTTTTAAAGTTTTCATTCATTCAATGTGCTGCTCTTTCACGAAGGGAACTCTTCAGCGATATTGTGCTGTAATAATAAAACAATATTAATATAAAAAGAATAATCACAAATGTCTTCTGTATGGGCCTTTAAAACACTTGATTTGGCTTCTTCGGAGGGTGTAAAGGCAAAACGTGTATTGCTTCGTCTCAGATGATAGATTTAAGCATAAAGGGAGGGGAGCAGATGGATTACTGAATGCTTACAAAATAGTTTCGAAATTATTCAAAGTCATGAAATTTACTACCGAATTCATGCGTTCAAGAAGTGTAATTCCACAACATGTTCAAAGTGACGTAAGCATGATAACACAGGAAAATCAGACAAAGATGCAGAAAGGTGGAAATGAATGTATAGATTCAGACGTGAAATAACCAATTTATGAATGTCTGAGTTAAGCATATTGGAGGAAGTGATTATGAATGATAATGTCATAGTTATGTATTTCATTAAATTCTTTTGTTGTTGTTGTTGATCAGGAAATCAAAAGTTAGTTAAGTTTTATCCTTTGAATCACATTATTGTAGTCTTCTTTTGGCCCACCAATGATGACTATCAAGGGAGAGAAGATTGCAGCTGCGAAATTATCGACCAAATACATTTATACGATTTGTGGTCGCATCTTCTTGTACGCGTGTGTGCAAATTGCGCCAGTATCATTATACGGTGAACGCATGTTGTTGTTGTTGTTTTGTGTGTTTTTCTACTAGTCTCGTCCAGATTAACGTGCCATGGAATCAATGTAATATGTAGGTCTGCAAGGAATGTTCGCTTTTTATCTGTGGTATGGAATTATTTCATCTTTTTATGAGTGGATAAATAATGATCAACAGTTTTCTTTGCGTCAAATCATACTCGAGAATCCTGACTTTCATAGAAGGATAAAAAGTTCTCAGCGAGTGTCCTTGTTTGAAAGCAGAGAGAGTTAAGATTCCACGTGACCGTTTGTTGTTTTGCTTTCGTTACAATACTGCACAGAGAAATTGAGAACTTGCGTAACATTTTTGAACTTCTTTTCTCGCCCCAACCCATCATTTAAACTATGCAAATGAGTATCTTTTATTCGTATTCCATTTCAGAGCGAGAGAAGAACATGCCTGGCCTAATCAAGGACACCGCAGACTCGTCAAGGCAACAAGGTGAAACAATGAAGAGGCAAGAAGACCGGAGACACCAATCGTCTGCATCTATGGACAGAACCCATATTCCAGTCCAAAATAGCAGTGATTCGCACAGGACGTCACAGCGGACAGAAATCCCCACAACGAAACGATCGAGACAAGACGAGTCGCCTGGCCAAGATGTATGGGGGCCGATGTTCAAATCGCGACAAAATTTTGTGGACATGCATATATGTTGAACAGACTGGAAGAAAAACTACAGAATGCGTCTAAAAAGGTCGTGGAAAAGTGTGTGGTCATTTATGTTAAAGTTCACTGCCAAGTGCCATTAGACAGCAAGACGTCCACTTCGTGTTTAATCAACCACACCAAATTGCACCAAAGTGTAAAGCTGGTCAACATCTCATGGACATGAACATTTTAAACGGAAGTAACCCTGATGTGTCATCATATCTGGGTAGATTTCTTCACTGAGACTCCCTTCAAGGCTTCCAGAAAGATGTCAAATAGTTCCAGTGTAATATTGCAAAGTATGACAGATTTTCCCATAGGTGTCTGTATTTAACATTCTGTTGTCTTTTCTCGCCGTTTTACTCGTGAATTTCTGATATGATCCCTTTCATCTTATAGGATCTGAATATATATTTATGTTTTTCTGTTATTATTAATCTTATCATGACAATGAAATGTAGCAGCATTCCTTAAAACTCTTCATTGAAATCGGAGGGCAGTTTGTGTTAAGCAGCTCACCTGAGCCGAAGGCTCAAGTTGAGATTTTGCGATCATTCACGGTCCGGCGTCGACGGGTTGTCCATCTTGACTCGTGCGTAAACTTTAACATTTTCAGCTTCTTCTTCAAGTTTCACGCTAACATCTTCTTCAGAATGTGCAGTCAATTTTTCACCAAACTTGGCTGGTGATAGAATATACATGTATATTTAGTCAATCGGTCACCATGCCTACTGGAGTACCGTAAGGATGCCCCTAAAGAATCCTTTAAAATAGCTCTTTCTCCCTCAGAAATAGTAATGATTCAATGCTATGAGGTTATTGTCGAGTATACTTTTAACCCTTTGGGTCGGGACCGAATTGGGGCAAGTTTGACCTTCTTTTAAAAAACGCTTGACATTTTAAAACAAACTTGGCAGGTGTCGGATTGTCACCAGTTGTAATATAATGACATATACAAAAGAACACCATGCCCCTCTGAAGGTTCCCAAAGGCCCCCCCCCCCCAGTTTATACGTATGTTCTGTGTGTGCGTGTGTGTACGTGTATTATGCATTTAAATCATACTAACGAGGTGTTATAATTTGTGTATCAAAATCGAATGCAACAAGAGCCAGATGTAATGAAACACTCCCGTATTATTGAACCTTATTACAAGTTACTGCAACATGCAAGTCTGCAGAATACGTAAAACGTTCTCCACTTTTGTCGAGTGATGAAAGAACT
Source organism: Diadema antillarum (assembly GCF_040938485.1). NCBI lineage: Eukaryota > Metazoa > Echinodermata > Echinoidea > Diadematoida > Diadematidae > Diadema > Diadema antillarum. The sequence continues at coordinate 350,822 of NW_027270899.1, forward strand.
AAAGTACCCCGTGAGCATGTAATTTAGCTTATTGTATGTCTGTTCGTACGTAGACTCGGCTATCATTAAAATCTTCTTGGATCTACGCAAATTTTACAACAAACATGTTATGTGCATACAAGTGCAATATGAAATTCTGAAACCTGTCGTAGATTTATACATTCGTTTCCGAGTCATCGGTTTATATATACATTCATTTTCTATATTCCATCGATTGTTATTTTAAGAAGAAATTTACTCCAAAATTTTTTCAATTTCAAAAGAAACAGAAAAAAAAAATCCCTGCAGAACAGTGCAAAAATGATCAAAGTCGGATAAAAAAAAACGAAGTTATGACATTCTGAAATTTTTTTTTTTTTTTTTTGCAAACACTTTTGACCAGTAGTTATGAATATTCAAATCGGCGAGTTGACAATGTCATGCTCTCACAATTTCGTATTCATTTCACATACAGAATTGGCAAAAATCTCATTTTAGAGCTGCATAAGTAAAAAAAAAAGCTAAATCTGAACAAATTTGTATGGGAATATGCTTTTATCTGTATGAACTGCAAATACCAATTTTTCGGAATCCTAACATACGTGAAAAATTGCTCGCTCATTTGAATATCGTCGGTTGAGAATGATAAGGGCGTTAAGTGACCACAAAACCCATAATGTTCGAGAAGACTTAAAGCCCTTCTCATTCTCAACAGACGATGTTTTAATTTTATAAGGACTGGTCAAGAAATGTTTTCCGAAAAAATGTGAAATTTCAAAAATAAATAATGTCATATTTTTCTTATTTCTTCTCCAATATTTGTCATATTTTAAATGTTCTGTAGGAAATTTCTCTTTCTTTTGGAGTTTATTTATATATTTGGTGGCTTTCCTCTTTAAGAAACTTTTTATCAATCTTTTAAAGTAGTGAGTACATCGTATACCATCCAAATCCACATTTCCTAGGTATCTATAGTGTTTGAAAGGAATAATGGCATATTATTTTTTGCAGGGGAAGAATGTAGAAATCATCATTTTAAGAGGCATCTTGAAGATAATGACACGTAGTGGAAAATTTTCCAATTATTAGGAATCGCATTTCATTTGAAATAGTATTATTACAATATTTGATAGTGTATGATTCCTGCGTGGTGGAACGGAGAAAAAAAAAAAACATCGGAGGCTCTTTATTCAGGATTTTTACGATTATTGTGACTCCCTGCTCTGCAGGAGAGGAGTCTAACGCCATTATGTATCACGAAGCAAATAGTAGAGCGCCACCTGTTGTTGGGTTTAAACTATCGCTCATTTTGGACGTCAGAGGTCGCTTTGCGTGGTGTCGATATGACAATAATCATCATCGTCATTGTCATCCATATGTATTTTATAAGCCTTGTTGTTATTATTCTATTCTCCATGTATTTCCGGGTAGGGCGTGTCCGTGCGATCACTTCCTTAAGTGAGAGAAAAAAAAAGAAATTGTACAAAGGCTGTTATTTTGATACATGAGTACATTAATTACAAGCTATTACACCGTTGGAAAGCATGTGTACAATTTGCAGTCTAGCTGCCCTTTTCATGCGTTTCAAGACATTCCCAAGCCTCGTTTAAAGAAAATAGACTTTCAAAAATTAGATATGATGCGGGAAGCATCCGTAACCAACTGATTCTTTTAATGCTTTTATATAGCTCTGTGGTATAATCTGCAGCTAAACTTCCCAATTTGCATTTGTGCCGGTCAGTTAAAAAGAAAAAGACATTGCATTGATTGTTATCTTATTCTCTTTCTTTTTTGTTCGTAAAGGAGTTAGTATTTTTGATATGTACTTTTGATTTACTCTGTATATGTTATTTGGTGTGAACGGGTCCCTCTTATTCTGCCTTATTCACCGCTAGTCTTGCCGATTTTGCAAATGGTTTATAAGTGCTCAACCCGTGACCCCGCATTTTGTGATATAAGGGTAATGAGGTTGTATCTCCAGACATAAGAGGTATATTTTCTCATACACACACGCACACATATTTTATTGCTATATTCTCAAGGTCGGTTTTGATATCACCTTCTCTTCACTTGCGCAACCCCGCACCCCGAAGAAAGGGAAGATGAATTCCGACATTGGTGAAATGGCCCATTAGTAATAGCGGTATTATTTTTGTACAGGTAATTCTAGCCTTCTCGGCTTCATTACTAAAATGATGTATGCTGAACTTAGAATAAGTTATGAAATCTGGGTGTTTTGTTATAATAGTAATGTTACAAATACTCCAAAGGCATGTTTTCTCGATTTTTGATATGTCTCGGAATATATTAATGTGTAATGTGTATCGATACTTTTGTCTGTTGATCCTATTTGAATGAAAATGAATAAAATGCTTAAAGATGATTTCTGTAGTGTACGCATGTATTTTGGTTTAGTTGGTTAAGTTTTATGTCTGTGTGTGTGCATGTAATTGTAGACGTGGGAGATGTATTTCTTTACCATTCTTTTGTCTCTGTGTTGCTTTCTTTCCCTACCCCACCCCACCCCACCCCTCCCCGAGACTGCATGATTAAAAATGATGTCGTCTTGACGTCAAAGTCCTTTAGATGTCTTTTCTCCGTGAGGCGAATCTTCGTGGTAATGAAAGGATTTACGTAATTAATTTATTACGTATTCTGTTGGTGTCTTTGTTGTTACTTGCCAATTAGCGCTTTGTGGACCATAATTTCTGTCGCAGAACCCTGGTATTCTTGGTGTGTCCAAAGGCATACAGCGCAAGATAACTCGTTTTGCAATCAAGTAAGGATACAATTGTACAGGAATCAAGAGCGAGATAAGATACATGTAAAAGAAAAAAAAAATCATTGTGAATTTGTCATTTGTTTTATTTGAGTTACTCTGATTTGCAAACTGAAGAAAAGTACAGAGTCACAGAGACACAGAGACATGGCTCACCAGAGATGAACCAGACCCCTCTCTTGGCATGTTGCATGTTGTCTTTCGCAGAGATCGTCCAAAGGGCCGTGGTGGAGGTGTTCTGGCCGCCGTTGACCCTGATTTATCACCCCGCAGATTACATCGACACGAAACAGATGATCTTGAATTGATATGGCTGTCTGTGAAACTCGCTAAAGCTAATTGGGTGGTTGGCGTGCTTTACCGACCACCTTCTTCTCCTGTGTCATATTGGGAGAAAGTGGCAGACTCCCTTGAATCAGTGGATGTCAATCTATTCGATGGATGCCTCCTGGTTGGGGATTTCAACATAGACATGTCTCCAGGTGCACACCGAACAAACCATCATGCCTACCTGGAGGAAATCACTTCACAGCATGGACTGGCTCAGTTGGTGTCTGTTCCCACGAGGCCTTCAGAAGCCAACATGCCTACAACCGGTTCAACGATTGACCTTGTCTTCACAAACTGCCGGCACTACATCTCCTCCGTCAACATCTCACCGTCACCTGTCTCATCCGATCATCATGCAGTATCCATCCACCTTCGCTCTTCACATTCACTCCTTCGAAACAGTCTAGTGAGATCATTTTTGCAGTTTCAGCGAGGAGACTTTAACCACTTGCGAAGGCTTATCCAGCTTGTTCCGTGGTCTGCATTTATGGATTCCAATGACCCAAACTCATCAGCAGAGATCTTCACAGACTTACTTAATGCAGCTGTAAAATGACTCTATTCCCAGAGTATCCAAACGAAAGTCGAAATTTTCCCCTTGGATTACTGAAGAGCTGAGAAAACTTGTTCATAAAAAGCATGTGTTATTCAAGAGAGCTCGCAGGTCAGGCTTGAAAACTGATTGGGAAACATATTGCAAGGTACGAAATGATGTCAAGAAACAATGTAGACAAGCATACTGGTTCTATGTAGACAATATGTTTATGTCTAACGACAACAGACGTAGGTTCTGGAGCTATGTTAGATCATGTAAGCAATCATCTGCCCCTCGTGTGTTTGTTCATGATGGTACTACTCTCAATAATCCTGACAGTATATCGCAAGCTTTTAATGATTACTTTAGTTCTGTGTTCAACCCTGCACAACTTATCCCAGATGAACCTCTAGACAGCTCATGCCTAGTCCCTGAACTGAGTCAGTTGTCCGTTTCTGTAGGTGAGATTATCCCAATGTTGCTCTCTCTTCCAGCAAATAAACCCCCAGGTCCAGATGGAATTCACCCTAAAATCATCAAGGAAACTGCTTTTGAGATTGTGTATCCCTTGTGTGCCCTATTCAATTCATCTCTTCATACAGGGGTTGTACCAAACATGTGGAAAAAGGCAAACATTACTCCCATATACAAACAGGGTGACAGAGAGTTGCTCACTAACTACAGACCCGTTGCACTAACTTCTGTGCTCTGCAAAACCCTTGAACGAATAGTAACATCAGCTATTCAATCACACATGGATTCATATGGCATGTGGAATTGTCATCAACATGGCTTCATGAGAGGGAGAAGTTGCGTTACCCAACTAACCAATGTCTTTCATGATTGGTCTTGTACCCTAGACAAACCTAAAGCTCCCCGGATCGATGCTGTGTTCTGTGACATGTCAAAAGCATTTGACAAAATGTCACATTCTGCGTTGCTCGATACAGTTGCCAAGGATTACAGCATTCGCGGAATGGTTTGGAAATGGCTCAAATCTTTCCTTGTTCTGCGAGACCAACGTGTGATGTACCAGGGCGCATTCTCCTCTTGGACTAGAGCCTCTTCGGGGGTACCGCAAGGAAGCGTGATCGGACCCTGTCTCTTTAACTTATTTGTCAATAATGTGGCTCACTCCATAAAGTCCACCACAGTTCTTTTTGCTGATGACATCCTCGTCACAGAATAATACGATCCTCACATGACCAAGCAGTGTTACAATCAGACCTTGACAAAATTCACGAATGGTGCACGTCAAAGCAAATGTCACTTAACACCGCGAAAACCAAGGTGATGCACATCACCCGGAAGCGGATACCGGATCAATACCCAGTCTACACCCTTAACAATGACCCGCTAGCCCATGTACCATCCTACAAGTACCTTGGAGTGATCATATCGTCCGATCTCCGTTGGAACTTACATGTGGACGCTGTTGTAGCCCGTGCCAATCGGCTACTGGGTTTTATTCGCTGCATCGCACGTGGGGCCTCCACGCAGGCGATATTTTGTCTCTACCAGTCCCTGGTACTCCCAATTCTAGAATATGGCATACCAGCATGGCACCCCAACACTGCAGCTCAGGAGCATAAACTAGAGCAAGTTCAACGGACAGCGACCAGAACCGCACTCCATCAAAGGAGGTGTGAGATGTCCTACGATGAGCGCCTCCGCTTGCTCCATTGGTCATCGTTACAGTCCAGAAGGGATTATGCTCTGTGCGCGTTCACCATAAAATGCCTTTCAGGGGTTATTAAATGTGAAGCTATATCCAACACTGTTCAGATAAATGCCCGGCACCCATACCTTCTTACATTCACTCACCACCCGTCCAGAACCCAGCTACTCTTCCTGTCCCTCACCCGTAGGTTTCCCAGACTCTGGAACAAATTACCTGACTCAGTAAGGGATTCGGCAGTTATTGATTCTCTCTCATCTTTCCTTCAACAACTGAGAGGTTCATTTTAATGTAGTGTATTGATAACCACATGGTATGATATACATACAATGTACATGTGTATGAGAGTTCCTGTACTTTGACTTTGTTTGAAATACACAAATGTGTCAAGTTAACCGTATGAGTGTGTTATCTCAGGTCGGGTGCCCTGGTGCCATGATTTCTGCTCTCATTTGGAGAGGATTTTACTGACTTTTTTCAGGTTTCTGTGTCATCAGTATATTGTAACTCAGCTGATTTCAATCCCTGGGAGATGCAGGACATGTCTAAAGGAGGATTATGATTAATTTTACCTGATAATTGTGATTTTTTTTTTTTTTTGCTGCTTTTCTTATCATGATTGCTCTTGGTTGCCATAAAACACAGAATATTGTTTGATATTCAGTTTTGTTTGCGACCCAGTATTATCTTTGTCTCTGGGTTTCAGATTTTACTTTTTTTGTGTAAGACATATATAACATTAACTGATTAGTAATTTTATATATTTTTTTTGGATGTTTATGCCTTAATTCATGCCCCACATTATTTAATATTATTTATGAATTTTGGCGTCTGATATATATAATATATATTGCACAGTGGTGTATGTATTACCACACAAGGAAATTTTAAAGAAAGTGCTGGGTTATGTAGTCTTAGGGTAATGATGAAGTTAAAGTTTTGAAATTATTTTCATATTTACTGTGTATCGAAGATGATTTGGGGTATGTTGATGATACTTGCTGGCCTCATACACTGTAGTGCAGTTAGAGGGGATATTTGTTGTTGTTGAGATGTACTCTGATAACATTTTTTTGTATACTGGATTTTTTTTTTACGGGGGGGGGGCTGGAATGAATACCCATTTGCCACAATGATATTTTTAGCTTGTATGAAGAAAAAAAAATACATCTGGTGTACACGCTTAATTCAAAATTGTATTATTTCTGTTCTTTTATGTTCAAACACTCCCTAATGTGCTTCCTTAAGTTGGTTGGAGAGGCCCAAGGGTCATAGTGATTTTGATTGCTTTTTTCCAACCCGCCTCCTTCGGGAAGCTCAACAGGGAAAGCCTGACACTTTGTTTTCTTGCGTTTTGTTTGTTTATTCTGTTTCTCTGTTATCACTTGTATTGTTTTGCAAATGCCGAATAAATAATAATAATAATAATAAGTAGACCTACCCTGCAAACTGTTTCGTTCAGGAGAAAGGGTTAAAGATCTGTGTTCAAGATCAAATGTCAAGATCAACGAAAATCATAGGTATATTCCCCATTAAGCAAGTGAAAGACCAGTCTTGTGGCAATCGAATATGATACACGTTTTATTGATGGCAGAAATCCCAAGGTATCCAATTTATCCTAATCGACTAAGCGCTATAGTCACATTGACTAGTTTCTATGCTGGTGGATGTTCAGTGTGTTCGATACTGCTGCCTGAATGACACCTACCGTGCAGACAAGTATTGTGAAACTGTATAATATGAGAACTCATATTTTGCTGTATTATGTGTTCCCCTGAGCTTCCTATGTTGGAGTGTGTGTGTTTGAGTGTCTGTGTGTGTGTGTGTGCGCGCGCGCGTGTGTGTGTGTGTGTGTGTGTGTGTGTGAGCGTTGTGTGTGTTTGTTGGGGAGATTGAGGTGAGTGTGTTTTGTGTTCTCTTTGACTAAAGTCATTAGTTCCAGGTATTGCTTGTGCATGATCTCTAAGATGCCGTAACCCACCCCACCCCACCCCCCCCCCCCCCCCCAAAAAAAAAAGGACTGGGAAAGTCTATACATGTAATTATTTTGCATCATTCAAAAGAAATCCAAGGTATTTTACCCCCTTTTTTATGATCCGTTTCGCTGTAGGATAATGCTACGATGATCACAATGGTCCTGTATCAGCATCATCAGAGTGATATCCCCACGCTCTGACAATACATACGCGCTCCACTTTGTGTATCTCTCCCCACTTTCACCACGTTCTTACATTCATTCTTTCCCTTTGTTCCTAGTCTGTCTGTGCCTGTTCGTTTGTCTGTCTGCCTGTCCCTTTCTCTCTCCCTCTCACACACTCTCTTTTTTCATTTGTGTGTATCATAACCCATTCCATGTAACCAGTATGTTTAGTAGGCCTATTTCATCAAGACCCCAGTGTTCAATACTGGACCACAATGTGTACCATTAATGTGGATTGTACGTTGTGTGCAAGGTGTAGTAACGGTGAAATGTAAGTATAGGAGCTGGCAATAAAATTCCATATTTCGAAGAGAGAGAGAGAGAGAGAGAGAGAGAGGAAAAATAAAGATGACATAGACAAATATTGCATCATATAAACACTAAACGAATCAATTTCACTCAAAATAAGTTAAACTGCAGTAGTTACAGGTTTCATTTTGTTCTTTTTTATTTCAATAATTTAAATCTTGCCCCACTTCCAGCGACGCAAACAACACATGATCTTAAGACTGGAAGCAAGACTAGTAGATAAGCTTCGGCACATAATTACGTTCAATAAATAACGGTATTTTATCATAAAAATTGTTTGCACTGTAAAACCTACAATCAATAAATATATGTATATCTATATTTAATGTGCATACATAAAAATACGAATACCAAGTACATGAAGAAATAGTCGCATAGTTTATAATAAATACGGGTTAAAATGAATGACTTTCTTACCGAAAGATAAAATATGCGACGGAGAACTCCCTGCGTATCACATCACAGAAGATATAAATACTTTAACCTGAATACCTGCTTGCATGGCAAAATACAAATGTCATAAACACTGCAGTTACGAAAACTGTAACTGCCAACATCTAGCCTCATTTAAAGAAAAAGCTAAGTAGTTACCGACCTGACAAGAACGCTGATGAAATAAAAATGAAGAATTATTTTTCCTAACCAGATGATACCTTGATGTAGACGGTTAAATACCAAATAAATTTTTAGGCTTTTAAAGAAGTGGGCAGAAATAGAGTTATTGACATGGAGCTGTCATATTATCATCAGAGAGGATAACGTTTGGTATTAAGATGAATATCAGGTCAAAACAGTTGTGACCGATAGCATATTGACATATCCTTTTAAACGCTTGTGCCAGCTTCTCTGCTTCAATCTGAAGAAGGCCCCTAGGCCTATATCTACCTAATTTAAGGCTGTAAAGATACTTCTGAGAAAGAGAGATGGGAGAAAAGTGGAATTTTAGCCATTACCCTTGCTCTACAAATAACGATGACAGAGATAATAATAATGCTCTCCGACCTACGAATTATGAATGCTGATTTCTTTATCCCACTCTCTTCCTTGTGCCTCGCGGGTAAAACGCAGTCGCAGTATGCGAAATATGCTTTAAGAAGAGTTAATCTTACTTCTGGCATTCTGGCGTTTGTCTAAGACACGATAAAAGAAGCCGGCGAATGATCTACAAATACGATTTCTTGGCCATTCTGTTTCCCATTCAAGCCTATAGTCACGGCATAATATGACCTTTCCGTATAAAAGGGTGCGCTCTAAATTTGTCATCTTTTCCCTACATTTGGCTCATTGCCAAGCCTCTGGATTAACATGCAATATTCCCTGCAATATAAAAATGTTACGTATTAATAGTACACCAACGTCATATCAGAATACATCTAACATTCACCCGAATTGTTTGAATACTTTGGCTTGTTTTGTCATGGACATGATGTTTCAAATGTATTCTTAATGCATGCAAAAGACGAACAGAGAAAGTGAACACTTATTCTTCTTTAAAATCATAATACATTCCATAGCGTGCTAGGACGATACTATACAGATATAATCAACACATTACGCAGAATGTGCGATCTTATCGGAAAAATATGTCTCTTTTCTTTGGAGGATGGGGTCACTAAGATAAAAGTCATACACTGTTATCGCATCATTTACAACAACAATGAAAAAAAAAATGATAAAGAGATGCTTCCTACCAAATTCTACAATCTCTGTAAACCTTTTGACAGGACCCACCAGTGGGTTACATCATGATACCATAGTCCGTATACAGAGTGTGTGTAGATGATAGCACGTCCATGTAGGTTGCCTGAAAAAGTCGAGGCTCCGGAATTAATACTCGTTGCTGATTCCGAATGTTATTCAAAACGTATTAAAATCAGCACAAAACAAAACAACTCTAAAGCGGAAAGAGTACAAACATTGCAGATGTAATCAAACAACGTTTGGCAGATCGTTCCTCTGCTCGTCTGCCCGACCCCGCCTCCCCCCCCCCCCCCCCAAAGAAAAAGAAACAACAAAATTCATAATACAAAACAAAAATACTGCACTTCACATCACTTGGCACATACAACTTTGATCTTAAATACTTAAATGTGAAAGAACTCTTTTAACACCGAGCACAAGAATCTGAAGATCAATATTTTCTTTTCAATATCTAGTCTTCCATGCCAATGCATTATCTCATCTCCAGTAATGACAATTCTACTGCTTAAGGATAATGGCAAGGGGAAGTTTGATGGATCGATCAGGAGAGCTTAGTTACAACTCACCTGATGATGTGCAGGAGGTAACTACACCTTAATGAAATTTGAAACAGTTAGGGAAGATCAAGGCAGAGTCGCGGAATAGGGATGATTAGACTCTTCTTCTCTGCCCCCCCCCCCCCCACACACACACAAAACCACCAGTGAGTGGGAGAAAAGAAAGAGAAAAAGAAGAGAAAAGGAAAAGGAAGAAGAGGAAATTATAGCAGAAGAAGACTAAGAATAGGACGAGAAAAAAAAGAAGAGGAAGAAAAAGAACGAAAGAAAAAGAAGAGCCCTCTGTGAAGGTACTGTTGTTTTAAATCTCTGATGGGTGAAATAGCTATCAATATACTGCGTATTGTCCCTGTTTGGCGCCAGGTGAACAAGGCGTAAGTTTGTAAAGATATTCTTTTGGTGAACAGTTCATGAAACCGGCAAAAAAGCGACTAATGCCCATAGATAGCTCACTGATAGAGAACCTAAACGTTATGCGAGTCGAGAATTCATATCTAAAGTGTCTGTCGGCATTGCTCTTTATCAATATTATCAACACTTTCATAAATATTATTGATCAAAATGAATAATTATGATTACATTCAACTACAACTTCACGGAGAGTCAACACTGACTGAAGCAAATTAGATAGGAGTGCCGACGAATAAACAACTTCACAGAATAGCACCAAAATGTCTCGGCAGTAGGCCTATATAAAAGCAGCGTATAATCACGTAAAGGAAATAAAACGAATAAAGAGGCTTGCATCTGCCCATAGGAATTGCACTATTATTCTCCATTGGAATGACGAGGAAACCTTTATGACAGGAGACTTAATGAAACAATGGGTATGGACGAGCAGACGAAAGCTGACCTTCTGGCAAGAGTTTGCAACAGGGCAATTGCAAAGACGCACAGGCAATAAATACAGTGGATTGGCAAAATACGTGATTGCGTGTCAGGCATGCTCGGGGTGGCTCACGAGCGTGTCTCTCGAATTGACACAAAGACAAGGTTTCTTTCCAGGAACATAGATATACAAATTTAACATGAACCCTGGAGTTGATTCGTGTGTCAACTTAAAGCACATAAGATTAAAAAAACAACAACAAATAGATAATAGTGCCACTTTATTCCTTATATTATATTGACTATAATTATGAATGACAGAGAGTTAACTGTCTTCAAGAACTATCTGTTAAAAAAAGTGGTATTTTGGCCTGCCAGTAATTCTCTCCATATTCTTCATTCGGAGAGTAGATTGGGGGGGGGGGGGGGGCTACAGGAATGAGTCGCATTGCCCACGTTATCATCTAATACAGCGGATGTGCTACACGACTTAACAAAACTTTGCACTCAATATGCCACATATTGGCAGACTCGTGCGACCTCTAAGGAGAAAAGGCCATGCACAGGAAGTCATTGGTTATTAACGTAGCTTTTTTTCAAGACTTTTTCTCATGGCAATGAAAATAAAGAGAAAAGAAATGCAGGCCATGTTTCTGGCTCAATAGCTGACAAGCTTCCATTTGCATCTTGTGCAGTAATTACAAAGAGTTCGATCTTGAGTCAACGATTCGTCAGTGGACTCCGCACAGCATTTATTCAAATCGGATTAATGTTTAGGTAAGTCAGTGAGGGAGTGTGCCGTGTGTTCTGCTTGACGACAAACTTGGGCAGGATGACTCGAAGCAACGTCATGTGTAACTCGCTTGTTGACACGCTATGCACAGTACGCGGTCAACCTGGGAAGAAGGTAACTTTGTTTTATAGTACATGTACACCACCATACTGCAAAGAGTTAGATAGCTTTATGAAAGGCAACATGTTTAAAAGAAAGAGAGAGAAAGGGAAAGTACCCACTACATGACTTTCAACTCTACGTTTCTCAAAATATCACAATATGCAAGCTGACTCATAACTTTCTAAACATCAGTATCAGTAAACTTTTACATTTCCTTCTGATAAAAGCTTTTTTAATCATTTGTCACAACAACTTTGTACATCTGTTTTTATAAATAATGAATGAGAGTATCAAAAATAAACTGGAATGCTTTTAAAATTAGAATGGCGGGCATAAGAGTGAGTGCGAGAAAAGCCTCGGTTACGTCATCAAGAATGAAGCTAGCGGTGAAAACGCGTTCAGTTCGCATTCACATCCTACACGCACTCTCCGCGGTACAATTTCCCACTGCTCGAAGTATTGACCTGACTCGTCTTGCGCACGCGCGCACTCGTCCGTCCTTCTGAGCATGCTCATTTCAAACGTTCGTTCGACACATCGTCCAGAACCTGCAGAAACAAATTAAAAGAGATATCGAGAGAGAAATAAACAGAAAGTGAGTAAAAAAGACAGAAGCACCAGAACAAATGCATTACATAAAGATGTGCTCACATATTATCAAGACAGTTTTAGCACGAATTTAACTGCGAGGAGGACGGAATGTACTAGATTATTCATCATGCATATAGATAGGTTTACCCTCCTTGTATGCTTTTCACCCACCATGACGCCATTATACACCAGTACAGTACCCACTATTACGTCATATTAACCAGTATACTTCTTACATAGAACGTATACCGGTACACACTACACTCAGGTGCTTTTGCGGTACAACTTTTGAACTCGTTTAAGAGAATGACAGACCGTGTTTGCAATCGTGTGATGCATGAGTTACGAATAGAGTAAAAAAAAACGATACTTAGACAGATTGACTTGAATATGAATTATGCGATGAGAGCCTCACAGACTGTCATAGATGCATAGTTTGCCCTTTTCTTCATTTTTTTTGTTTATTGTTATCACCCCATAAAACATTTAATCGACGAGAGTTCTTTCATGATGAAACGTCTTCCCTCCTTACATTTGTATGAATATAACATTTTCGTCTAACATATTCGATGGTTACAAGCTATTTTGCGGGGTGGTGAGGGGGCGGAACAGAGAGCAAAAGCGAGGTGCATGAGTGCTCGTCTTCAAACATGAATACCAAGAATTTTTAGAGTCTTCAGGAGGAAAAAAAAATAGAGAGACACCGACAACCGTTACGGGGCGTTGGCCTTTAAAATGAAATGATCCTTGTCATACTTCGTCGATATGAAGGGCAAGTTGAAATGGGAGGAATTCCAGTAGGCGGAGAAAATAGCGAACATACCAACTACGCCGTACAGTTACACAGTGATTGATCAACACAGCATGATAGTCCTGGTTTTTACTTCTTATCATTTTCTTCTCTCTGTCTCCCCCCCCCCCCCCCCCCCATTTGAAAGATTGCACGTGCGTGCCTCCATGTTATTCTCGGCCGGCAACGTATCTGCTTTTACCATGCCATCAAGAAAGTACCTTAAAAGGTCATGGAACCAAGGCGTTTGCCCCGATCTCGGATAATTAAAAGGCCACGAGCACAATGGTAGTACAGTCTTCTCTTACCACCTCTCTCCCACCTTTCCCCCCTCCTTCTCGGTGGGGGTGAGACAATGGGGTCTCTGTCCTACCCTGGGTAAGGATGCGCTCCCGCCATGCACGTACCGGGCCTTATTTCTTAAGGAGCAAGGAGGGGGGGGGGGGGGGGCATTATGCTTATGATGGAGAGCCGTATATTATCATCGTACCCTATCGGATAAACATTACCGGGTGGTTTGAAGATTTCCTCCTCCCTCCATCCTTTTCACCAGCCCCCTTCCTCATTCCATCGTTCCATCTCCCTGTTATTTCCGCCCCTTTTACTATAATAATGCTTCTGGTCTACTACTCTAGGGGGACGTTGGTCGGGATGAGTTTAGCAGTGATACGATGTATGCCATGCAAAGTAAAAGTTTCCAGGGCCCCTTTTATCAAGAAACGGCTGGGCATATCGCTACTTTAACCAGGTCCTTCATTCATCCCGAGCAATGTTGAGTATCCCTACAGATTCAAGCACTTTTTAAAATCATTTCATTCACCCACTCATTTATCTCACCACTTATTTGATTGTTATTTTACCAGGGTTGTAGCTTAGTGAGCTATTTCATTCCTTTTAATCTACAACAGCAATAAAGAAATTCACTTTCGGATAAAGATGTGTTTTAGCATGCGTGTGTCGCGTCTGCCACCATTTTCTCACCCATTAAGCATCCTTCCGCCCTGGTGGCGTCACAGGCTACCTCGTTGATGTACCGTGGGAAGTAATCCTCCGATAACTCCGTCGTGACGATACAAGACGTACATAACTGAAGGTATCCCTCTCCATTCGGGGAGTCGTTTCTTTCGCAGTAACCGATGGTACTCGTTTCTAAAGAGAAAGGGAAGTGTGTAAATGCAAATGTCGATGGGTCAGACAGGGATATTTATCCTTTCTCTAATTTTTCAAGGCAAAATGTTGTTCGTTTGCATTATATAAACAATGATAACCTATTATCAAATTGATGTTCAAACCTTATCTTCGACAGTAGCAAATGACTAAAAGCTTGATATCAGATAAACTTTGCTTTGTTCTAGCTTTAGTTTTACGTGCATTTGTTTATTTGTGTCTTTGTCTGTTTCTCGATATCGAATCCCAGGAATCAGCTCGTCTTGTACTATCAATACACGTGGACGTTCAGCGATGACAACGAAATCCGATCTTCGGATCTTTGGTAACCTTCGTTTACAGACAACAAAAATATGACCCATGATGATTACAGCAATGATCGTCCCTGACGATCCCGAGATCGAGAGAAACAGAGGGACAAAAGAAAGGAAGAGAGAGAGGGGGGGGGGGAGAGAATGAGAAACTGGATCAGAAGAAGGAGGATGAATGGATAGTAAGAAAGGAAGATACATCACAAGATAAAGCTCACCTTCTCCACCTATCGATCGTATCGTCCTTGGAGACCGCTTTTGCTCCGGAGTGATGAAGCTGTGGTGAATTTGTTGCTGGATGTCTGCCGGTATATCGGGATGATGTCCCTCACGGAGCAACGCCTCGATATCTCTCTTGCGTAATCTCCTTTTGCTTTGTGTAGTCTGTCAGAATAATGATAAGCCGAACATGACGTACACATTCTGGTGCAAACTAATTGGTTAACTATGGGAAAGTGTATCAAGCAGTCGTCATCTATAGAAACTATCACATCAATTAGGAATTGGACTGCGTGTCGCCTAAACCGAGAACTACTGCGGCGGATATGACATCACGTTGAAGACCCCATCAAGCGATGAAAATTCTTTGAAAAAGATATTCATAATTTCTCTCTTTCCTTCCTTTTCTTTTCTTCTTTTTTCCTTTCCTTTCGGGTTCTTGTCACCATTCCTCCCCCCTTAAAACCAGTAGGATCGAAATTTGGACTCGCTTTAAGAGAGAGAAAGAAATATAGATTCGTCTACCCCGTACAACGGTAGCTCAAGCGTAGACATCAGAGATGATTCTATCATAGAAGGAGTCACGTGATGTGATATCCACGTAATATCACAGTGACCCGGAAGTGGCAAGTAGAAACTGATTGCTATCAGATACTCATTGTCACGTTTATAGACATCACAGTGATCCCATTATCTCCTCTCCATTATCTTTTTCACAAAAATACAGATTTTTTGTTTGTTTCTCCCTGGAAATCCAAGTTGTAAGATCGATGCACGGATTGACTTGGAGCTAGGGAAGTGCATAGTTGATTCAAGGAGGTATCACCTCCATGGTTAATTTGTGGCTCGTACCTGGTTCGACGGAAACGAGAGTAAATTTGCAAAGTTGTCTGGGCTGTGGTCCATGTACATGGTGTTTCGGCCCGCCAGCTCTTGTAGCATCTTTTGGAGGGCATCGGCCGTTTGGCGCCGACACCTAGTACTGCTCCGTCTTACTCTATGCAAGGCACCCTGCAGAAGAAAAAGCACGACACCTACAAAGGTCAGTTGAGAATCCGGTCCCACGTCATTGCCACTTCTTTCCTCGCCCGGCGACTCGCAAAATATTGAGCGTGCACCACGGCGAGTGGTTTTTCCATTCAAGCTGGTGCCAGGGGTAGTAGGCAGGCATCTCTCTCTCTGTTTTTTACACCATGCCTCACTCGGGGTAATAAGATTACATACATTTTGCCCGAAAGAGACACCTTACCTACGCTGATATAGGGATACTCCAGGCATCGTACCCTCCTCACACTACGTCTGTAAGATCAGTGTACGTTAGCTGAGTGGGGGCTGTCAACCCCAACAAAAAATAAATTTGCTTGGCGATTGTTCATCCCCCCCCCCCCCACTTCTGATCAGATATCGAAGATAAAACCATCTGTGTTGCTATTCACTTCACCTTGATTATGATGGTCATAATGTTATGTGTATTTGTCAACAATCAGTATAGGCCTCATTTTATCCAATCGTGGATCATATTTCCCCGACATCAACATGATCAATGCGATGGCAACGAGAAATTAAATCAAATATGAATTCATTATGGAAGCCTGAAGCCCAGATACAAAGATGAACGATGCAAATTCCCGAATGGACAATGTCCAGACCATGCTATTTAAACTGCAGAGTAGGCTTAAATACATTATATTTTTTCCCGTTGATGCTTAGAATAACTTTATGCATTTTCATTTCATCACACAACTTAAAATGATATTGAATGTGTAATACTTACATTATTACTTTCTCCATTATCGTCAACATCAGTACCTGTAACGAGAATACAACATGAAAACATGATTAAGCACATTTCCTCCCCCTTTAAACAAAAAATCAAATGGCAATGTATACTCGGTGATGTCAACAGAAAGTGTTACTTGTAAAGGTCAACAACAAAAATGTTGGTCAATTAAGAATCGTCGTTGAAAGAAGACATCTGGGCCCCATTTCATAAAAGATGTTAGGATGGCAACTCTTGCTGGAATAGCAGCTTCCAATAGCAACAGCCAATCAAGAAGCTGGATTCTTATTGTTGCCATGGCAATTGTCATTCCAGCAAGAGTTGCTATCATATGAACTATTTATGAAATGGGGCCCAGATGTTTATAGCACATCATCATACGGTTCGGAGAATAAACTTTTCCGATCCATGGAAGATTTTAAATCTCCAGTAGACGTATTGATAGACGATATCATTATTTGCATGATATCCACATAGGGTAGAGTAACGTTTTGCTTGTTGTCTCCCTGACTATTATCACATTAGATACACTATAATATACTATACATACATACATACATACATACATACATACATACATACATGTACTACGTAATTTGTTTAGACTGAGCTATGTGAAGAAGGAAATATTCCTGCGCGACCTTTGTTCTCACTAGGATAATCAGGTTTGGGTCTTGATATTTGAATGTCCCCTGAATGCTTAATCTTCGTCATCCTGCTAAACGGAGGCATGACGGGGGACAATCTGACGAAGATCAGAACATACCGGTGCAGGTGTTGAATGAGGCGGTCCCTTCACAGGACTGCGCTCATCTACAAAATAATCTTGATATCTAAAATTTCGCTTAAACGCAGACATAAGTTTACTTCTATGAGGTGTGGCACATCGCATGTGTACAAACAGAAAAAAGAACCCCAACTAATATCCAGGTTGCATCGTTCTTTCGGAAAGCAGTCGCCGAAAAGAATTCCAAATACCGGCGTGTGACAAAGAGATCGTCAGTTTAATAGTTGAGCATTTACTTCTTTTTGTTTTTATAGGTAACTTTAGTGGAAGTATCTTTTAAATGCTTTCGTGGTACGTATTCTATTTCATTTGCAAGGAGCGAAGTTTTGGAATCGTTTGCCCAAAAGTATTCGAGAGGAAAGAACAAGGTTTTTTGTTTCGTAAAAATAAAAGATTTCATTCGTTAACGTTGGTTGATGATAAGGTAAAGGTTTATTATCATCTAAATTTCCAGTACTTCATATTGTCATTCTCGCATGATCATGCAAATATGTGCGTTATATATCATGTAAATATGTTTTGTTGTTAATAAGCTCAAACTCAATTAAAATGTGTGGTGTTGTGAGTCATGAATTCCGTGGCGATGGATGAAGGATTGACTTCAAGCAGGTGGTTAGCAATAGTTTACTATTCTCTCTCCCCTTCCTCTCTATCTCTAACACTCGCTACACTTAATGCACAGAATATTGTCCTGTACCCATCTGCGGCATTTGTCCGAGCCATATCATACGATGAAGCTCGATTATTGCGAATCTACTAAAGGTTGCTTCATATGATTAGCTTTACCAAGAAAATGTTGTTCGGTCGTTGTTTTGTTTTGATCTATTGTCTCTCTTCTTCAGATGGAGGATGGGGCTGAGGGAGGCTGCTTATTTTGCAATGGCATGCCATCTCTTGTCTAGTGCACTGCAATCATCAATCGCCAAAAATATCTCAAGTTGATTAAACAAAGTCAATCCCTCTCTCGATCTCGCTCTCTTTTTGCTGTCAGTATATCGACGTGTAATGGAATTTTGCAAAGTTGATGAAACTTGTCGTCTTTAAATGAACTCCATCTAGACTGGCCCTTCGAAATTGATTTGTGAAGCAATTTGCACCGCCGCGTTTCTGTGGCTTTTGTCCATTTTCTCGTTTATCTGTCTCTTGTGATAAAGACACCACAATATCGGATGGAGCATATATAAGTAGATAACTGATTTTATAATGACGTAGATATTCGAATTCTGTATGCGATTGCCTGAAAAACGCTGTCAATGTATTAATGTCGATGTATCTTAAAGTAAAAGACAAGGAGAAACCAATGCACTGTATCGGAAAAAATGTGATATTAGAAATAAAATTTGATTTGAATTTGAATTAAAATTTGAATGCATACGCGATCATAGGGAAAAACTATCTAGATTAGTATCACATATTTCGAATAACATGCAGTAGGAAAAGGGAGGGCTCAATGACCTATGACCGAGGTCAATGGAGGTCAAAGGACGTCCGAATCGTACCTGTACTTTGTGACGAATTATGAGGCACGTCGTCGTGAATTGTGGGCAGGATGGCTGGCGGTGTTTCTGACGAGGAGAACACGGGCGGAAGGCTAGCTGAATGCACCCACATAGTGAAGTACTGAAGGAAAATACCCGCTAGTAATGTCAAAGATACCTGGACAAGACGAAAAGAGGACATACGACGAATTAGATAACATCAATTCCATGAAATACCAATCTGCCACACTTGGAAAGAAATACCCTTCAAAACCTGCATACATTAACAAGGTGTGCTTGTGCACGCGAGTACACACACACAAGCACACATAAAGTCAAAGATAATGCCTAATTATCGCATAAACAAACTTTTCTGACAAAATTCCAACTCGAAAGCTCACATAGATTTGGGCTTTGATTTCAATTGACCTCCCCATGCATGCAGTTCTGGTTATCAGTGTTTTTTTCCATAATCTTTTATTGATTCCATATTCAATGCAATTTCATGATAGATCGAATCACATGTATTACAGAATCCACGATTGAACAAAACACAATTATAATGAAATCAAGCCAAGCTGTACTTTCAGCTGAAACAGTGCATTCGTAAATGTTTGTATTTACATGTTCTATTATCATACTTATTGTTAAGTTTGTTTTAAAAAAATACCATTCATTCTCCATATCCCTCTTTGTCATTTCTCTCTCTCAAATACACGAACTCGTTTTCTCTTTTCTCTTCTGTTTACACTATCCCAGACCTAACTACCTCGATCAGACTTGAGTGAAATGGCGAAAGCAATTTGTTTTCGATTTGCACGTCATAGCGCCGGCTGTCCTCATTATTTTGCTCAGCTTCATACATCACATTTATTTTCAGGTCGATGAAATATTTGACTATTAAAACGCCTGTGCAATTGTTAAACGCTGATGAATCGATCACTTAAACGAGCAACAATATCGTGGCGGATTTTCCACGCACGATATACCATCAAACCGCCGTGTTCAAAACACCAAACTTGATTATGAATTTCGGCGATTTCGTGGCTAAACGTGGGTAATTAACCACCTGTCTTAGACCTAGCTCTCTGTGGGTAGGCCCTATGTATGTGTTTGCGCGCTTGCGTTTCTGCGCTTTATAATTATGTCCGAATTTTTGTTTATTTCTTGAAATACATGAGCCGTCCATCTCACCCCCAAGGAAAAAAAAATACATAAGGAAAAATCTTTCGCAAATGTGGAAATTACCATCATATTAACTTTCTGGCGGCGGTAAAGTTGAATTAGTTGAAGTTGAATCAGTTTTATCAGTAAAGTGTGTTTCGGGAATACCAGGGCATTTCAAAACCCCCAATGTCACAAGGTGCGGAATTGCCAAGTAGCAAATGAAGATGATGAAATCGATATGCATACACATACATACGATACGTGCATGTATGTAATATAATATATAACATAATATGTGCAAACAAAATATTCATTAGAGAACTACACGGATCCTGTCATGTCATGTGCAAAGCTCTCTATAAAAACTAGCGTAGTTTTCATTTTAAGCTCGCTCATTCAAAGCTATTCGGTAACCATATCTATGTACATCACACGTGCATTCTATGTTGGATAAATAACGCTATTTATCTTTAAGAGATTTAATGGTTTGCATGGACTGATCCGATATTGACCCTGCTCACGCTGAATAAGCCCCAAACCGTAAAAGTATGACGTCATATGTTTCCATAAATAACGTACCGGACAGTGAGATATTATATTATGTGTTACAGGACAATGAAGTAAAGAACCCGGGCAAAAGCGACCAAGTCTTGAACGGATACGGCTAAAGCCAATTTACCTTGTTCACTCGTCGAGAATAAATTGTTCACTATCATTACACTCGCTTGGCTAAGTACATAGTAAGAGATAATGAAGTCAGAACTTGAACCTTACATCTCTAAAGGTCACTACATGCAAAAGAACCCAATCCGAATTGTTTCCATGGCAGTAGAGCTACAATATTGTGAGGCATGACGGCCCAACATTATTTTACGTCTTTAATATCCGTCCAATGTAAATAGAATGTCACAGCGTCTGACATTATTACAATAGGGGCATAATTGCTCGTGCCACGATGCACCCCAAATATGATATAACATTTTATGGAAAATATCAACCATCATACCAGTAACGGCGTAATCCGTTATCTCCCCCTCATTTGCCATTGTCTGCCTTTTCCGGGCAATCAATTACGAAAATTCAAAAGCGGACAGCAAACTTCATCTCTGAAGCCCACGGCTTCGCTCGTATAGTATGTGACGTCAAAATTGCAGGCACATTCATACAGGGGGCTTTCGATCCTCACTGAATTCATTTCAGTTTTCTCCCTGACTTATGAATCTGCTCTGTTGATAATGAACGGGCAGAACAGTAACGATCTGACGACTTTCCAATCCAGTCCCACTGGATGGGATCATTGGGTTGATATCGGTAAACACCTGAAACTGCGGTGTGTTATTATCTATCCCGCTGTGCGTAATCGAGTTTGATTGTATCAGAATGTGCCCTTATACCTTTATGCTTCAGTATGTATATACAACGTATGTGTGTGGTGATGTTCAAATATTACTCATTAACTTTGTTCAGTTGGCTTTCTGTTATATTCTTGTATGAAAAAGGAATGCAGAAATCAAATTAAATCAAAACCACTACAAACGCACAAACATAATTATAAACAAAATTATACACACGCGCACTATATGAAATAAATATAAGTATAGACATAGATATAAATATTATGAATATGAATATAAACGTGAATATAAATATAAATATAAATATAAATGTGTGTGTGTGTGTGGGGGGGGGGGTGTTGAGTAATACAGTAGTCCGCGTGTTGGTCAAATGATATCATCATTAATAAAACAGAACTCCAGAAATGGGCATGTATCATGCTGTCAATACCGACATTTTATTTGAAGAACACATAAATATGCGGGCACCTTGCCCTTTGTCAAGTGATTTTAAACCCATCTGTGTGTTCTTCAAATAAACCGTCGGTATTGACAGCATGATACATGTCCATTTCTACAGTTCTGTTCTGCCATTGATGATATATATTTATATGAATATATACCCAATGATAGTTTTCGTACAAACTATTACAATGCAGACTTGCGTACACACAGTGTCCTGAAGTCGTCTCGCCAACAGAACAGGCACTGAAGCCTCCTAAAATATATTTTATTGAAATACTTCAATTAAAAAAAAAAAAAGATTTTCCATAGCACTGTCTTGTTTCCATTTTCAGTTGAGTTCAGTTTATTCCAGCACACCCGAGGCCGAATCCCGCGATAATGTGCAATTAAAACATACAATCCTTAAATGGGCATTCCTCATGCATTAACGAAAGGAGGGGGGGGGGGGGGGGGGGGGTCATAGGAAGATCGAAATAAAGCATGGCCAGGGTTTATCCAAACACCATCAAAATGAATAGTGTAGTAGGAATTACATAACACAACACATATATTTTGGGAATGAGTTATTTGGATATCAGCTATTATCAAGAGACATATATAGTGATTTAATGAATATCTAAAATATAAAATATAACATTATACTTCACGAAGAGATGTTATGACAGAAATGAAGTCGTGGCTTACTCATCATCCATGACTCGGACTGATATCCTACAGAATTTTCTCTGACATAAGCTATTCATATCGTTTTGCAGTATGCATATGATATAGTTTGGCAAAAAACAACAACAAAACAAACAAACAAAATTGCTTCATCTGATGAGATAAAGCGGATTAGTATCTTCCATTGCAGACCAATCTTCGGCAGCGTTGTACCCCACTTTAATTGATTACTTGGTTCCATCAGCCTATTCGCGCAGTTACAGCAGCCGACGCTTCCCCACTGTTTTCGTTTTTTCATGTACGAATTGCAGTGAGTATAACTATCTCAAATGCTACATTTAAAGCCATTTTATTCGGGTAAGATACGAGACATCAGCGAGTTATAAAATTAATGACTACGGGGAGGAAAAGAGAAAGAGAAAGTGAGGGTTAGAAAGAGATAAAAAGAAAGATAAGGAGAGGGAGCGTGGAAAGAGAAGAAGACAAAAGTGGGCTTATGCAGTAGATAATGGCGTACTGTGGGAATTACAGCGGATGTAAAAAAAAATGAGCCACGTAAACGCAGAAACATACACAGCCAAAAATACATCCCCACAAAAAAGGGCAGAAAATGAGAGAAAGAGGAGGACGAGAGTTATCATAATAAGCTCATTAATTGTGTGTGTTTTATATGTGATTGAATGCATCACATACATACACACAACATGTGTGATGTGAATGCGTGTTTGTGTGTTTGCGTTTGCATAACTATGTGTATATCCTTGTGCGTAATTGTAGGAACGGCGATGAGTATAAAAAGCGATATGAGAAGAAACACATAAATCATAAAAAGAATACAAGAGCGAAAAGAAAGCCCTGTATTCTGTGACAGAGAGACGCCACTAGCAGGCACTCAAGGCGGCCCGGATGACACGAACTAAGCCGATTAAGTTCACTCATCCTCGGCCAAGTGACGCCTAAAATCAACACCCACAAAGAGCTGATCTTCCCGTAATGGAATTGGTCATTTCCATTAATCACGTGAACAACCTTTATCAAGGTTACAATTGTGCGAGTCCCCGTACCATTGAACTGGGGTCGTGCCAGTGCCTTCTCAATTCAATCTTCCATATAATTAGAGAAACATAGAGAAACCTAGAGATTGGATAGGCGTAATGTATCATGGGGCATGAACAGGTAGATAGATGGATACGACATCTACTGAATGGACAATAATCTATAGACAGACATATCATGTGCAGACAGGAATATGGATAGATAGATTCATTATAAAAAAAAAGACATACATGTATTGATATCTTAAGAGAGAGGAAGAGAACGATAAATATGAAAGAGAAAACGAGCTCAAGACACTTTTGACGTCTGTTGAACAAAAAGCAGGGACTTTATCTATACTCTCCACACATCGTAACTTACCCTTTCTCTTTTTTAATGCTACAAACATCGGTATGCAGCTGTGCCTTTACGTTGCATATACATTTAAAAAAAAAAATTAATCGAATGAATGTTAGATTAAATTCACTTATCTAATATCAAGCGTATCACGTTACAAAAAAGGAAAAACCGTCATTTTTTTCTTTTACCCAGCAGGAGGAAGAGTACAAAGGAAAGCCAACAACAAACAAGCTGTAATTTTGTGCTGCAGAGAGCGGTCTATTGCTTGCTTTGTGTCTATATAGGAAAACTCAACCGTTACCATAGATCATCCCACGACTTTTTCCCCGAGGTGCTGAGAGAAAATTTTGTTGTTGCGCTGCCTTCTGGTGTTATGGCGGTAATGAATGATGATTAAGATACAAACTACACCACGCGCTGTGCATTAGAGACATCGGCAGTACAATTCGCAGGCAGCTTAAATGCTCAGTATGACGCAGGTATAATACCAGTGCTCCCGAAGCACTCTTTCTATGTCTAACACGACACCTAATTTTCTCCATGGATTCATGGCGTTTTGAAGCCACCTGACATGGTGATTGTGCACAACTCCGTTTTAAGGAGAAAAGGCTTTGTCCTTTTAGTGAGAGGGTAAGGCGTGTGAGAAGCGCTTCGGTGACTCATTTGTCAAATCGGTATAGATTGTATCATTACTGACAACAAACTACATGGTATGAGACGGAGCCAAGTGTTGCAGTCATTACTGGGGTACAAGCGGTGTGCGCATGCCGACGTTCGTCTGAAAGAGGGCAGTGTGATGTTTTCTTAGTATTTGGCTATTATTTTCCTTCCTTCCCCTACCCCAGTCTACCCCGCCTTCAACCACACACACACAGATCAGTTGAGGTCATTAGGAAGTATCGGTAACATATAAACCTCATGCCTCAGCTACGTGTTTGTTTGTTTGTTTGTTTGTTTGTTTGATAGTTTTTGTTTTTGTTTTGTTTTGGGTTTTTTTCAATTTCGATGCTGGTTTGCTTCTCGATTGTGCAATGGTTTCCAAACGTTTCTATCCTAAAAGCCCTTCTACGTGTAGCTTCAAAATAGGCGTTTTAGTTTCGGAGTCGAGCTTCGGAGTCAGAGTTCATGTCAGTGAATAGATAGCCTGCCATCTAATCTCGACGTCTTCTCGGTATAAATCCACTGCCATATCGAGTCTTATTCGGATAATCCTGTCTAATGTCAATGTTACTTCGACACCATGTCGATGTGAAGAATGGGAAGTGGAAACGCAGTAGGATCGCTGACATTTTGATCACGTCCAAACGATGCTCGGAAAAGTTGCTTACGGTGAATTGAAATCATTTCTGTTTATGAATGCCGAGACGTAATTATTACAATTATGTACTTGCTAACATAAAAGGTCTGTTAAAATGTTGCGTTCCTGTCGGAATAGATGGGAGTAAGGGAAGTAATCTGATATTAGTTTACGTTAATAGTTTCCATAACAGAAAAGGAAGAAGCTTTTCTGAAGAAAACAAAAACGAAGATGGAAATCCGGAGAATGAGTCCCAAACGCACCCGATTCCCACGATGTTTTTATTTCTCCAACGTGCGAACGGATAAACATTTAAACTGAGAGATTTCAAAATGTGGTTTAATCATCTCTGAACAAACGCCTTCAGATGCCACAGATCAACACAAGATCGACACAGTGTACTGACGGGTTGTCATGGTCGCGACGGAGTTCAGCCTGAACACACTGTATGTTAGCTTTTCCTGCGCACTCGATATAGACTACGTCGCACACAGAAATAGATAGGGTCAAAGAACCGCAACCAAAAATATTGGCCGTCCTCATGTGACACGATGAACTGCCTTCGTTACATGATCACTCCTCTTATTCGTTGACAGGATGCGTTTTGCTTGTCAGCGAGGATAAGATCGGAAAAACAAATGCCAGAGTGAACAAAGAGTGTCTACTTTTACTACATAACTTTTGCCTCGCATCTCGTACATTGGCTGAAAATGGGAAAGCCATTCGAAAAAGCCGAGAAGTGGATGGGGAGATGGGACGGGAGGGAGATGGAGAGGGAGAGAGATGGAGAGGGAGAGAGAAAGAGACAGGGGTGGAAGCTATGATGGAAGATTCATGATCATGAACTAGCGCGAAACTAACACATACATGTAGGCCTACTCGATGACAAACGCAAATATATACAACCATAATGAATTGCCCATTGATACAATTGAAAACATTTCCAGACTTTATGGCTTTTTCTTTTGTGAACGAAAAGTACCAGATCGCAAACACGTTTTCTATCAGATGATGACTTTGACATCACATCGTGCAAGTTTACTCTTATCATTGTGACGTTTCATTTAGGGATTGCCCCTAATATCACATCAAAATATGAATCGAACGTAATATCAAGACGCTTTGTTGTTTTGAATGAAGACACACGATTGTGTGGGTTGAATTTCCCCTCACGTCTTTTCCATATTACAGTAATCTCCTTTTGCCCTGAGAGAATTAAAGTTGAATTCATTTCATTCTTATGAATGAATGGATATTGATATCATTACGCTAATTGTTAGCAACTGTAAAATTGCTTTTCAGTAATGAAATTGTCTTGAAAACAGGAAGAAGGGAAAAAGGAGAAAGAGAACACAAAAGTTTTGATTTGCACGAATGACGAAAACATAAAACTTTATTGAATTTTTTGATTTCTTTTTTCATGACGACCGGATCGATTACGTACCTCGTATCAATTCATTGAAGAGTTATTCAGTTCAGTTTATTTCTGCCTTCCGTTTCCGTTTTCATTACAATATATAACAAAATTTGACGATATGTCATAAATCAGTAATTTTGAATCGTTCCAATGCATTAATACAGATTGACATGTATACGATTGTATAATGAATACTTAAAGGAAAAAAATATACAACAATGTCAAATAAAATGTAACTTGTACGATAAGGAACAGTCTAAGTTGGGTGTAAATGATACATATACAATATCAGATAAAAATGGAAATGCAGGGGACCATCTTCATGAGCAGAGCTTGACTAGGAAGATGGCCCCAGATAAACTTACAACACAGTAAATTAAACTATCTTAAAATACAATTCTAGAAGTGCAGAAGGTGCATAGTGTTATGAAGTTTGTGTTGTGCTGTGAAGATGTTGGTCTGTAAAAATAATATGTATAACTGGGCAGTGATGGAATGCAGAGAAAAGGATATATTGATCTACGAATATAATGTCTATGGCAATTTTTGAGCAAAACTATCGGGAAATCGAAAGGCGGGATGTCATTGTCTCATTCGATGTTGATGATTTAAAACAAAATACACCCACACAGACTTCAAAAAACCCCGACTTTCTCTTAGGGAACATTATTTTTCGAGTTGAAGAATTTGGAATGTGATAACGAGGGTGTTAATGTATATATATATATATATATATATATATATATATATAAATTGTCACAGCAATAATGACGATAAAATGATGTAATAATGATGATAATGATATCATAATACCAATGGCAAAGGAGCTCCTTTAACATATTGTTTGCTTTAGAAAATATGCGGCTTTCACTTTTTTCATTGGTACAGAATCATGTGCACCTATATCTATTGTTGGAATGTCTGTCGTGTGTGAGCGAGACTTTCTCGGATCAGAGAACTTGGAAAAAGGAGTAACTATGGGTATCAAAGTGCGTTGAATCCAGCTCCCACGAGTCGTTACCCGGGGCATTTGGTTGACCTTGGCCCCTTTACACGTAGTTGTGGAAACATTTCGATGATCAAATCGGGACTCATTCTTAGTTAAAGCGCGCGTGCCGTAACAGACTCCGGCATAATAATGTTGTCACTCAGCATCGGCGAAAGCCTCGAATTGCCGACACTGACCATCACGTAGATTCACAGAACAACCATCCTTTACACTTCCTTGCACGAAGAAACTTAACAAATTGAGTGAACTTGAAATAAACAGAGAATCAGCTGATAAGCATGATCACCAAAGACAATAAAACAACAACAGCAAAGCAGAAGGCCAGCTAAGGTCTTTGACCCATTTGTCAAGATAAGATTTGATTTACATTTGACTGAGGTTTTTATATCCATATAAAAATCGTGAATTCCATGGCCACATCCTTTCTAAATCAGTTCTTGTTACTGTTGGAAACAGTTGCTTTCTTATTGCCCCCCCCCCCGCCTTTTTCTCTCATCTGCTGATTGTTTGGTTATCACGTGTCAACGCACAACTTTAATATTCCATAGATAGATACTTTATGCAGCAGCTTACTAGTATTTTGATCGCCAACAAGATCCACTACAAACGTGCAAGTTAGCAACGGCGTTATAATTACAATACGTCAGCCGTTCGAAGCCGAAATGCCCCATCATTTTTAATTGATCTCGAAATGAATGCATGCCGTGCCAGTGCATTTTGCTTTCATTAGCAGGTTTTTTTTTTCTCTCCCTCTCCCTCTGCCTCCTTCTTTCTGCGTATGCCAGTGCTTGTTGAAGTTTGCGTAGGATATGCTCGCGTTTCCTTTAATATTGTTAAGTGGGGCACGCTTCCCACTCTGCCTGAGAATGAATCATTCGGCTAGGTGTCCCTTGATCACCTGCCAGTGTAGTTGACGAGCGGGGAGCACGTGTACGAGAGAAGTTGGCAAGCGATCGGGATGAAAACAAGTTAGGATGATCGCTTCCACATACACTCCACGGCGGAGCATTGGTGGTGGTGGTACGTCGAAGGAGAGCGGATAGTCAACAAACGCCGTCTCGCCTCGTTGGCAAGGTTAGCAGCTAGAGCGTTTGGGAAGGGGTTGTCTGCAATTAGATCCTCGACAACCGCTCACCCAATTTATTTCTCCCTGTCTATCTCGATGTGAACGAATTTTCACACAGCTGCTCAGGTCAAAAAAGCATGGCTCTAAGTGTTGTAGGTATTGAGTTTGACAAACTTTAGTAATTCCTTTGGAAGAGAAATAATGATGTGAACGGTTTTCCATGTAAACATGGATAATATTACGTTACAACGTCAATGATATCGGATTTATGGTCATATTTTGCACTATCTCTGTAACGTACGGTCAGAAGAATACCTGTTTTTGTTTTTGTAAGTAGAAATTCTAAATCATGGAACAAATATCACTGCTTTTAGTTAAATTGTTGTGCAAATATTAAGCATTGTGTGAGAGGGGACAGGTGGTTTGAGACGTCAATAGAATGTGCACCGTTTAGAATGAGGCAACGACTTTAATAGCAACAATATTAAAGATGATGATGATAACAATAATGATGATGACGATAATAATGATAATGATAATGATAATAATAATAATAATAATAATAATAATGATAATAATAATAATAATAATAGCAACAACAAACCATGAGGAACTAAACAGTGGGCCTACAGTCTCAAGGTACATGCACTCCGTACCCCAGCTCAAAAAAAAAAAAATCTAAAGATAAGCTCCTGGGGATGAGACTACCTGAGCTCTTTTATCTTATCAAGGTCAGGGATGTTGATGAGCGCCTGTCAACTTTTGTCGGGGAAGCCCCCTCGTGTAGGTTTATGTAGGTCTCTAGCTACGAAGACAACCGTGTTCGAAACGTATGTATCTTTCACTACAGCATATCCGTATACAACATACTGTACTTTGTCTTTGTTAATACTGCAAACTTTTTTTTTCTCAAAGGGATGATTGATACTGTTTTGGTTGAGATTGGGGATTCAGATTTTAACTTTCTGTTAAAAAATCAAAGACCACTTGTGAAATATGAAAAAGTTTATTTGATGAAAATTGGTTTTGAAATGTTTGAGATATGCAAAAGCAAAGTAAGACACAGTCAGAGTGGTCCTAATAATAGGTGGACTTTATTAGGACTTCTTTGTTTTTGGATATCTCGGCCATTTCAAAACCAATTTTCATCAAATAAACTTTGAATTCTTCTTAGAATTGCATTCTCTTTCATATTTCATAACAAGTTTCTCATGATCTCGCAAAAAGATTGGAAACCTGAATTCCCATCTCAATCAAAACTATACCATGCCTTTTTAAACAATATTGCGTTCCGTGTTTGAAAGTCGAGAGGATTTTTTTGTCATCTCATTTGCGGATTATCATGACGTATGCCATTTACTACGTAATATCTACTCATTCTGTGTGTGTATGTGTGTGTTTGTGTGTGTGAAAGAGAGAGAGAGAGAGAGAATGAGAGAAAGGGAAAGTGACAAGGGAGCTTGAGGGAGAGAGGAAAAATAATACTATTAAATTTTTATAAGTCTTAAAAATCATCTAAATTGAAGTATTCGTATCATACTTTTTAGACCCCTCGTATTCAGAGAGGAAACACGTATAAACGCATGCTTCATAAGTGAGCCGGAAGTGAATATATTACTAACCCACTTTCGAACTTTTTTAATGGCCAGAGCATCTCTCAACTCTTACTTTGCTGTCTGCAAAACATCATTAAGATAGTATTATGGCTTTTGGCTGATAATAACTATCAATAGCTAACAATTACCCCTCTTCTATATAAGAATAACTATAATGGCTATGTTAGTACACCTCTACAGTATCTTATTGTCATTGATATGAACGTCGCTGAACGAATTCAATAACCTGATGTCTTATGTCTACTTATAATAAAACATTAATTTTACATGTACTTTCGTTTGATGTCAGTACAAATACACACACACACACACACACATGTTAAAGTTGACGAGAACACAGCGTTACATTTCACTCATAAACTGCACATGATTTAACGTGTATAAAAATTACTGTATGTATAAGTTTCATGTATGTTATGTAGTTATGATTGTAGCACTTTTTAGGCACTTAGGAAACATTGCATTAAGCGCTGTAATAATGCAAATTGATTTATCATCATTATTGTTATTATTATCTTTATTATTACTATCATTAACATCATTATTACTGTTGCTACTATTACTACTACTACTACTACTACTACTATATTGCATATCATAATATTTGTTAATCAACGTTAATTAATGTAAGTTAGCCCTGTTAATTAAGATCGCATAACTTAATAATGTAAATGTATATAATATGACATACAAAATCCACCTTATAAGGACACGTCATTATTAGTAAACCAATAGCTTTAGTACAGCAGTACCGCTTCGGCACAAAAGACACAGAATAGACGAGTACTAGCTACACACGTTAGGTATTGAGCATTTCTACCCATAACGCTCTGTGAAAAACAGAAAATGGCACGGTAATCATATCGACTCGGGGATAAAAGTTTTACACTGTATTGCTCATTACTTAATTTGCAGATAATCTCTTAGAATATTGTCCTCTACATTTGTATTGACTTCATCGAAAATAACATCACACATCAACTGCAACACCTGTTTTGAAACACCATAACATGACGTGTGTAAGGGCAGGGAGGTGAGAGGAAAGAGAGAAAAGACATGGTCAGTGTACAAGATAGAGAGAGATAGGGGGAGGGAGGTGACTGATTATATGTAGGCTCCAAGCATTCACAGTATGCACTTCCCTAAGTCCTCAAAAGCATGATTTAATCCAACGGGGACGTCAGCGCAAAATGGAATGCCAATGTTTAGCCGGGCGGATTAATAAAGGCCCTAAATGTGATTAGCGCGTAATTACTGATCGAAATGCACTTTGTATTTCCGCGCTCTTCCCCTGCCTACCCTCGCCAGCATCGCGTAAACGCAAACAGGCAGTGCATACGAAGTCATGATCGAGATATTCAGGATGGAGAGTGATTTCACATTCTTAAAAAAAAAAAATGGTGAGAGACAGCTACTTACAATCAGATTTGAAGCATTCATGGTGACAACAGTTTGGTTGGTAAAATATCCTTTGTATCGATCAGAATATATGCGACCAGCACCTTGCAAACTCCTTCTCCAACTGACAGGGCAATATAAAAAAATAAATAAAATCGCCGACTTCTCCCAATGCGTTTGTCAGCTCTCTCTCTCTCGTGAACAGACGTTGAATCACTCTCTCTACATAGTCCCTTCCTAGGTCATCACGAATCTCTATGGACTTGATCTAAGCAGTGAATCGGTGAGATTGCGAGTACAAACTGATAGTGTCGCTGAGAACCAGGAGTAAAACATGTTTGTGACTGGCGCCTGGCAATGTTTCACCTTTATATAAAAAGTGATGCTAGTCTCGAACCACGCGTCGCGACAAGTATTCTCGTTTGTGGCGTACTCCGGGAGAGTCGACCGTATGTCAGGGTTCGATGAAAGACGGGCGGTGCGATTGGCTCGTAGTAAGCCCCGCCCACAGGTCCATCGTTGAGAGGAAAGACGATGATGGTAACAATAATGAAAAGAACTGCGGCGAGAAAGCTCACGAGGCGTGCGTGGCCGTATAACCTCCTAGAAACTTGTTGGACACCCTCCTCCACGCGAGCCCGCGAGACGGGGATGCGATCTCACTTTTCTATCCCCGTGCAAGGTCTTTTGTTTGCTTGTCTGTTTGGTTTTTTGTTTATTAAACATCGTTTTTTTTCTCCATATGAGTATATGTTCCTTTTGACGACTGCATGCGTCAAGAACTTGGGAACCCAGACGAGTGGATCCATAGCAACCTTCACCTTAATCCGTCTCTGTCCGGAGACCAGACAGAGTTGCTAAGTTCAAAGAACCTTTGCAGACACTTCTAAGACACTTCTTCCGGACATCATTCTTGTTCAAATCTTCGCCATCTCGTCCGCAGTTGAGAATCTCTCCGTAACCTATCCACCTATCTGCATGTATATATCCACCTGTCTATCTGTCTATCTATCTATCTATCTACCTACCAATCTATCTATCAATCAATCTATCTATCTATCTATCTATCTAGATGACCAGTTATTGTTGCTTCCTTATCGGTCCAGTGAAACAAATTTAAAAAAATCAATTTGATATGATACAATACAACTATTTTACATTGGCTACTCTTTTCTGATAATACAATTATTAAAAAAACCAGTTTCATATATATATATATATATATATATATATATATATATATATATTTGTATATGTTTACATATTGTATTATATTGTTTGTTTGTTTGTTTGTTTGTTTTTCCTTAAAATTGTATCTAAAAATGTGATATTGGAAGTAAAAATCTATTTGAATTAACAAAAAAATGATGCAATCTCTCTTCATCCTTGAAGTATTGACAAACGTCATTAAAAAAGAAAGAAATCATGATGTCACACTGTTGCTAATGTCGCAATCACAATGATATCATGCACTGGAAGGCGTTGAACTTCACAAGGATATGGGTGACACGATATTTCCATTTAAGGGATCCAGGATGAGGACTTTTCTCCGGACTCCCTGGCGATGACTTGTGGCGACAGATCATGTCATTCAGTCAATCGATGACTTGTGGCGACAGATCATGTCATTCAATCAATCGATGACTTGTGGCGACAGATCATGTCATTCAATCAATCGATGACTTGGGGCGACAGATCATGTCATTCAATCAATCGATGACTTGTGGCGACAGATCATGTCATTCAATCAATCGATGACTTGTGGCGACAGATCATGTCATTCAATCAATCGATGACTTGTGGCGACAGATCATGTCATTCAATCAATCGATTACTTGGGGCGACAGATCATGTCATTCAATCAATCGATGACTTGTGGCGACAGATCATGTCATTCAATCAATCGATGACTTGTGGCGACAGATCATGTCATTCAATCAATCGATGACTTGTGGCGACAGATCATGTCATTCAATCAATCGATGACTTGTGGCGACAGATCATGTCATTCAATCAATCGATGACTTGGGGCGACAGATCATGTCATTCAATCAATCGATGACTTGTGGCGACAGATCATGTCATTCAATCAATCGATGACTTGTGGCGACAGATCATGTCATTCAATCAATCGATGACTTGGGGCGACAGATCATGTCATTCAATCAATCGATGACTTGTGGCGACAGATCATGTCATTCAATCAATCGATGACTTGTGGCGACAGATCATGTCATTCAATCAATCGATGACTTGTGGCGACAGATCATGTCATTCAATCAATCGATGACTTGTGGCGACAGATCATGTCATTCAATCAATCGATGACTTGTGGCGACAGATCATGTCATTCAATCAATCGATGACTTGTGGCGACAGATCATGTCATTCAATCAATCGATGACTTGGGGCGACAGATCATGTCATTCAATCAATCGATGACTTGTGGCGACAGATCATGTCATTCAATCAATCATATAGGACGTTTCCATTGACCTCGAATGTCGTTATATTGTCATACCGATACTCCTTTTGTTTTGATGTCCATTAGCGGAAACACAAAGACCCCTTACTTACGTGCCTTCTCCGATTGCTGCAAAGTAACAGTCGGAAATTCTTTAGAATCATATATGCGTCATTCAATGTTATTTCTGCGTGCTGAGTTTGAAGTTGAATTTCATAAGCACGATGAAAAGGCAATGTAATGTGACTGTGTGAGTAATGGAGAGAGAGAGAGAGAGAGAGAGAGAGAGCTTGATGATAATGAGATCATCAATATTCATAACAATAATGACAATCTATTAGTGATCATCATATCATTATGCATTTCTGACAAATTGATAAAACAATGTGATTTGTGATGATATCACACGTTGTATTTGGTTACGCTATTTTGTTAGATGGAAATAAATTATGATTGAATGGAATTGAATTGAATAAGGAATAATAATAATGCTAGCAATGATAATAGTGATGATAATGATAATAGAATACATAATAACTTTCTTGAACACTTGTTTTATCAGTTGATTATAAGTTACCTAAATCATCATGATCATGGTTTTTCTGTAGGGATGACAGAAAACTACAGGTAGATAATCTATGCAGTTGATAAACATCAAGTGTCTAAAGATTCCTGTATAACGGTCTTGACCTTGTCATGAGCTTACTGAATGTTCTCGCACGTTTTGCCATTTGATTATTAGTATAGAATTAAGATAATCTTTTCTAGCTCCTCTCCAAACTATGACACTATGTATGTGATATATAAAGCTGCATATAGATGTCTTATACAGCAAATTAAAAATATTTCGTGGTACAAAGTTTCGCAGTCGGTGTATAGGATACCAACTCTTATGTTTATGGCAGTACGACTTCTCCTTGTCAAATGTTTATCAATGTTTACTTCAATAAATGTTGTACCAAGTACTTCATGCAGATCTGTATCCATGATTTGAGTATCCCAAGTACATTAAAGTCACTGCTTACCATTGGGAGCATTGATAAAAGAAATGTTCGAGTTAGCACATTTTGACACATTTGATGCATATGTAAAGTTCAGTTGCATCACAAAACATCTTGCCGTATCAAATTTTCGCAATAAAACCACAAATATCAGGGGAAGTCACTATAACTTTCTCAATAAACCATATATGTGGACGGTTTAATCTAGAAACAATTTAAATAAAACTATTGTTCACATGTTGTACAATTATATAACAACACTTAACACCAATTATACTGATTAACATTGTTCCTATCCCTAACTCACATTATAGAACTATTTAGAACATGATGAAAGCTGTTTTTTTTTCAAACATTTTTTTTTATATCTGCAAATGGTAAATAGTGGATCTAATTCCCTGTCTTAGTCCTAATTTTAGCATGTCAGCATGTAATTTGTCTTCGCGAAATATACAGCAGTTGGAGGACTTTCTTTAATTCTAAGGACATTTCTCCCGAATCTACCTCGCATTTTCTGAGAATGTATGAAATAGACTGGAATCATAAGCAAACAATCCAAAATTAAAGTAGTCACTTGACTTTGGTAAATCATTGATATTCAAAAGAAGGAGAGTTGGTCCCGAAGCACACCCATGAGGTACGCAGCAAATTATTGGTTTGTACCACTTTACAACTTACAAATTGAAATCTGACAGTTAATAATCTTTAACCATTGAAGGGGCACACCTTGTGACCCATAGTGCTCTATAGTTTCTTTAACAATATCTTATGATTTATTGTATCTAACGCCTTTTAAAGTCAACGGAAATTACCAAAGTAACCATTCCTTTTCCGTTGTCTATCAGCTGAATAACATTAGCCAAATAATTAAAGGAAAGTCTTGTGCCAAATTTCTTTCTAAAGCCAGATTGATGTTTATAAAGTGTATTATTCTTCTTCCGTAGATGTGCTGAGAGCCACTCTGTATGCTCTATACACGACAATCCTCTTACGCTGATGAATACACGTTCACCAGGGATCATTCCTGTATGTTGCATCATAATAAGACTTAAAAACCACTTTGCAATGGTCAGATTTTTTTCGAGTCGTGTAGTTGTCTCAATCGTTAGAAACATTAATTAGCAAGGATTTCCCCGTCATTACGCAAAAACGTATCCAACGCTGGGTGTATATCTGAGGAAGCTGAATAATTACAATCGCCTCATCTTCCATAAGTCACCCAGCTCTCGGGAGAGAAAGCGAAGAGGGGACAGGGGGATTGATAGCCTGATAGCGGCGGACCTCTAAGCCCAAGGGGGAAGGGGGAACAATACCCGAACATCATCCCGCGCAGCCCACGTGAGCCCCCCTTCCTTCCTCTCTCATCTTCATTACCCTCGTCTA
Organism: Diadema antillarum; assembly: GCF_040938485.1. Lineage (NCBI taxonomy): Eukaryota > Metazoa > Echinodermata > Echinoidea > Diadematoida > Diadematidae > Diadema > Diadema antillarum. The sequence goes on from NW_027270899.1 coordinate 387,411, forward strand.
ACGGTGTTGACGTGTCGAATCGCGTATATCGTGTTAAAGAGCTCCATTTACGCAGGGTTCCGACCACGGAACCTTTGAGACGTGGTTTGAACCCCCTTACCTGACGGAGGTGGGGATTTTACCCTCCTGCTGGAAGAGTTGCCTTCTGGGGGCATTACGCGCACGCTCGCGCCCATGGCTTTCACTCCTCAATCGCCACACTTGCGGTCAGGTGGTGAACGCAGGTATTGCCATGGCTACCAAACAAATCTGAGCCTCCGTCGGGCAACCTCGTGACCTACATTACTGGACACGAACTCACTTCCGAAACTCATGACCGAGGACCCCTTCAGAACTTTCATTGCTGGTGGCAAACTCCTCAGACATGTTTTTACTGATGCGTCTACGAGTGTCAAGTGGCATTTCAGATATTTTCAGTGTGATTTAATTATCACATTTTTCGAATATCGATTCTTGTAATGATAATAAGAGTAATGATGGTGAACATGGTAATAATGATAATGGCAACTGAAATGTTAGTTATAATCAGTAATTGTCATGGAATATTCTTGTTATTATTGCTATCATCATTACAAAAGATATCATTTCCTACAGCAACATCATTTTCGTCATCACTGTGCAGAGGTTGGCACAAAATATACATTTATTTCAATTGCTCTCTACGCGATCGCATCCACGTCTAGCCTTTCTGTTCAATGGGGACGAATGGCGCTAACGTAAAAGTACTATTCCCAGTGTCTCTCATTATGCTATCATCATATTTCGTGGGAACGAGAGCTTAGATTGAAAAAAAAAACCCGGCACCATTATTATAGCACATCAGATGTGATCCACTGGGGCAAAATCTGCATTGTTATTGAGCCCATGCTCGCTTCTTGATGAAGTTATAACATAAAAAAATAAAGCACTAAATCAGCTGTGTGTTTTTATGATGTATTTCTTTCCTACTTTCACCTTTGTACAAATGAAATTAAGTTTGTGTATGCACCTATTCATTGGCTTATTTTTCGAATTCCTTTTATAGATCTTTACAGATTTATCTACTTATGTATTGTTTATCAATTTCATAATTTATTCATTTTTAATCATTATTAATTACCCACTTATCTATGTATGATTATCTATTCCATTATGCATTCATATATCAATATATGAAATATCTGAAATATTAACATATAGAATTGATTCTTTGAGGCTGTGGAGAGATGCCATATTTAGAAATCAATGGATTTCGGTATCTTCATGTGGAGTTCATTTTGTCCTTTATTGAACGGTGAAGGGCATTGTCTTTACACACACTTTAACATTCCCTGTATCACTCAAGGTGTAATTCTACACCATATTTACGTTGGCTTTTTAGCACTAATCACACAAGAAGAATGGTTAAATCTTCACCAAAGTCGAACCTAGAATAAGAAAGATATGGAATATTGCCGTTACACATGTTTTCACGGTACGATTATATTGGTTGCAGCCACACAAGAAAATTAGGTGAAACATCCATGCAATCGATCAATAACTCTCTCATTGCTGTCGTAATATTTGAATAGTAATATTGGGTGATGATATCACGGCCTGAAAAGTTTTCCATTCAGATTCACACAACGCTTCATTGTATGTCCTCTTTTCTATTATCTGAATTAAAAAAAAATACTTACACCAATGGGCAGAAAACTTGATTCTGTTTTTAAATTATATTACGATTTTCAGGATACGTTTTTACACCCCAAAAAACAAAAATGAGATTATCACCTGAGCTAATTTGCATAATGATAGCTGCCAATGTCACTATATTGGTTGAAACATGAGAAAATTTCATGATTATCTTGCTTCCTGGGTTTAAATATTTGATTTTTTCATCCCATTAATATCATAACAGAAAAGGTAATTTTCTACTGTCTTCTGTCCACATGCAATAATTATGTTCATCAGTTGAACAATCATAGGCCTACTATTTACATAATAATATAACGTACAGAACTTGAATGTCAATGAATAATGTAATGAAAGAAAGAAAGAAAAAAAATGGTGTCTTATTATCATACAATGATAACATGATGAAAGAACACCTGCTGGTAAAGGGCACAAAAGACTTAAGGATAAAACAAAGTCAATTCATTTTTCTTTATTTATTCCTGTTCTTTCTTTTGTTTTTCTTTCTTTATTCCTGTTCTTTCGTTCTTTTGTTCAAGTCGTCAAGTGCGACGTGCTTATGATCGCATATTAACCTTGAGTCACCCTTTGACCTTTCCTAATTCCGTGCGAAGAAATGGGAGGGGAAACCTTGAGACGGTGTAAGAGAATACGAGCTGAGGAGCCGGGCAGGAGCTAAATCTGGCGGAAAGCGCGTCTGAGCGGGCTAGCCAGGGCAGGATGCGGCCAGCGTGGTGGTCACTGCGTGGGCAGGGAAGATGCACGGATTCTTGAAGGGATGGGACATCAGACATAAATTATGCCCCACACACCCAGAGAAGGTCGTCGACATACTCGATCAAGTATTGGAGGGGGGTATAGAATGGGGAAACTAATAGAAAAAAATGTCGAGACGATATACCCTCACATTCTGAATCTGTTTAGCGAATGCGACATCCGGTGCGCTTCCGGGCATAGACAGTATAGGTATATAAGCATGATGACGTCACAGAATTAATTTCGTCTTACTATATCATATCCTAAGAAACAAGATTTTATCCAGTGCAAATCGGCGTATTTAATCACGTTTAAGCTGCAGTATACACACAGGAGCATTTCATGATAGGATGTAACTATTTTACTAAAAACGCTCGTGCAGTACGACATTTACCTGGCTTCAACGTCATTTACACAGCATGTCATTTTTTTTTTTCTTTTCCAGGGTAGCCAATGATAATGCGTTGAGGGAGAGCTCTGTATTATTGGGTAACGAGTCTCTATTTGACAATGACGTCCCGACCTGTAAGCCGACGCCATAATATAGCTACATTAATTCCATTTGTGTATGCACGGGGGGAGATGATAGCATATGATACCCGCCGTCTGCAACGATGCAAGTCATTTATGCAAGAGACTGTGCTGAATGAGACGTGGTGGTAAAGTGAAGAGGGTGCTAGCTGGTGTCATGGTGTCAAGGTACTTGCTATTTGTCAGGAGAGGAAGGCAGAGGGAAATATGAAATGATTTTTAGCCGTAATTCAACCCTTCGTATGGGTAATGACAACCTCTCCCCGGAAGTGTCGTCCATTCCTCCTCTAAGCATCTTCTCCCATTTCCTGACTTGCCATCTTTTTTTTTCCTCTTCGTCATTGAGACGTACTTGTAGGATGGCTTTCTGGCTCGGACTTCATTGTGTGACTTCATTGTGACTTTAAATCCCGTGTAAATTGCAACCTTCTTCCACTCTAACAGCACCCACACACGAAAACACTCTCCTTAACATTTCATTTAGAATTATGCAGAATGAGCATTCATGCAGTTTCTTTGATCCTGACTTCATGCTGTTGGAGGAGATGAAATTGAAAACAGACCAAGGTATACGAAGATTTTTTCAATATCGAGGGCGTTGAAAGAACATGGGCCATGCTTTGTTCTCGAGTTCGCCAAGTAAATGTCATGTCTGCAGTATTGTGGACTTACCTATCGAAGTCGATTACCACACACGCCTTTACCTCTTTGTTTGTATCTTATGAGGAATTTGCGGATGAAAGCGGGTTCATCTAATTTTCGAGGAAAGCTTAACCGAGAGAAGAGAGAAATGTTAACGTTTGGTCTGCGTATTTTCGTCGAAGGACATTTAGAGGTGAGCCCTACAGGACGCATAGTTGTTGTTTTTTTGTTCTCCATTTTTTTAAAGTCTGTTGCTGAAATTTCGGGGTGATTTTGCGACTGGCCAGACCGCGTGGTATCGAGGTCAAGTGTGAGACAGTGAATCTTCTTGGGTTATTGATAGCTTCCTGACATACATACCATCTCGGCTCGCGTTCATTTATACCATTCTCTTGGGGCTATCCACAGATAGGCTGCAGTACCTTGAACCATAAAAACCCTTATTTACAAAAACGTTGTCAATGTCGGGGGAAAGGACGAATTTTAGATTCCTCGTCCGCTTCTTCCTCTTCAACGTTTTTCTTTCCTTTATTCGTCTCCCTCCTTCCTCCCCAATATCTCCTTTCCTGTCTTCTTATAAACAACAGTTTTCCTTTGAAGCATGTCCTTCTTCCTCCTTATTTCCTCTCAGCTCTCTTCGTTTGCCTACCTTTCTTCCTTCCTTTTTTGGTTTCATTTTTCTGTCTTTCCGGCTGTCCTCGTCTTCTCCTGAAAACGACAGCCAATATAGCAGATATTGCGAGTTATTCGACGCACCATCAAGTTACGACGACGAATAACACCGTTAATAATCTGCATGGGAAATATTTTAACTATAATTACACCTTATTTTAGGGCCTGAAATATATTTTACATACATATACGTATAATAAATTTGTATGTCATTCATTTCTGCGGAAAGGTATAAAGGAGATTTTCTCAGACAAAAAAGAAGAAGACGAAGGTGGACTTCTGCCTGGTGGTACTTTATTACCTTTCATAACAATTAATACACTCTTTTATTTGATTTTGTTTTATTATTTTCCATATCCGAAGAATGAAAAATTATTACACAGTAACAATGACGATTTGAATTATCATGAATAGCCCTTGCAGCTTTGTACCTTAAAGACTTTCTGATGTCGTTGTTTATGTCATTATTCTGGGAATCAACAGCATATTACCACAATCCTTTAAAATAGATAGTTATGTAGCTGATGTATTTGTTTATTTATTTATTCATTTGTTGATTTCTGTCTTGTGATTATTGACCACTAGCTTTAGCTATAATAAAAGATATTTGAACTTATTTCCTGTGGGGAAAACGTTGAGATTAGTTTCCAAGATAATGGCAATGTTATTACACTTGTTACGCCCCCCCCCCCCCACACACACACAAAGAGGACACACACTTGTAACTGTTTTTATTTGATTATTTCTTTTCTGTCAGAACGTTCCAGGCAAACACTATTTTACTCTTGGTATAATTTTAACAAGATCGATGACTATTATACATATACTATTTCATTTGTTTGCAATAAATATAGTTATAAGTTAGTCCCATAAAAAAAGTAAAATCTTACAAGTACAGCAGTAAAAATCTGATCAAATCGGATAAAAAGTATGAAAGTTATGAAATAGTGACATTTTGCTGATTGCCGCAGAACAGTTCTCGAACAGTTTATATGAATATGCAAATGAGTGAGCCCTTGCAGCTTTATTCCTATAAAGACGTTCTGATGTCGTAGTAATGTCATTATTCTGGGAATCAACAGCATATTAGAATAATCCTTTAAGATAGGTAGTTTTGTAGTTTATGCATTTATTCATTTATTCATTTTTTTTATATTTCTGTCCTGTGATTATTGACCACTGGCTTTAGCTATAAACGACATTTCAACATTTTGCAAGATCGATGACTATTATACTCTTTTGTTTGTTTGCAATAAATATTGTATACTTATAATTTACTTAAAAAGCAGTAAAAATTTGATCAAAATCAGATAAAAAGTATGGAAGTTATGAAATTGTGAAGTTTGATGATTGCTGCAGAACAGTTCTCGTACAGTTGATATGATTATGTAAATGAGTGAGCTGATGATGTCATTAACTCACCGTTTTCTATTGATCGTGTAAAAAAAAAATTGACGAGAAATCAAGATATCTGTTATGAAAGTGTAAAATATAACGTTATTCTTCGTTGAATAACTTCAAAATAATGATCAGTCAGATTTAATAGACTGGGGCATAATTGCGTTTGAATGAAAAACTGGGAAAATTAGCTTAACTTTATAATTTCACAACTTCCCTGTTTTTCATCTGATTTTGATCAAAGTTCCATCGTTGTGCTAAGAAAATTTTACTCCTTCTTTTCAGACTAACTTTCAATTGCACTGGAAATCCCCTTTTACTACCTCTCCACTTATGTGATTAAAAAAAGAGGAGTACCGCCGAATATTGTATTTGGCATTCGATCCCAGTATGCGTGTTACTGGTTTTTGAAGTTGACATTGAATTTGTTCCTATTTTTTTAATTCATAAGTGCTGTTCTATCGTGTAATTTTTTTGCTGTTGTTTTTGTTTGTTTGTTTTGCCATAGCAGTTAATAGCGTAATAATCATGTCATCCTCTCTCTGAAATAACGGAAGCGCACCCACGCCTTGTAATGCCTAAAGATGCAAACAGCATTTTCAGAAATGTTAGGTCACGCAGAGTGCACGATAGTAATCAGATAATTCTACGATCAATGTCACTCTGGCCAGATTAGCTGGTTTTGCATATACATGATCTATAAAGATCTGTCTTAAACGTTGTTATCATGATTGGTTAAACAGTTTTAATTCGACATATATTTTCGAATTCAAACGTTCTACAAAGATGAAACAATATACAGAATACATGATATCAGCTTGATACAAATTGGAAAGAGAGGTAAATACACCTGATACAACTCTAATAATTACGTCTAAAAAGTTACAGTAACCGTTGCGATAAAATGTGAATGTGACTGAAACACACTGAATACAATTCGTATTACTCAAGTAAATGTGGAAGAACTATAAAACATAGAACAGGTTACAAAAACACGATCAGACTATTACTGTGTCCGATTAGGACCCGGTTTTATCTTTTTTGTTTTTCCATAATCCTTTATTGATTCCATATTCAATACAATTTCATAACAGATCAAATCACATGTATTACAAAATCCACGCTTCAGCAAAACACAATTACAATGAAATCAAGCCAAGCTGTACTTTCAGCAGAAACAGTACATTCGTAAAGAATATACCTTGCACCGGGAAAAAAACAAAAAGAAAAACAAAATAACAACATACACTGCTTACTTACTTTTATTAAAATCAAATGGAGCTGTACTTTCAGCATGACAGTGCATTCATAACAAAAAAAAAGAATACTTAACACATTATCAATCTATACACTCAGATAAAATCGATATACACCCAAATGGAATCGATATTCCCTTTAATCAAAAGATATTCCCTATTATTCCATTTTTCCTCTTATTCCTTTTATATCAAAAGATATTCCCTTTTATCAAAAGATACAATCGATTGTAAATTTCCTTATCACAGAGGCTGCCATAGACTTATGATAGAAATCAACTATATAATCGATAATAACTCTTCATAAATGAAAACAGGGTCTAGATCAGTTAAGAGAAAAAACCCCAAACAAATAAAAACCCAATAGACAGGATGAAGAGGAAAGGAATGTTGCCAAGATGTCAGGAGGATTAAAATGTTTCTCGGGAATGCAGAGAATGTGAGTGTCGTCATAATGCGGAATTCGCGATGCGTGCCGGAGAGCGCATGAAGTTGGGATGACTTGGCAACATTCGCGTTCGTGGGTTCATTTGGACTCCACGAAACAGGTCGCACGTGGAGAGGATGTGCGCGTCAAGTTGCATCGCGTAAACATCACGATTTCCCGTGATGCCGCGACCGCGTCTGAGTCGGCAGGACTGTGGTGATGAAAGGGGTCTCTTCGTTGCACGCACTCTTGTAGGTGGCTGCAAAATTCAAGGATAACTTGAAAGAAATTTCTTTCTATCCTGTAATGTGAGCATACGCACGGCATTATCATGTTATCTGTCACGACTCGACTCCACTGATTTTTTTATTCTTTTTTTTTTCACTGCCGGCAATTGCTACCCACCTACAATAGTTCATCGGTTGAAAATGAGAAGGGCGTTAAGTTATCTCGAACAATATGGCCCGAATTCACGAAGGAGGTACAACTGTCGACGAAATGATCATTGGGTAACGAAATGACTGATTTCGTATCGAAATAGGTCATGCGACACTTGGCGCTCCATACAAATTGTCCATGCTTTAAACCATGGTTTCATTTGTACCAACTTCGTAAATTCGGGCCTATGGGTTTAGTGGCAAGTTAACACCCGACGTATTGTACACAGTGAAGACGCACACGCTGAGTGAGATGTGGAAGATAACAATTCAATCAATCGAATTTTCCCTGAATATTTATTTTTTCTACCTATTTTACTTGAAAATGTTCCAAATATTTCGCCACAAGTGCACCAGATCGTTGAATTTGATTCTAATTCATTCTAAAGCTCCCTCGATATCACGACTTAGTCAATCACATTACTTTTTTTTTGAATATTAATTTTTGTATTCATTCTTTTTGACTAAAAATTCAAAATGTTCCTTCAACAGTGAGCGTCTGATCGTTAAATTTCAATTCCAGAAATGCAAATGTTCCCTCATAAGGGATGGGGATGACCCCTACAATTTCTTACCCCGCCCCCCCCCCCCCCCCCCCCCCCCCGTGCGCATCTGAAGTTTCTTCTTCTCCCTCCCCGAAAAAAAAAAAAACACACACACGCACACACCCAACCACCCAAACTCGTGAAACACGTGTAGGTCTACATAACACTCTCACTAAGAAAAATACATTCTGACACGTTTCCCCGTTTCCGCCAGCATTTTTGTGGTTTGTCGTTGAACCGGAAGGAAATGCACATTATTTTGATGTGTAGGGTGTATACTACGGGAAGTGTACAAATATTTCTTATAAAATGTTGTCCTTATATTCATGCTTGTGTCACCCTCCATCAATCACAATTAGACCCTGCGCCTCGAAAATTGTCCAACCTGCCACATCTGGTATGGTTCGAAGCATGCTTGATTAATGCGCTATCGCTGCTAACTAATAATCTCGAACGCAAACTGCAAATTGTTCATTCATTGCGCAAACGAGTCGAGTTCACACTCCGTTCAACCTGTGGCTGTCGATACGGAGTTCACGGAGCGGTGAGACGGTAATGTTTTCCAACGCCGAAATGAACATCCGGGTTCCAATCTCAGACTACGTGATCGTAATGATGGTCAAAATGCCGCATACTAAATCCACACATAGGGATTTTCTTCGATCTGTCTTTTATGACGTCATACACTGACTCACGCGATGTACGCAACATAAGCTACGGTTTAAAAGTGGAGAGAGCCAAAATGAAAATGATAATGATAAGAAGAAAAGAAGCAAGGACACAATGCGAGAGAGAAAGAGCTGAATCCATGTGATACACAGTGTTGAGGGTTAACGGAAGAAGAGGTGGAGCAAGGGGGAAGGGAGGGGAGTGCGAGGGAGGGACGCGACAGAAGTAGGGGAGAGTGTTGCAAGAGGAGGGGGCGTTTTAATAAAAAGTACTCGGAAATTGCCCTCATCTATGTCGGCCATCGGCAGAATTCATCGTGGGTGTACGGCGAGAATTGGGATGGAGTTTAAGTGAAGTCCCACTTCATTATTCATATTGACTTTGATGAAAGTAAAACCAATTTGACACAATGATAACAGTTTCAGTAAAGTCGGACCTTCAATTTATTTTTAAAAAGTAGTTTTACAAACAAATCTCCCCGTCAAAAAAAAAAAAGGATACAAAAATAAGTTTAAATGAGGTGGTGATGTAATTACCTTGAGGATCTTGCAATGTTTTGTTGAAATAGTATCATGAGAAATTAATGTTTGCTGGAAGAAGCCTCTCCCGTAAAGGCAACACGAATGAAACCAAGTATCGGTGAATTTTTTTTTAACCGTTAATTTTTCTTAAAAAGTTCTATATATCTTGACTTGATTGGAAGGTATGATTTTTCGTTTGTGCTAATATTTCAAAAGATAAAGAAAATTGAGAAAAAAAAAGTTTATCACTTATGTCAATGGAAAATTCGTGAGGAAAGGCATTATTTCTTCATTAAATTGCATTTAGTGCTTGTGACCGATGTCATTATTTCGTGGAAACATAGTAAACTCTAATCTAATTTTACCGGTCTGACACTTTTTTTTTAAATAAATTCAATTAAAGTTAGGCATCGAGTGGCATTTAACTTTAAACCAAATGGAGGAGGGGAGTCTTCTCGCAGGCAAGGCCTTCGTAGAGCAGGTGTTTGTAACCATGGCCTTAAGGTATTCTAATGGGTTTCCGATGAAATTTTATGGTATTGGACATGTTCGTCTGAAACTCAAACATCAATTAACTGGATGCTACAGGCAACTACACCACAGGAAATGCTCATTGTACACACGACGACTAGACAAAGTATTAGTAAAGCAGCAATGGAAAATCTTGATTTGAAACAAAGCATCGATTCTTTTGCTGCTATCCATCACAGGTCGGAATCCGTTTCAGTTAATTTGAGACTTGCGCGTTCTTTATTACGTGATTTAGAATCCTTAAAAACCCATCTGTAATGCCATTCATGTGGATTGTGGGAAATTAATGCATACATACATTGCATGACTGTCGAATGATATGTACTCGAAATTCCATTTCATCCTATAAAATGGAAGCTGTCACATCCGGTATGACAAGAATTAAGTGAAAAGTGAAACGCAGGCCTACTAGAATCGAATAAAACTAAAAAACTTTATTTTTCCATCATAATGATAAATATATGCCACTTTCCTATGGATATACTTTTGAATGAATCCCCACATGAACAATGTACACAAACACGCACACACACTCACACACATGACATCACTTTAACAAGTTTTACGAGACACTAAAACATCTATTCATTCATTACATTTCTGAAGCGCTTGATTCAATGTTTCTAAAAACTAACACAAAGAACGACACGGAAGAAATTCACATTGGAGGTTATCACATCAATTAAGCAAAGCTGAACCACCTCTTCGAAGCTATCAGTGATTTAATCTTAACAGGTTTGTCGAAATACAAAATTATGTAAAACGTTTCATTTCATAAATACTGTATTAAAAAAATCTTGCATTAGATGCTAACATAAATGATTAAGATTATCAAATTATGTAAAATCTTTTCAAGTTGATCTAACTTGTTATACATATGATAATAATAGGATGCTAGATGATACAAGATAATGAAAACGAAGTAGGCTGGTTAAAACCCGGGCTTTTACGTTGCAGTCCATTGGAAACATACGTTTAACTACAAATAACGGATAGACCCATATGAATAAGAAACATAAAAGTTGTTGGAAACATGTTATTGAAATGTAGGGTGGTCGGCTTATGTGATGTGTCTTTTGTAAATTCACGTCATGCTAAAGTTTGCATGTATTACACAAAGAGAATGGAAACGTATCATAGTACTTGGAATCCTTTCATAAAGCAAACTTGAACAAGGAGTACAATTCCAGCGATAATCTGAATGGGCAGAAAAGAATGAAATCAAATGTCAGTAATTGAATTTTACCTACTCCTGAGAATTAAATACGCTTATTTCTTTCTTCTTTCTTGAGATATTGGACAAACAGTGAGAAAAGAAAACGAATCGAATTTGCCACCTTAGAAAAAGTGATACATTTATTTTTTTTTTCATTCATGCGTTTGTTTGTTCTGGATAATAGAGATCGAAGACGTAATTGTATTCAAAATATGAATACCAGAAAGATCAATCAAGATCTGGAAGAACAAACATTAAAATGCAAAGATTCTGGCAATGCTATGGGGAATAATCTGAATGGGCATAAAAAAAAATTAAATCTCAGAAATTGAATGTTATCGTACTCCGGAGATTTGTATAGAGTTTATTTTCGGAGATATTGGACAAAGTAGTGATAAAAGGAAATGAGCCGAATTTACCAGCTTTAAAAAGGTGATACAATTATTATTTGTTCATTCAAGTGTTTGTTTGTTTTGTAGAGAAGGAAGACTTAATTGTATTCAAAATACGAATGCCAGAACGATCAATCAAGATTTGGAGGAACAAACATTAAAATGCAAAGATTCTGGCAATGCTATGAAAAGTTTCCACAAAATACGACACATTGGCAAGATTATATCCCAAGGGTCAGGTTTGGAGATCTTACAATCACACACACGCATCCAGAAACACATCATTCTTGATTCAAAGTCCGCTCAACTGCATAAAAATCACATTGATGAATAACAAATTCAAATCTATCTTGATAGTAAAAGCCAGTAATACGGGATCAGACAATATTAACAGGAGATCAGTGGCAAAATGAGGGTATCTGATACCTATGTGTATTATACTAGTAGGCCTACACTGTATAATAATGTTTATCTTATTTTCACAATGAAACAATGACATGCACGTTATGACGATCAAACCATTAATGTCGGGAAAATGATGTTCTGGTCTTGGGCAGATCTGAGATCGCTAGTTGCCAAGCTTGAATTGATATAACTGATAATTAGCCCCGATTCCTTGAAGGAACATAATCTTTATAAAGAGTTAAAAGTTAAATATATCATATACATAGATATTATATAGATATAAAGGTTATGATAGGTTCATGTTATGTTATATAAAGGTTAATATGGAGCCAAGTCTGCATTACGCTTATATCTTTCTTCCTTTTGAAATAATGATGTACCTCTTTACTTCATTTTCTGCTATACAATAGCATGACAATGATTATTCCCACCCACACACGCACACACACATACACACACGCATACATATGCAGACATTGTATATAGATAGATATACATATAATGCTTCAAGGAGCATTGTTGAAATTTCTCCTCTTCTTACAGTGTTTCTACAGATTCCATGGTGATGGGATCGCGAGGAGGGGCAGAGATTTTATCTCGCCTTCTCTTTAGGTCGGGTGGATTACATTTCTTCTGTGCAGGCGTTGAGTAGTTAAGCACTTTGATGGTGTTGCGTCTATATATGAGATTACAAGCTCAATCCCATTGAATTATTAATAAGCCTCTCGTTACGTCGGCGTGCCAAAAGGGGGCATTAAATTATTAATCGTTGTTCAACGAGCTTTGTTTGAGACATTAGATTGGGGATAATCGAACGTTGAACTGGAGGCATTAGTCAGGCTTTCTAAATCCCTGGGTACTATGACTGACTGGGGATGAGAAACTGGAGCCGTTAGCAACCAGAGTAAACACTGATAGTTACTGCTAGCCTGATATCCAGACTGTGTAAATATTTCTGTATTTTTCATTTTGTACTCGTTCAGCTAGCTTTCACGCGAGCCTGAACTTAACCTTATCACTGCCAAAGCCCAAACATCTTGCGCCCAGCTTGGGTTGTTATTGACCATTCAACTCTTCTTCCTTCACCCCTTTCCCCTGTCTCTATTGGCCTTCTTAGTCTCTTCTTAGTATGTGTTTCTTTTTCCTTTTTAAGCAATTTGCCTTAGTTTCTTTAGTTTAGTACAGTAATTAGTTATTGTCCACGAGAAGACTGCAGATTACAAGCTATTCAGCAGTTCCCTCCATTTCCAAAATGTTATTTCAACCTTAACTCAGTAAATAAGAAAGGACACAGTATTTATTGTCATTTCAAAGTATTTGTACAGGATACACGTAGGTTATTTTTGTGTTGCTGGAAATGAAATACAATGACATGAAATGAAAATGAAAGCAAAACTATCATATACAGCAGCGCATCCTGACTTTGTGTTACTATGTGTATCGAAATGTTTTGTGCTTTTGGAAATGAAATGAAATGAAATGAAATGAAATGAAATGAAATGAAATGAAAATGAAAGTAAACATATCATGTACAATAGCAGTGTACTGACTTTGTGTTACTATCATGTGTATCTAAATGTTTTGTGCTTTTGGAAGTGAAATGAAATAAAATGAAATGAAATGAAAATGAAAGTAAACCTATCATGTACAATAGCAGTGGCTCTTCAAAATAGTTGGATGGTTTCTTATCTTTACTTGTTGCGTGTTTTCTTTGTGTATTTTTATTCTGTCTGTCTGTCTCTTTCTTTCTCTCTGTATATCTATCTATATCTTTGAGGGTTTTTTTTATATAATCAGATTGAATCGAGTTAAAGTCAAGCAATAGAAGAAATAACTCTTCATTAGAATCAGATCGAAAAGAAAGTCAGGAAATTGAAAGGAGGACATGTTTGACCATAAATCTTTCCCAAATTTAGCTGGTAGAAAATCAAGCTAAAAAAAGAAAGTAGGGGCTTTATAATTCGCATGAAATCATTTGATTATTCGATAAGGATAATAATGATGGTGGTGATGTTGATAGTAATGACAATAATAATAATAATAATAATGATAATAATAATAATGATATCAATATCAAAAATTATATATGTATAATATATATATATATATATATATATATATATATATATATATACATATATATTTAGCAGATCCAAAGATCCTGATTGAAAAAACTCTTTTTAATACTATGTTTTGAAAAAGCCAGTGGAGAGTTGTATGATCACTTTTATCGAATTTGCTATGGTGATTATACTGGTTGCGTAGTAATGCCTTGACAATTTAATTTTCTTTTCTTTTTTGTCCAATAGTAAAAAAAAAAATGCTTGTACACTGACTCAGTTACTGTTATCGGAGTCAACTTGGAAATACACTGTAGGATAGACTTTCCCTTTAAAGGACGTGGCGTATCGAAAGGCGTATCACTATCAGTTTCATCTTCTGGCAAATACTTGAAAACCTTGAGAAGTATGGTGGTGTGCATTTGTATCTTTACACAGGAAAAGGACCCAGCGCCTGAAGGAAGGCTAAACCTGTTACGTACACAGAGTGCAATGTCAATACGCAAGTGTGATGAGAAGGCTAACTTTCACTCACGGGCCCTGCTTCAATGAAGTAACACTTCATTGACCAAACGAGCTGTGCAAACAGATACAAGCGCGTGAAAACGAAGGCGGACTTGAGAGTGTTCTAACTAAATGTTCTAAAAAAGGAGGAAATCACCTTTGAACAATCCTGATTTACTGTACTTGCCCAGAAAAAAAAATAGACATAGTAGCCACAATGGTTGAATCACTATAAGCGTGGTATAGTAGTAGTAGTAGTAGTAGTAGTAGTAGTGGTAGTAGCAATTGCACTGCTGGTAATTATAATAGTAGTATAGTGTGGTAAAATTAACATGAGTGATGATGGCATTATATCGGCTATGACAAATCTTGTTTTGATTCTTGTGGAAGAAGACTGAAATTTCTATCAATGACAATGGTGAATTTATATATATATATATATATATATATATATATATATATATATATATATATATATTTGGAAGTTATTCGCCGCAAGGGATTTCATTACTTAAATTTGTTTTTGATCTAGTTTTTATCCTTCTTTGATAGGGTTTGGCGTATCTACATGCTAAGCCCGAGAAAGTAACATGAATTTATGGAAACGCATTCGAAGACATTTAGATCACGAATCAGCAATAGCGATCAACAGCAATAATAATGTCACTGACAAGCGGTGAAACGCATATCTTTCTTTTTTTACGTCGGTCGATTTTTTTTTCTTATTGAGGCTGTCCATTAGGCACTGTCATCAAGAAGTTATATTTGTATCAAGGCGGCTGATGTCTTTTAGCGATACCTCACTGAGTCATGGCATATCCAATGCAAGACGCTACAAGATCTGCACTTTGGTTATTACCGGTGAAGGTGTGCCCGTGTACTTGACAGTAATTGGCTTGGGATAAAGTATTAACTTTTGGGGGGTCCTTCGTTCTATAATTCGCTATTTTCTCGTCTCTCTCTCTCTCTCCCTTTTTTCATCTCCTTTTCATCAGGCTCTGGTTGGTAATGCAAAGTTTGCTAATGGCGCCACCCACGCGAAATTATAAGATAGACTCAGTCAGTTAGTCAGTCAGTCAGTAAGTCAGTCTTTCGCCGAGCATGTCACTTTCTGACACCAAAGATGAAAAGCCCACTTCTCGGATCGCTGGCCAGCCGGTATTAAATACAGGGTGACTATTTTATCACCAACTCCTCCCCGTCAACTTCATTCGTGAAGGAGGGAACCAATTTTTCGTTCTAAGGGACAGAGATGAAAAGACCCCAGAAGGTTAGCACATGTGTTCTTTACTATTCCCTTTCCCCCTTGTCCCCTTCTCTCTTTCTTTCTGCCATAATTATACAAGTACCCCCCCCCCCCACACACACACACACACATACACACAAACATGCACATCTCGTGACAGGCCAAGTTAAAATGCGGCAGGCATTTGTGGAACTACGAGATGCCAACAGGTGCGAGGACAGCATCAGTATACTAAGTATATAGGTGCTCTTGCCTATTACTGGGTCTTGCTTCGTGCCCTGTGCATGCAGGTGCGAGAACAAGGTGGTGGTAGGTAGTAACAATACAAAGTTACCCAATGCACTATTTATGTCGAAAAATATTCAGCTTGACAAGGAGTGAACATAGTACAAACACACCAACACCCACACACACACATAGACACACACACGCACACACACTCACACACACATAGACACACACACTAACACGCATACACAATGTAGTATACATAAAATTAGAAAATGAGCAACAATGTCCGACATCACGGACTTACAGAACTCAAGAGAGCTATTGGCTGACGTGAATGACCCGTGGTGAAATAGAAATAAACTCAAACTCATGTACAGACAACGCCAAAACAAAAATCATACAGTCACGGACACGTCATGAAAAACAAAGGGCATGGAGAAGAGATGGAGAACTTACAAGGATTACTGACAATCTAGCATGCCATATTCAGCTCTGGCACTGTCTGGGGAAGCAGGGAAAGCGAAAAGGTGAGAGGGAAAATAAGAACACATCGTGAAATCATCCCTTGCCATGAATAACTGATGACTCAACTTGGTCTTCTACGGGTCTCATGCCCAAGTGAAAATATCAGACTGACGAGCCTCTTCCAGAAAATCAACAGACGACATCACACATGTGATTCATGCCATTTCCATTGCCGACTGTCATAAATAGACCTGAATCCACAAACAAAATTAATAGATAATGAATACAGCAGAGGCAAAGCATAAAATGACATTTAACTTTAATTGTTTGTTTGTTTGTTTGTTTGTTTCAGCAGTGATTTGTTATGATAGAATTACTAGCAAGTTCATTCCCCTTCTTCCATTAAACTTCTCTCTCATTCCGGCTCAATTCGGATTAATATCAGGGAAAGCCAATGTTTTTTAATGATTCATCGAACATGTTCAATCGAGGACTCTCTTTGAGCTTTTACTTTTATAACTCTCGTTTTCTGTTTGAGCAACAGCGATGTCTTCGGTATTAGTCATGATCATCATCATTAATATAAACATGCAAACTAAATCAGTCGTTTTTTTGCAGATGAGTTTGATTTTTGAAAACAACGCTCACATACACCCACACACTTTTACGCCAATATAGACAAGATGGACACATAAGACGACAAAGAAAGTGAAGGAATATTTATATCAAAATAATGTAAGGCAGAAACCTTCCGGTGGCACGCGTCGCATAGAATGTAATGTCTACGCCAATGAGGCAAATACACCTCATATTAATGTAATACTTGAAAACGAGTCCCAGTTGATGTTCCAGTGTAAAACGATCTATATGAGAGATTCATTGTGACACAATAATAATAATAATAATAATAATAATAATAATAATAATAATAATAATAATGATAATAATAATAATAATGATAATAGTGATGGAATAATGCGAGATGGCAGAGGCATACAGTCGCCAGACCGATATTTCTAGTTTTATAACGGTATCATTTTTGCGTTTGTGCTATAATAATGATAAGTACAGCATTTGTAATGCCCCATTGATATGACATTGTGTAAGTGTTTACATTCTCAAAGATAAAAAATAAGGTTTCGGTGTCACACCATTTATAGTATGTGAGACTTCCATTGAAAAACATATAGTATGTGAGACTTCCATTGAAAAACATATAGTATGTGAGACTTCCATTGAAAAACACTTTCTTATTTATTCATGTTAACACATTCATTCAGTATCCTTTTTAAAACTAATTACAAATCTACAGTGTGTAACTAGAGACGCTCTTATACGAAGCTTTTCTTTCAGCTTCCTCCTCTTTTTCAAATTTGAAAGCAGAGATCGTGTGAGTAATGTATGTATAACAAACGTTAAGTGAGCATTGGTCAATCTATATCGGAGGTAGATAGCTAAAAGACAGGAAGTAATGTATGTATATATATATTATATATATATATATATATATATATATATACATATAATGTATAGATCAAAAACAAAACTGGAACAAAGTTCATGCTGTATTCACCAACAGTTTATTTCAGTGTGCAGAAATAAACTGTTGGTGAATACAGCATGAACTCTCTCTCTCTCTCTCTCTCTCTCTCTCTCTCTCTCTATATATATATATATATATATATATATATATAAGCATTCGTGGACGTATAGCTAGTGATCAACGTGTGTGTTTATTGCCGAGCTTCGGTCTTGTTAGGGCCTTCATCAGGGCTGTAATATATATATATATATATATATATATATATATATATATATATATATTCATTTATTCATTTATTCATTTCTAATCTTTTGTCAGGGTAGCCCATTTACCAATAAATAGTGGTCTTCCATGGAGCCCTGAATGATATTGATGAACATTATTATGTACATTAAATAGCAAAACGTATAGAAGATAAC
Organism: Diadema antillarum; assembly: GCF_040938485.1. NCBI lineage: Eukaryota > Metazoa > Echinodermata > Echinoidea > Diadematoida > Diadematidae > Diadema > Diadema antillarum. The sequence goes on from NW_027270899.1 coordinate 405,930, forward strand.
ATATATATATATATATATATATATATATCGTATATACCTATATATGTAACGTAAGAAAAAGCAAAATCATGCGAAAATAGAACAAACACAAAAGGATCAAATACCAAAATACTCTTTGGAACAAGCAAGAAAACTTTGTGAAATACCACCTACATCATTATTTCCGAGAAATGATATTAATTATGAACCTACACATGCACATTAAGTTCGCAAAGACACAATGTGATAAGGTAAACACGACAAACGAAATAAATCGTGCACATAAACTTGCGCATTGATTGGGAATAAAAGTCTGTATATTAAGATGCGTATATTCATTGATTCTTCTGTTTTTCTTTTGAAATTGTTCCCCAATAGTCTGTTCCCATGTCGTAGAGAGCTAGAAACACTTTTTCTGAATAATAATGTAGATAAGATGTAGGTGGGGCGGTTAAGGTCTTGAGGTGACGAGATATGCCAGACAACGGAAATGCTATAGCTACAGGCTATAGGATGTCTGTGTGAAGGTCGCTGTAGATGAATTCGTAATGGGTATACGATCTAATGTGCACCATTGTTTAATTGAGCGGGGTCTTTCCATTTGCTCTCCTACTTCCGATTTGCTCTGTGTATACCAGTGCAAGTGTGGGTGTGGGTGTGTTTGCGAACATGTGCTTTGATTTGTCAAAGCTACCCCAACCCCCCCCCCCCTCCCCGTTCTGCAAGCTTGGTAATATTGTGATGTCATAAACATTTCTTAAATGTCGTCACATCGTAGGCAGGTGATGACGTCATCAAAATGAGGAAGCGGAAGAATCCCAGTACTCCTTACTAACAACTTCGTTTCTGTGCCGAAGCTGTTGCTATGGAAACGTGCACGCCGAAATCGCACGCTTGCTGTTGACTGGCCTAGTGAGGGTTCCATCTATGTCACGCCACAGAAGGGACTAGAAACTCGTAGAATAAAGGAGACATTCACATAATGAAGTGAATTGTTATTCATAATCTATTGCCAATGAAGAGGATAATTATGTCCATTTAGGCCTACATGATTTATGTAGGGCCTAAATAATCTACGTGCACGCGCATTGTCTATGTGTGTATGAATGTCACGGTATAGCAAATATCCACTCAATTTGAATATGCATACGCACACACATGCAAAATATTTAAATATCTATATCTATATATATCTGTAACAAACATGCTGAGATTTCACGTATTGGCTCCACGAAGAAAATTTGAGTCGAATAAGCTCATGCTTTATTGGCCAAAAATGCATTACCAGTTTGTTTCTTCATTATATATATTATATGTATGTATATATATATATATATATATATATATATATATATATATATATAAAATTATATTACATTACACTTTTTACATTTTTATTACATGTATGTATATACATTCCACAGCGCCATGAGTATCTTTTTAGGTGGAATGAGCGCTTTACAAGGGTATTATCTCTCTATTATTATTATCATCATTGTTATTATAATTATCATCATCATCGTTATCATTATTATTACATGTGTGTGTGTGTGTGTGGATTAAAATTCATTAAAGCAACGTCTTTCATGGAGTTTCTTTAATTACTATTATTGTGAACCAATGTCTTCTTAGGCTTCGAGCAGAAACCTTTCATGCTGTATACATGAGTTGAGTTGAGTTTATTAACAACATACATGTGAATATGATAACATGATAACATGAAATTCCATAGGGTAAGATACAATAACATGAAAATTCTTATGAGAATACGATGGTTTTGTACAAGGTTCTTACTGCTATGCAAGCATATGTTTCACATACTTATAGTTATCTTACATAAGAATACATGTGGTATAATAGATTTAGTTTCGTTGTGATACATTTATCACTGAAAAGGCAAAGAGAATGAATAAGTATGTAATATAGACATATATGCATAGACAAAGGTTCTGGGGAAAAAATAGAAAAACAGAAGATAATGTTGTTAAAGGGGGAACCAAGAGTTAGCACAAGTGCTAGTCGAGAATGGTTCTCCCACTATAGCTTCATCTATATTTAAGATGCTTATTGCAAGGTCTACTCTTTTAAAGTAACTGTACTATAGAAGTACATTAAACTAAACACATTCTAAAAAATATTCTTTTCATCACTAAACTTCATTTAACAAGTGATTTTTTAGTTTTCTTCGAAATGAAGATCTTGTTCTTTCCTCTTGAATATTTTTGGGCAAACTATTCCAAAACTTTGACTTGACAAAAGATATAGAAAATGTTCCATGTGTCGTTTTACATTTCGGGAGTCTAAGAATGGAATGATCTTTGCCTCTAGTCCTGTATGCATGATTCATTGGCTCATAATATTGCGTTACAGAATGTGGTAAATGTCCCTTTATCATATACAAAGGTTGACACTTGTTATGTGGGTGTTATGTGGCGTTCCATATTATGTGGCATTCCATACTCTGAAGCAAGATGGATGCGGACGTGTGACCAACGGGATGGTGATCGTTTTCCTACAATAAACGACGTTCATATCTGGAGATGGTTGTATTATATATACAAGTTTCGTTCTTATGTGTTCGAGAAGTGGTCGGACCCGTAACAACACTGCAAGCTTATGCAGGACAAAAACATCTAACACTCCTTGACTGGTGAATAATGGCCTAAAACTTGTTCTTAAGGGGGAAATGTAATTGCTCTCACGGCCATTTTTTTGTGTTAAAAATATACAATTTAAGTGGCTTCTGTAGGTACTTCCCCATACTTCAATTCCATAAAGTATATGTGATTTTATAAAGAATTTATATAAAAGCATGAGCATGTTAACTTAAAAAATTAAGCTGATTTCGCGCCTAATGCATTTGTTGATACATTTAATCTGATCCTTCCACATCAAGGTCTCATCAATTTGGATTCCTACAAAAGATGCTACATGTACTCTTTCTATAACCGTTTCAGAGACTGTTAACACACCTTTAATTGCAATTGGTTGTCTTGGTCCTTTAATAATGATATAATTTGTTTTCTTCAAGTTAATAGTTAATTTATTCACAATACACCATTTCTGTACCTCATTCATTTTTCCATTTACGTCATTCATATCAATTTCTTTTGTACCTTTGGGAAAGTATGAAAAATGTTTGAATCGTCAGCGAATAGTCTGAACTGAAAATAGTTAGATGAGCTAGGTAAATCATTGATGTATAATAGGAACAGTGTGGGTCCCAGCACTGATCCTTGTGGTACTCCACATGTGATCGTTCTACTACTGGATATTTCATTCTTGTAGCACAATACCTGCGATCGGTTTGAGAGGTAATTTTGGAACCACTGCAACACAATGCCTCTTATGCCATTATATTCTAATTTCGCTGAAAGGATGCGATGATTGATTGTGTCAAACGCCTTTTTGAAATCTATAAATATACCAAGGGTTATTTCACCTTTATCATTTGAGTGTATTAATATATTAACCAAATTAATTAATGATAATTTTGTACTGCATTTCTTACGAAATCCATACTGGTGTCTGTACAAAATTTTAGTGGACTCTAAAAAGTCCATTAGACGACCATTGACTAATTTCTCGAAAACTTTTGCAATTACTGGCAGAACTGAAATAGGTCTGTAATTACGTGGGTCATCTTTCGAACCTTTCTTGAACAAAGGCGTCACTTTTGCAATCTTAAGTGCATCTGGGAATTGGCCCATTTCTAATGACAAATTGAAGATATAAGTCAATGGGGAAACAATATATGGTGCTGCGTCCTTGATCAATCTTATTGACAAATTATCATAACCACGAGACTTTGTAGCATCAAGAGCATATACAATATCCATAATTTCTTCTTCTCTTATAGGTTACCAAGCCAAAGACTTTGTATTTCTGGCACCCAAATAATCTTGAAAACAACTATTAGGAGGCCCATTTGGTATTCGTTCTGCCAAATTTGACCCAACAGTGACAAAGTAGTTATTGAGTTCTTGGCTAATTCATTTTCAGAAGATACAACTTTATCAATTCCACGTTGAGTAATAGTTAACTCTTCTATATCCAAATGCTTATTCTTACCCTTTCAAGCAATTAACCCATCAATGGTATCCCAGGCCTTTGTCATGTCACTTTTGTTACGATTAAAAGAATTGCAATAATACAATCTTTTTGCATTTTTGATAACTGTTACCAAAGTGTTTCGATACCTTTTATACTTGTTTCCGTATTCGTCACTAAAATTTGATGACCTGTAGTTTTTGTATAAGTTGTGCTTCTTCTTGATGGATTTCAGAATCGCTGATGAGATCCAAGGTTTCTTAGGGCTGTTCTTTTTCTTGGATACATTATATTCTATTGTAGGTGCATGCTTATCACATATTTTCTCAAACATATCATGAAAAACTTTATAAGCTGTGTTTACATCTTCGTATCTAGATACATGTGCCCATTCAATTTTCCCTAGATCCTCGTGAAATGACTGGGCATTAAATGACTTGGATCGGGCAAATTTCCGCACAAACGCATTCGTATTTCTATTCCCGTTTTCAAAAATGACAAAAATTGGAAAAATGATCTGACACATTTGTCTCAATGACACCTGAATGAATGGTATGACTATACACCTTTAATAGTATAAATATGATCAATAACAGACGACGTAGAATCTGTCACCCATATGGGTGACGAGATAATCTATTGCACTCCTGTAGTCTCTACCATACTCAGATAATCATATACCTTTTGATTATTCGTTTGAGATATATCTATATTGAAATCACCAAGAAGTACAATGCCTGTTTTTCCAACATTAAGCTCCTCTAAAACATTAAGCAAGCTATTTCGAAATTGTTCAACATCAGTATTTGGTTTTCTATAAATCATTCCTATCACAGTTTTATCAAAACAATTCTGATTTATCCTCAACCACAGGCTTTCCGTGTGTTCAACATAATAATTCAGTGTAACATAATTCAGCATCTTATGAATATAAGCTCCTACTACTCCACCCCTCTCCTTTCCCTGGCGGCAATTGACCTCCAAAACATAATCCTGTAATGGTAATGTGTTAACATTACATGTACTAACGTTCCAAACTTCAGAAAGTGCAATAATATCAAATTTGAATTTAAGGCTGTGATCATACAATAATTGCAGTCCACTTACATTCCTATTTAAAGACCTAACATTGACATGAGTGATATTAAGAGAGTTCTCATTCATTTCATTTATTTTATTATCAAAATCACTGGGACATAATTTGCATTCATGAACTTCCAAAATATTGACTTCATTTTCTATCATTACTGATTGGGTTGGAGTTTATCTTAAATTGGGATTAACAAGGTCACAGGCTATACCATAAAGTGAAGTTTGAAGTCACTATAGGAAACATCATCAAAACCCAGATCAAACAGATCATCCGGGTTCTTGATGATCTTTGTCTCTCCGCTTGTTAGTTTTCAAGACACGTTCCCATACTTGCTTGTTGTTGATTTGACATTTGGGGCCGTCTTTACCTTCATGAGGATGGAATACCGCATTGCCGTCAAGTCTGCATTGATGTATACCCCCTTCATGTTGTTCACACATACATAATATATATACATATTCGTCTTGCGTTAACGCGTTAAAATTCGAGATGTGTCAGATGATGATCAAACGTGCTAATAAAACTGTTGAACTGTTAACTTTTAACTTTGAATTGTTAACTTTGAAATAGAATTAAAATGTCCGCAATTGTTGAGGCTTCCATGTGCAAGGTCTTGAGTAGCAAAGTAAACCGATTATGAAGATGAGAAGGAAAACAAAAATAGGCCGAGGGCCTTGTGGCTGTCTTAGCTCGTAGATGTAGGCCTATCGGGCTTTCTTTAGGACCCCCAAAAGTTACCTCTGGTGAAAAGGAAGAGTTCCATTACTGTCATGAACAAGTAAGAGTGGATATCGCGTTGAGATCATTTTCTTTGCGAGGCGAAATGTTGTCACGATGTTATTGTCTGAATCATTGTTGTCTGTCTGTGTGTGTATGTGTGTGTATGTGTGTGTGTGTGTGTGCGTGTGTGTGTGTGTGTGCGTGCGTGTGTGTGTGTGTGTGTGTGTGTGTGTGTGTTTGTGTGTGTGTGTGTGTTGAGAGACGGAGAGGGAGGGGGCAGGGCTTGTGTTATTGATACGTACATTGTACCTAAATGCCTACTAGTATATACTGTAGTTTAAGTTGGGACGGCGGCAGGTAAGTGGTGAGCGATGGTTCTATTTATGTGCCTCTTTTACTATTTTCTGAGTTCTGCGTCGTGGCTGCGCTCCTTATCTTCTCTCCGGCGGCAACCTTTTTAGAAGATGAGACAAATTGAATGGAATGCGAAAATGGATGAATAATATCAAATCCGTCAATAGAATAGAAAGACAGAAAAAAAAGCTGGCAGACAGAGAAAAAAATCAGACAGATATAAACAGAAAGAGAGAGAGAGAGAGAGAGAGAGAGTGGAAGAAAGGAAGAAGGAACGCAATCGTTGTTAAAGGACAAGTCCACCTTCACATACATGTGAATCAAGTGAATGCAGCAATATTAGTAGAACACATCTGTGAAAATTTGGAGAAAATTGGCCAATCCATTCAAAAGTTATGCATTTTTGAAGTATCTGCGCAGTCACTGCTGGATCAGAAGACTAACAACAGGATATGATATCACATGCGTAGAATGATATAAGGAAAATATGAAGAGAATTTCATAATCTTTTTTAATTTTAAAAAAAAAGCACATTTCCTCGACTTGTCAGTGACGTATGTTAAGGGTAACATTATTCTGCCTACCTTCTGAAAGAGGCAAGTCAAGCGTTTATCTTTGGATTATAGCGTTTTATTATGCAAGAAAAGTGAAAATATGTTGAAATTTCTTTATATTTTCTTTAAATCGTTGTACGGTGACATCACCACCTGCAGTAGTTTTCTCATCCAACAGTGACTGAGCAAAAACTTCAAAAAGAAAATCATAACTTTTGAATGGATTGTCCGATTTTCCCCAAACTTTCACTGATGTGCTCCTACGAATATTGCTGCATTCACTCAATCCACATGTCTATGAAGGTGCACTTATGCTTTAAGTTATTTTGATGATGTTCTTTCATGTAGGAAACATTGCTCTCTGTGATTAAAGAATGGTATCTGACGTCAGTACGGTCAGCATGATGATGACACCTCAGTCGAGCACTGGGTTTAATGCCGTTTTTTTCTATCCGGAATCATTTTCTTTTATCTCTCAAATCTATTCTCTTTCGTTATGCTGCTTTTTTTTCTCCTCAAGCCATGAAATTACCTCTTTCGTTCTCGACTCATGATGCCATTTCCCTGGCATAATTTTCCACTCGCTCAGGCAAGCACTAATAACCCTTTTTGATAGTCGGGAGTGAGATGCATCCCTGATACCAGAATCCCAACCATCTTACATCATCATCGTCATCATCATCATTATCTTCTTCTCACTCTCTCAATCGCTCTTTCAAGTTTCAAATCAGTGTGTACAATGGTCGATTGTTGTCTGTGGCTCTGCAGGAGCTACCTCCTCCCAGATTGTTATCACTATCATTTTTTTTTTGTTGTTGTGAGTAGCTGTCATTCTTAATGGTTCACGTCAGAGTGAAAATATCTGGTTTCCAGCAGAACATGATCGACACAAATCTAATGACGTACGTTTATATATCACGATAAAATTTAACCTTTTATTTCTGCTCATGCCGTTACATCGCCATGGTAACCACATCATAGCACAATCATCCGTCGTAGAAGAGTGAAATGTGCTTTGACCACCTGTAACTGAAGTAAAAAGAAATCCAAGAAATGCTGCATTTCTAACCCAAAGCAAGAGGTTTGAGCTACTCTCTTACATTTCGTCACTAAATTTCAGCCAAAGTTGAAATTCTATAGAAGAAGAAGAAGAAAAAAAAAAACATACAACCGAATAACAACCAGAACCAGACAAATTGCCCATTACTTTTATATCCATAATAAGTTCCCTTCTTTCCTTCTTTCCTTCGCCACTCACCGCGATTATAGAATGATTCTGGAAAAATTCCTTTGGGTACCAATTTGAATGCTAAAAAAAAGGTTTTAATGTCAAATGCCTCCGAATGTGATATTTTTATGTTTGCAACAACAATGTTTTCATCCCCACCCTCGCTTTCAATGTGTTTGTTTGTGTTGCTTTTGATCAAGGTCTGTTGTGGGTGGGGATCTCTTAATATCAAGTCATCAACTTAGCAAAGTTGTCTTAATTTCCATTCCTCGTTATTGCTGTATTATTGCCTTATTCCCATTTCCACGTCATGTAGTGTTTCCGGGGAAACTTATACGCCTAACTTAACATCTTTACGTGATATTATGTGGGTTTTCTTTTAGGTCGCAGCTCCCATTACCCTGTTTTCTGTATGATATTTGCGCTCAGGAAAAAAGAGAGGAAAAAACAAGCACGTTGTCGCCGTCTGAACCACATTTTATCAAAGATGAAGACACATAGAGTTTGCCCTTGGCACTCCCCCCCCCCCTTTTTTTTATTTCTGGATTGTATTGATCAGAAGAAGGAAGGCATTCTCATTTTCACAATTCTCAGTGTATAAACATTACAAGATCCATAATTATTTTCACATCATTGTAGAAATTAATAAATTCGTCTGATCCAATTTTTGCATGATAGTACATAACAACATGACATTGATGTGAACACATCCATACAACTTGAAGTCATACACTAAGGAACCAAAGGAAAAGAAAAGTGTCACCAATAAAGGTACGAAATTCACCAAAAAGCAAAATATCAAAAAAGAAACAAACACAGAAATTATACAAAAAGAGAAGAAAAGAACAGGAAAGTATACGTAGGCCTACACTGGCTCGTTAATGCATTCGGCAATCAATAACATTCATGTAAATCAGTATAAACCAACTCTAGGCTGAAAGTTGTGTAATCTCCCAGTCCCTCCGTCAAACCGAGGGGGTGAACTTACCACTGCACTCGCTATAGGGCAAGACAAAGCAGTCAGTCCATCAGCATAAATGAGGGAACGATAAACGCCGCCATAAGAAAGAAATAGAGAAAGAAATTGAGTAAGAGAGGGAGTGAGGGAGAAAGACAGAGATGACGAGAGAGACGGAGGATGAAGATGATGGAATGGGGGGGGGGGGGTTGACCCCATCCCTGCGGCTATTTCTGTGATTATACTCTTACCTATACTGCTTCATTTATGATTATGATAATGATAATAATGGAAATTATAGAAAAGCACTCTGAGAGCGCAGATTTCCGCCAAGCAGCAATCACATGCTGAAAATCGTCCAATCTCCCAATATCATAGAAACCTTTTGTTTCGTCATCAGCTTCCAGCTACGCAGCACCTCGCCCGAGCAGAACATGCACTTCGAAGAGCGCGTATGCAGATCTCGAAACGCGCAGCTTGAACTCTAAAGTTCATTGACCCTATCAGCAAAAAGATTTTTTTTTTTAAAATCCTTCAGAAAGCCATACAAAATTCCCGGTTCACTACAAAACTTTAATCATCTCTTCCTTGTATTGTTATCAACTTTTCCTGCAAGTTTCATCCAAATCCGTCCACAACTTTTTGAGCTATTTTGCGCACAGACATGCAAACAAACGCCGATGAAAACACAACCTCCTACCTTGGCGGAAGTAATAACAATGGGGGGGGGGGGTGGTCACACGTACACCAATTATTAGCGGGATACAAATCTCGAGATATGGAGCGCGATCGTCATCCCGCTATTTTGTATGTGTGAATAAGGCTACTGATAATGACTGTAATAGAGCACTCTGAGAGCGCAGACTTCCGCCAAGCAGCTTATTTCCACCATTGATTTCTTCTTCTTCTTCTTCTTCTTCTTCTTCTTCTTCTGATTATAAGTCTGCCTCCTTCAATAGGCTGAAGATTCTTGCAGACTGTGCTATTTACATGATAATACAGTTTATTTACCGATATTTATATTTACATTTTTTTTTTTTTTTTTGTTCTCCACATGAGATCAGTGATTTCCACTGATATGTATGCATGCTGAAAAATCGCCCAATTTCCTAATATAGAAGCCTTATATTAAATGGGTTAGTCAAATACCGGTTAGTGATTGGCTAAACACAGTCACGTGATGGAGGCACATTGGTTTATGTTCGCCCATGGGCAGAACATTTTTGTAATGTTCTCCCATGGGAAAACATTTTCACGTGACAAATTACAAACGATACCAAACGATTGAACGATCAAATTTTTCACGCAATCGATAGGATAGATTTGCCTATTCCATACAATGTGAAAAAGCAGACGACCGATTATCGTAATGCGTACGAAAGTGTGATAATTTGACTAACCCATATAATATAACAGATGATGACTTTTTTTTTGTCGGGAACATGTACCAAACGTTCCACCCTCAGGGTTTGAAATGCTATTTCGGGAGGCTATAAGTCCCTCAACTTCGTCTCGGGACTTATAACCTCCCTCAATAGCATTTCTAACCCTTCGGGTGGAACATTCGATATGTTCCCTCCCCCGCCAGTCATCATCTATATAACGTTACGTCATCAGCTTCCAGCCGTGAGGCGTCTTGCCCGAAAAAAAAACAAACAAACAAAAAAACACGCACTTTAGTGCGCGTATGCAAACCTCAAAAATGCGCAGATTGAACTCCCACGTTCATCGACCCGGCCCGCCTACCTGCCAAAATATCAAAAATACTTCATAAAATCCATACAAATTCCCCGACCAGTACCAAAATTTTATCCTCTGTTCCCTGTGTCATTTTCAACCTTTCCTAAGTTTCCTAAGTTTCATCCAAATCCGTTGACAACTTTTGGAGTTATTTTGCACACAGGCAAACAAACGCCGATGAAAACATAACCTCCTTCCTTGGCCGAGGTCATACTTGTAATAGCTAGAAAAGCACTCTGGGAGCGCAGATCTCCACCACTGATTTTGTTCTGCAGATGAGATCAGTGATTTCCACTCATACTCATATGCATGCTGAAATTAACCCGATTTTTGTTACATCACGAGAATTCCCGGATCAGTTCCAAAGATTTCATCATCTGCTCCGTGTGTCATTGTTGACTTATCCTACAAATTCAATCCAAATGCATTCACAGCTTTTTGAAGTTATTTTGCAAACAGACAAACCAACGCCGATGATCTGAACCTCCTTCCTTGGCGGAGGTAATAACAATAATGAATATGTAATAGACGCTGTTCACAACAAACATCAGAGCGCCTTGATACGTGTAAATGCGGTTTTTACACAACATTAAAAGATTCAATGTTTAAGACCACAGAATTACGCATAGAGTCAAAGATTTAGAATCGTACTTACAAATTCATGACTATTTACGGAGTGGATGATTTTAAAGTTGCTTTGTAAAATCTGATTTTTGAGGATTCTCTATAATTGACTGCGGTAGTGCATTCCATATTTTGGGAAACGTAAACATTTAGTAGAAGGGAGAAAAAAAAATTGAATCCTGGAACTACAAGATGTGTTTGATCATGACTACAACGGAGATTACGAACTGGTTTGTATGGAATAAACATGTCAATCATTGTAAATACTGTGGTGCAAGATTATTCATAATTTTGAAGACGCCTAAAAAAAATTCAAAGTCAATCCGACAATTGCCCACGGAGATAACATAATCTATTTTTTTGCAACTTTATACATCATGCAAAGTAATTGTATTTTGTTTTTGACTTTGTCTTCTTCAATGAACTTCTACGCCTTGATGAATGAGAGGGAGCTGAGAGGTTCAGATGAAAAGTGGAAATTCTGGTAGAGAAAAAACAAACAAGACCAGCTTCCACTCGCTCTCCATCTTCTTATAACAATCGAGAAGAGTGAAGTATACTCGGTAAACTGCATGTATAACCCTTATCAGTGCCATCTTTGCAACGCGAAGGTTGACCATATTCCTCTTACATTTCCTATAAACCTCTTCGGAAAACTTTGGTTTTTTCTCTATTTTGTGCATTGGACGGAGATTCCCCATGACGCAGAACGTACTTGTCTTACCATATCTCTTCATCAGTTATGCTTAATTTTCTGTTCTAAACTAAAGATGATTCTGATACCTCTAATGATCAGTGTTAGACAGGAACCTTCAACCATAAGACGTCAAAGTTGCAGAGGAATAACAATTCTCTTCTTAATCATTATTAATTACCAATGCAAGCAAATCCAGACAAATACATTTCCAACCTCTTGAACGTGACAGAAACAATCTTTGCATCCAGTTTACCTTTTGAGGTTGTAAAATACATATTTACATTTCAAGAAAAAAAAAGATCATACAACACATTTTCAACCTCTGTCTGCATAATTTTCCACCAACATTTCACGCCTTATTCTAGCAGGGCCACTCCAAATGAAATGTGTAAGTGAGTCTAAAACTGAGACTATGCTACAACATATACCAGCTGAGACAACGCGTCAGTCTTCACAATCTTGACACTCTTGATTCAGGGGAAAGTGATGAAGGAAAGCAATGGAATGAACTCGACTTTGACGTAGATGCCAAAAAAGACCACGACGGATGTCAATGACGCCGCAAGTCATGGGCGTTGACCTTATCAGATTTTTTTTGTTCAAAGGAAAGGTCGTTTATCTTGCTTTCCTCGGGAGCTCTTTTTTTATTCTTTTATGTTTTTGTCATCTCCGTTACTCAAGATAATTTTAATGATTTAACGGTGTTATAGAGATCATGACGACTATATGGCGATGATTCTAATCAGAACTTGAGAGATGATAACAATAATGGTCATAGGTAAAGTTAACAGTGCTGGAATACCACTTATCATAACAACAGTTCTTGACGAATATAATGTATGATCATGATATCATAGAATATGAAATATGTATTTTATCGTATAATTATGATATAAAATGATATGTTATATCATGTAATATGTATGTTTTATGGGATTCCGCATTCTGCATGCAAAAAAAAGCGATAAGCAAGAGAATTTTTCTTCAGTTTCATAAAATGATGAAAAAATGCACTTTATGTTATGTTGAAATGAAAAGAAACCTAAAATTGACATGAAATTGGTCATTCAGACTTTAAAATGACGGCTCACGTGTGGTGTATTGGTGACAGTATTTCATGGCTTGTTAGAGAGAAACAGTAAGTTCATAAATCAATCCCATTTGTCTCAATGAAGGTCCCGAAGTCGTCTAAGAATGCAATGACAATTCCATGAATGCTCTTCATTCTCGACCGCCACGCTCGTGGAGAAGGAGACCTGTCGCGTTGGACTCATTTCTGAATTTAACAGCTTTCGAGGACGATGCAAAGGATTGCCAAAGACGGGGTCATTAGATTTAACCTTTAGCTTCCCGGCATTTCTAAGAGCTCTAGATCTTCACTGTAGTATCATTGAAAAAGCCATCACGCTGTAAATCTTATTCATTTTACTGGGTGATGCAGTTGACAACATTTAAGAAGAAGATTACAAAAAAAAACAACAACAGAAAACCGAACTTTTCACGGTTTGTTTATAATTGTTTCTTTTTCTCTCCTCTTTTATTGATATCTCTATTGTAACAGATGGCACAATATTTAGCTCCTTTGGAAGGAACTGAAAATAATCTAGAAATGATTAATGTCTAGACTTGTGGACATCGATCACTCATAAAATGCCCTGGTAAACAGCTTTTATCATTCTGAATGTAAATCTCGCAACATTTTATACAAAATATCTCGCCATAATTTTGTAACGTATGAAGAAAAATCTTACATTATTACATGCTTCCTAAACAGATTAGACGTATGTCATCCAATCCTCGTAAATGATTTTCTTTATCACTTTGGTTCATTATATTGTTATCATCAGTCATTTCAGGCAGAGTTCTAAACACTGAAAAGGCAGTTTTATCCTTCTGCTCATCTGTCGAACAAGTATCAGTCTGAAACTAAAAGCGACTTTGAAGTCTACCTGACTGCATTGATAGGTCACAGTTGGGCATTTTTCCATGTTAAGGTACTGTGGTGACGGGGTGGAAAGTTCAGTTCCTCGTCAGCGTCAAGTGTTGACTGTGCTTGTTTTTAAAAAAAGAGAAGTAACAAACCGAAGAAGACAGAAAACATATCTCTTTGAAATACATGAAGACAATATTCGAAAAAGTTCATTGACACTGATGCAATAACTAGTCAACTATTGCAAAATGGTGACGAGTTGCGCACCACCGAAGTATCCGTTGGTGGTGAAGAAAGCCGATGATTTCTCTACCAAAAGATCCAAGGATTGTTGCTCATGGGATCTCGTCGTGTAGGGAGTCTCCAGTTGCTCCTTGCATCTTAAACATTGAGGATTCCTCCCGCATCATATCACGCGATTGAGATCCCCAACTCTCCGGCTGGCTCAGCATTGAACGGATTCACGAACGTTGATGAGTGTCGATAAAAATAGCCGGAAAGTGCAAGTCGTATTACCCTGTTAGGGTAAGGCTGAGATATCTTCGTCGCTTCGGTGTGGAACCTGTTAATAGATTGGGGCTTTCTTGGCGGCTAAAATTGCACTCCTATGATGAGCTAACCGGGGGGAGCTGATGTCTTCAGCACCGCGTTTTGCGTCCGAATTCCGAGGGAACAATCCATGTAGCAGCTGATTCGCGGCGCGGGTACCAGCGACTCGTGGGACACGGGACTTGCTGGCTGCGCGGAATGCTTCACATTTTCATAATTCATGCCAAACATGCGATGACTGGGTCCTTCAGTCAAGACCTTCTATTACTAAAGCCCGTCTTGCTAATCTCCGCAGCGTCTTCGGGAGGATGAAGACTCATAAAAAAGACAGACTGATCATATGCTGATAGACAGACAGACAGACAAACAGCTAAATAGTTAGTTGGGTAAAGATAAAGTGAGAGAGCAAGCCAGAAAGAGACAGAGAGACATTTAAAAGAAATAAAGATAAATTAGCACAGAGGTACAGCAAAAGAGAAAAACAAATGGGGATTAGGAGGACATTTCAAGGAGGACAGGCATACTTGACATGACAAAATGGAAAAGAAGAGGGAAGATTAGCTGAAATATTTTTTACTGAGATTAAAAAGATATATATAATGAAACATAATATGGCATGACACATTTTGAAACAAAAACACTCATCATCAAGACAACTGCGTGCCCTGAAACAGATAGCAAAAGACGCAATACATCAACACGATAATATTATCTTCATGATGATAAAATACACTTTTTAGTCCTGTTGAATTAGAAAAAAAAATAGAAGACATTTACGACACTTCCAAGAAATATAATAGGACTGCTGATTAGTGAGGTTATGCTAATACTCTGAGGATAGGACGGTACACTTCGAAAAGAAGATACGGATGAAGAATGGGTAATAAGCAAACACACACACACACACATACACGCACACCGACGTGAACACACACCACACACACACGCACACACACACAGAGCACAATGAAACTGAGTATTAAAGGTTAAAAAGTGTGCTTGAATACGTTTGGTATTTTTAAATACTATCTGAGCCCATCGATGCCAATGGGGGGGGGGGGATTGGAGGACCTTAATCATTATTATGATATGAACTTTAAAAACGTTACTATGTCAATGTTTCTTGATAGTTTGTTAAAACCTGACGTCCCTACTGATTTCATGTTCTCTCATTTTTATGACACTTTAATTGCTCTGTTTGTTTGACTTTGCTTCTTTAATTGAAGTCAACTTTAAACCTAAGTGGATTTTTTTCCCCTGCGAAACGGGGGTACTCCACCTTTCTTATTCCAACTAACCTCTGGGATACAAAAACAAAATAACAAAGAAAAAATACCAAAGACAGAGTAACAACAATGTCCCTCACAACTCGAAAACAATTAATCAGCAAAGTCTAGGAAAGCACTTGGACGATGAGAGCTATATAGGAGAGTCTTGTTTTCTGCAACAGTGTGGCGTTTTTAATTGCAAAGAGATGATTAGTAGCTCCCATAAAACATTTACACTGAAGTCGACCGTGCCCAAATTGTCACTTCCAGTGCTGAAGTAGGATGGATATTCAAACATAGGTATTTCCTTCCAAAATAAAGAGGGGGGGGGGGTGGGAGAGGATGATGATATCGATTTTTTTTCCCCTTAGGTGGGGGGAGGGGGAGTCACATGTGCGTAATTTCAGCGCAACCTTTCATGCAATGGAAAAAGTTGACAACAAAATCATGACTAAGGAACAACCAGCAGTAACAATGAAAACAGAAGGAAAATATAAAGTGATGCATTTTCCTCTATCCGTTTGACCATTGGTTAGCTTTTGTATTGATGAAGCCCACAATGACGCGTTTGTAGAAGTCAAAGAACAATATCTTTCTATCACAAGTAAGGTACCACTTTATGGCTATTGAATATGCACGCGACATCTCACTGTAGTCCGGACATGCCGGGGGCGTTTCGGCACCTTGCCCTTTTAATCTCACCCGATTTACATTACAAATTTCATTTCTTAATGCAGTGCATTCGAAAAAATAAAAATTGGTTCAATAAACCGACGTCGTTTCATACATATTATATATATATATATATATATATATATATATATATATACTCCTAGATGGGTCATTTGGAAGACATTTCCATTTGTTTTATATGCAAATTTTAAAATACATGTTCAATGGCAATTTACGCAATGGAGACACGAAAATTGTCTCCTTAATGACCAGTTGTCTCCCTAATGAAGACACTTCCCCCCAATATGTCTCCCTAAGGTGCCAACTAGGGATATATATATATATATATATATATATATACATACATGTATATATATATATGTATCTTTTTGAGAACTAATCATTGCTTTGAATCTAGTTTCGAAAATGTAATAAAGTTCGTTAATCTGAGACTAAAAAAAAAAAAAAAAAGATGGGCTGAGTAACTAACCTTCGGAAAAACGAACCGTAACCGTTAACAATACTTAACGCCGCGCGGCGCGCCGGCAGAAGATAATGCGCAATCAACGTTCGTGAAAATGAATTCAGATAAACAATGAAGTGGGGAAAGAAGAAATCCAAGTGCTCATGGATACGTGTTTCTCCCTTGCATGTTGTGCTATTCAATAAGCGTTTTAATGCACGTAACCACACGTTACCATGAAGAAGAGTAACGAGGCTAAGTGATTGGTGTTGGTAAGCTCGGAAGTGGACGCGAATTCTGATACAAAGTATGATAAATAAGGTCAATGTCCATTTACTTAATCGGAAGTTTAGCTTTTAAGTCGCAATAGATGCCAAACAGCGAGTGGCGGAATTTGCCGAATTAAACGCAATTTACAACCCAATAAAACACCCACGCCCCGCTGGGGGATTCAAATTTGAATGCAATTAGTAGATGTATCGTTACAGGTGAAGAGATCTTTGCTTTACCATGCAGTATTGGCGGTCAGAATTACTTTTGTAGTTCGATATTGCTCAGATTCAAGATCTCCTGAAGTGACTACCATATAAAAGCAAAGTCATTTGACTACAGAAACTTTCGTGGGTCCTTTATTTGCAAAGTTAAAGTTAGAAGCGGTTTATACGATGCTTCTTAGAGCTGTCTGGGATTCGCTTCAAGCAAGAAACGTCCCTGTAACAAATCATGTTGTTGATATTACTTCCATGGTTTTGTGGGGGCGCTGTGGCATAGTGGATACGACTCCCGACTCCCAAACGGGAGGACCCGAGTTCCATTCCCGCCCAGTGCTTGCGTCCTTGGACAAGACGTTTTTACCCACAATGTCCCTCTCCACCCAGGTGTATAAATGGGCACCTGGCAACGCTTATAGGGTAATAACAATGAAAGAGCCCTCTGGTAGAGCAGTGGCAACACTGAAGAGGCTACCCTGGATAACGAAGACATTATTATTATTATTATGTGCGGAATTTTAGAATCCTATGCCAAAATCCCCATTACACTTTTATATACATTTTGCAGTGTGCTACTCAATTCCTAATTCCTAAATCAAATGCTGTCTTTTAACGTTACAGAAGGTCTATGTAAAAATCACCAAGTTATGGGACGATTAGAAAGCCCACGAAAACGTGGTATTGAATAGGAAGTTAACAAATTTGATCGAAAAACTCATATTCATGATCGATCAAACAGCGTATCCTCAAAGAGGAAACATTTAACGACCTTCAGTCACATTCTTCCTATTATTATTGTTATTATTATTATTATCATTATTATCATTATTATCATTATCATTATGTATCATTTATTTTGCGTTTCCTCGGACGGCGATACGATGACTACCTACATGTGTAAGGACAAAATGCATGATGCATATACGGCTTCAAAATAAGAGAAATTGAGCAACTGTTTTCATGCAGGTTTTGTATACAGCGGAAAACATAAAAAAGTAAAACATATTGTCACCATATCATATAAATGAATGAAAAAAAATCAATGGGCCGTCAATATGAGCAGAACTTGACTGAATGACGACCTGCACGAGAGAACGAAAAGGAGAAAATTTGTGATATAAACGTAACCGACTTGCAAACCCCTTGTTTTTTAATTCAATTTGTTGTCACACTTTTAAAAGAATTGTTTGTCGTCGATGACGTTTCTTACAGTAGCAAAAACTGATAAACCCTGTTAAAAAACAAAACAACTCATTAAACTTTTAGAAGATATACAATCCGACCAACAAAGATGAGTTATATCTGCTTTATTGGTGAAAAATTTGGTGATGTTCGTTATCAAGAAATGTTGTTAATCAGAAAATGAAACAAGGTTAATTATTTCGAAGGTTTTTTAATCCGAAACACACAAATCCTTTATACCTATATATTCGTTGGTTGGAAAAGTAAACAGGGTTCGTTAATCCAAACATTTTGTAGCGTCATTCTGAAGATTCGCTAGCCCGAAAATGAAATACAATTCGTTAATCCGACAGAGTAAAAAAAAAAAAATGAGGACCTTGTTTCTTCTTCGGATTAACGAATCTTCGGAATAACGACTTATTCTTCCTTTTTCGGATTAACGATACTTCGTAATAATGAACCTTATTTGATGTTCGGGTTACTCTAGACAAACCTTAAAAAACCCTTATTTCATTTCGGAAGAACAAACCTACGGCACAACCAACCTTCCGAATAACTAAAGTTTGGAATAACGATCTGTAACCGTGAATATTTCACCATGAATTCAACCATCCACTAATTACATACCTACACGCACACACATGCACGCAAACGCGCAAAGGCATACACAAAACAAGATAACGTTGTTTATGGCGAAATGAAAGAATAGCACACAAAAAAAGGAAGAAAATGATATGAAAACAATTTACTGCAACCTCATTGCAAGCAATTTGAAAAAACTGTTCATGTTAAAGGTACTGTTTACCATTGAGAGCAGTGATTTAAAAAAAAATGTTCGAGTTGTGACATTTGATGCATAAGTGTAAGTTAGTTGTATCAAAAAATCCTACCATATAGAATTGTTTGCATAAAGCCTATGATATAATGGATACATCACCATTTTTCTCAGTAAAGCATAACTGTAGACGGTTTATTCTAGAAATAATTTCATTATTACTATTGTTCACATTTTGTATATTCAACATTGATTATACTGATGAACAATTTTACATTGGTTGTTTCTATTCCTAACTCACATTTTTAAACTATTTTGAAGCACTAAAGCCGGGTTTTTGTTTCATCTGCAAATGGTAAATTATGCCTTTAAACTACTTCTGCCATTGTTTTTGTGTCGTTGCATATATATATATATATATATATATATATATATATATATTGTACGGTTGAATGACTTAAACTTTTCATTACATTTCATGACAATAAGCACCATTAGTTTGTGTCATTCTATGAGATGAATTTTTTAAGGAAAAAAAATCCATCTGCTTCTACCTCACTTAATGAAGCAGAAGGCAAGTGTCGCCTCCTTATCAGTGGGCAAATGGTGGCTTTGTAATACCCTCTTAAGCCTAGATGAAAATATGACATTTTGGTAACCTTTCCGCGAGGATGGCATGGTGGAAGAATGGTCTCAATTCATAAGCAAACAAGATTCCCCTCCCCTCCTCTCTCTCTCTCTCTTTTTTCTGTTTGGATACATCAGCAAATGTCAAAGAGTGTCCTAGTTGAGTTTACAGTGGTTTAGGGAGCAAAATATCAGGGATGAATATCATCACTACCTACTCATTCCACTGATTATTTCTTGAACTGGCTGCTGCTGCTGTTTGGTTTTTTTTTTTTTTCTTCAGCGGCGCCAGTGTTTCCCATTCGCGGAGATTGGTCCATCAAGCAGAAATCCATCCGACTAGATCACAACATTGTTGCTTCCATCCTACATATAACCTACAATGTAAAATTTAAGAGAGATAATTTCAAGATCCCTATGGAACGTTCCAAATTGATTTTGAGAAGTGTGCTGTAAAATGCATAGAAACCGTTTGATAACGTGATCAAAGAAGTGTTACATAGTTTACAATACTGAGTAGATGATCCCATGACACTTGCATATAATACCAAGAATACATAGGCCCTATACGCACAAACCATCAAGAAACACCATTTACACACAATCACACACACACACACACACACACATACACACACACCATACACACTATATCACACTCACCATCGTATAGATCGTATAATATTTGTTGAGACCTAACTTCATTTTTCTAACATTTTAGATGAGATAATGAGAAACCTGCAATGAAATGTGAAAGAGCATGTAATTTCAAGAGAAATTCAAAGTTTATTAGATGAAACTTGGTTTTGAAATGGCTGAGATATCCAAAACAGAGCGATCATAATAAAAGGTAGGACCCACCTTTATTACGAGCGCTTTGTTTAACTTTGTTTTTGGATGTCTCGACCATTCCAAACCCGATTTCCATCAAACAAAATTTGAATTCCTTTTAGAATGGTATGCTCATTACTATTTCATAAGTGGTTTCTTGCTATCTCTCAAAAAGTTAAAAGCCTAATCCTCATCTCTACCAATGCTATACCATCCCTTTAACGGGAAGAGGATATAAAAGGTAACAGACCTATGTGTCTGTGATAACAATTATAGTCACGCAGCTTATAATCATTGAGTGGCATTACTTCAAGTCTTTGTTTAAGACGAACAAACAAGAACTTCTGATCATCATCAGAAAGATCATTACAAAATTTGTCTCTGATGAATGCAACTGTTTTCTGAGCTAAAAATGTTCGAGTACGTGGAAGGTGACTTTTTTTTCTACTATTATTCTTATCATTTTTCTTCCCTTATTATCATTGTTATCATTATTATTATCATTATTATTATTATCATCATCATCATTTTGCGTTGGGTAAGCATGGATTACATGATTTTGCTGAAATATCTGCGTAAGCAAGTCTAATAATAATGTAAGGATTGCGTGTTTCTGTATTTGAAAATTTTCTCAATTTTTTTTTAACATCTTGAACATTTCCCCGAAAAGGAAGGATACGGTAATTAAGACACGAGAAAAGAATCGTGGAGTCAAAACTTTTCAAGATGTGATTGGAAAGAAAAAAAAGTGTTGAGTTTGTTTAGAATTCCAGCATTTCCTCACTCCTCATAGCAACTTACATTGATAATCTATGTGAAATTTCCACACTAAGTCATATTCAACAATATAAAGGCCTAACAATTTTAATGATTCTACATAATGTAACGATCATTGATCGTTTTCAGGGCAGGTGAATAACAGAGTTACTAGATAGCAAGTAATTGTTTTTGTTTACATGAAGAGAGAACTTATTTTCCTGAATCCATATTTGTACTGACTTTGATTCTCTGTTCACTTTATCTAAAAGGGCTATGAGGTTTCAATGTGAAAAGAAAATACAGGAGTTATCGGCAAACAGAAGAAAGGACTAAGACGTCTGATGAATGCTTGAAATCATTTTATATATAAAATTGATAAAAGCGGTCCCACGAGAAATTTTGAGGGACCCCGCAAGATAATGTTTCATACACACTATAGGATTATTGTTATCGATACTAACAAACTGTTTCCTGTTGGTTAAATAGCTCTTGAACTAATATAAAGCCTTTCCACGTAGTGCAACACAATGCGATAGTTTGTATAACAATATCATGAGTGATAGTGTCAAAGGCCTTAAATAGGTCCATGAGTATACCAATGGTATGCGACGAGTCATTAATATCATGAACTACTTTAAGATAAAAGCAAGCAAGGCATGGGGTTGTAGTATATTTTTCTTGAATCCAAATTGAGAATCACAGAAAATATCAAATTCAATTTATAACTTGATTATACAAGAGTAAATATTTTATGATTTTGGAAGTAGTGGACGGTGGACGATAAGTACTTCATCTTCTTTATTACGGTTTTATGAGTTGGAACAATTTTAGAAATTTTCATTTGATCAGGCACTTTGCTGTTAATAAGTGGCATATTATTGATCTTTGCAAATCTAAATGTTCAGTAGACAATCAATGTCAAATAATCTCTAACTGTTTGGATACCGAAGTTGAACTTTTAAATTATCATAATATCTTACTGCAGATAGCCAGAAAGAAAGAAGCATGATCATATAGCTACACGGCGTGATTCATTAATGTTAGGGCCCAGTGATATTTACATTATTAACTAAAAAAACCAGCGACAATACATGTGAGTTTAATTTTTAGAAATGAATTGCGACATCTTTATCAGCATTTCAATGCAGTATTATTTCCCCTCTACCATTTGCATTGTTTCCATTGTGTTTGGAGGTTATCAAAGATTGATATGAAGAATAGATCGTACTGATGAAATCTGGAATTCTGAATAAGCCAAGTCACGATAGGTGAAAAAAGATAATGTCAAACAGTAAAAAACAAGCAATCAAGCTTTGGAGAGCTACAATCTTTGACAAGCTTGAAAAGTAGCAATCAAAAGTTTTGAAATATGAAAAAATGCAATAATCAAAATAACTTGATATTTTTCTTGGTAATTTTCCCACTAAAAATGAAATGTCATTTCCAGTTTGGCAACTACATTCACGTTCTTTATTTCATTGTGCTGGCGTTTAGACAGTCCTAGAAAACACTGCGAATCAAGCGTAATTACATAATAAGTAGGGATACTTGTTAAAAGTGACGAAATATTGCTTGGGGCATTCCAATAACCTCAGTCCAATGCAATTTTCATATAATTATGTCGTGACACACTCAATGTTTTTAGGGGACACGCTTTACTTAAAAACTGTTTCGTTGTTTGGTTTAAAGAATAGAAACTATATGTTTCCATGGTTAGGATTCGTCTGTTGAAACGTTGCGTAATTTGCAACGAGAAACAAGACGCATGTCTATTATTGTTTGTTCGAATTTCGTCCACATTGTCAGCGAATTAAAGTGGTTCTTTGCAAGATTTTAGCAGGCCTCTTGCGCCGTGATCTTTCAGCCGTTTTTTCCTATCAGAATTTGCGACAAAACAACAACAACAATAACAACAACATGTTTTGCTCAGTAAACACACCATCCTTCTCCCTTTGGAGGAGGTAGCGATGGACCTGCCTCTAGTGCTAGATGTTCGGTAACAGTATAGAGCTCTCACTTCCAGTTTGCATCATACTATGACGTCACGGGCATCTTCTGTTGGTAATTGATACACAATGCTAACAGCACCCGACACACTCCTAAAAGTGCAAGAGATATTCATCTTTGGTAGAACGGCATTAAACGTTGCTCTGTCGGAAGCGACAAGAGCGAGAGAGAGAGAAAAAAAATAAAAAGAATAACGTTATGGTCAACACGTAAACGCGAAGAGTGAATTTGAAAAGAAGTGATATTAAACTATCGTGTCCAAGACTAACGCCTACAATTCTTCCAAATGTATTTTATGTTGCGAGCTCTTTAGATCGGAATTGAATGTATTATCACTATTTTCTTGGTTGCTTAATTGTTGTGCAAGTGAAATTTATTTTGTGAATGCGCAATTCGTCATGGGGAAACACGTGTGTAACAAACTTCGTAATCCCTAATAAGAATTTACGTGTCTACACTGAATTTTAAAGAATCGATATTCTAGGTAGATCTTGTGGATTTAGCACCTCTTGGAACAATAATTTTCGCATGGTGATTTACAACAAGTAAAAGTTGTTTTAGTGACTAATTTCTGTGACTTTGTGATATTTTCCGGGATGATTTGTTATCTCTATACACTCTCCTTTTGTTTTCTCCATCTCTTCAAAGAATGTATGTATTCACAGAAATGGGGTGGATTTCTTACAATTCAGCTTTCCAGTGATTAATTGATTTTGTTTTACTTTATTTCCGAAGCCCTACAATCAATTTAAAGAGTAGATGCAGTCAAGGATGGAAGCGATAGACTGGGCGCGCAAAAACACACACAAACAAACTGACCAAAATGAATATAGTATATATATATATATATATATATATATATATATATATATAGAGAGAGAGAGAGAGAGAGAGAGAGATAGAGAGAGTATGTGTATGTTATAAAATGTCAATACTTTCACTCATTTAAAAAGAAAATCTTGTGTTGGTGGTTTTCACCTCATAGGGTAACTTTAATCAATAAGTTTGCACCTCATTTATTCTCATGACAGATTTTTATTAATTCATTTATTTTGTTGTTTGTTTGTTGCTAGATTTTCAGCGGTTTCGATATACCATTTTTGGTATCAAAAAAGAATTAACTGCTGATCAAAAATGTTAAATACTTCAGAAGTATCAAAATTACAGTATACAGTAGTTGAAGCACGTTGTAGATTTTAAATTGTATGGAACTTTTGATATTCACATTTCTCTATCCGAATTATGTGATTTGGCAGACTAATTGATTCTCGGCAGTAGTGTATGTGCGGCTTTATCAGAGGAACGTTACTGTATAGGTCACACACAAACACGTATGCATATATATATATATATATATATATATATATATATATATATATACGTACATAGACAGAAACATGGAAGAGAGAGAGAGAGAGATAAGGACACACATATGTCATATCTGATCCTAATTAAAATGTACTTTTGTTTCTTGCATGACTCATACCGAATTAGAGTTAATGGGGTCGATAACGTAAATCGGGGGCGGCTGATACACTGAAATAATCCTCACGTAGAGAACGCAAACGGGAGAACTTTCCCGAAATATCGAGTAAGAGTCAAAAGGTCTGACTCCCCGATGTCAGCCAAGATGCACCTTCCTCTATTTCTGTCCTCAGTGATCAAGATAGGAGAGTATTGTCATCGACTGTCCCTCCCCCTTTCATTGCATACTTCGTCAGCTGAACTTTGCAAACACTTCTCCTCCCTTCTCGCATTATTATACAAGTCGCGTCTTTTTTGACACCTCAGCTTTCCCCCGCCACCTCACCCATCTCTCTCTCTCTCCCCCTCCGGCCTCGGGCGGGGTTTATAAAATGTGAACAAAAATCTTTCATCAAAATCTCGTACTCTTATGGAGTAGCGAGTTTTGCTGGTTCCGTGCAACTGCGTTTTCGGAGAACACTACCGTACAGCCACCTTCCCCCGCCGTTTCGTGCCGTCAATGAGGGCACATGTCTATGACTGCGTATCCCCCAAACTCAGATCAATTACAGTTCATTCTTGCTGCTATGCAGACAACAAACTTTACACATCGCCAGCAACTTCCGGGTTCTGAATTTATCTCAAAGGGGAAATGCCGAAGCCACGTAAGCGCACGGGGGTACGTGCCCAGACAGGCACCCTCTTTCATCCACGACAAACTACAGATTCCTCACCCTTCTTCTTTCCCCGTTATTAAAAAAAAATCAAATTAATCTCGTATGTTCCTGACTTCCCGATTTTTGGCTTTTCGAGATTATCTTTTTCCCATAAGATAACCATACATCTGTAAACCATTTCTATATTTGAAGAAGCAGCGAAGTTCCTCCTCATTCTTTATTTCTTTTCATTTAGTCATGTCCGAAAGTGAAAACTTGTCAGTGTCTTGGAACTTAACACGTTATGCTCCTCATAGCTAAAGTGAAAATATAGGTAGAAACGTAAAATCTCGGGGAAAAAATAATCATGAAGTTATGTGTGGCACCCTGAAGTCTCATAAAGATGGCGTCTGCGGTCTTGTTTACGGAATACACATTCACTCTCATCAGAGAAAGAATATCAATGTCAAAGAACAGAATGGAAATAATTGAAACAACATGGTATTGGTAACAGATGACTTGATATCTTACATACATCTGAAACATTGCGTGCCGATTTGGGACAATACCAACGGCATGCAATCAATGTAAGACGAATATATTACTGACATTACAGAATAATGCAGTACGCGTATGTTTAACATCTTGCTCACTCTGCACCACTGTTTAAAAATAAAGCAAAAATTGGGTTTTTTAACTTTCAGAATGTATTACATACATATGATTGGTGTATAGTTTCCTCCAATTACTATATCAGCACATGTCATGTAATAATGTTCATCTAGTCAAAGATAATTTGGTTTATTCAAAAGATCTCGCTTTACCTTTCCCATTGTTTGGAATTCCATATACTGTGACATACGCCCATGCACAATCATAATGGATATTCTTGACAATCTCTCTCAAAAAAATGTTCTCGCTTAAGTATCACCGATTGTTATCTCCCCCCGAGGTGTGTGATTTGATGCGTGTTCTATTTGTGGGCGAGTATAACCTGTTAATGTCTATGTTGTGTTAAGGGGATGGAACAGTTTCGGTTGAGAGGGGGCTTCTGGTTTCCAATGTTTTTGATAATGATTTTTTTTTTTAGATAATGAGAAACCTCTAACGAAATATAAAAAAAAATATTATTGTATTCTTAGAGGAATTAAAAGTTTATTTGATGAAAATTGATTTTGAAATGGCTGACATAAAAAAGCGATCCTAATAAAAAGTGGGACCCACCTTTTATCAGGATCGTTTTGTTTCACTTTGTTTCTTGGATATCTCAGCCATTTCAAAACCGATTATTATCAAATGAACTTCACGAGAGGTTTCTCATTGTTTTATCATGATTAAATCATCATCAAAAATGTTGGAAACCACAAGACCCCTCTCAACCGAAACTGTACCATCACTTTAACACGACATAGACACAACTAACAAGTTACACTCGCACACAAAACAGAACAAGCATCAAATCACACACTTCGGGAGGAGATAATAATCAGTGATATTTAAGCGAGAAAGAATTTTTGAAGGATTGGTTTCTAAGTATCTTGCAAAAAGTTAAAAGCTGAATTCTCACCTCAACCAAAACCATACCAACCCTTTAAAGTATAAGAGGACTTTAGTTCCACAAGGCTTCCGCCGAGCCTTATCTCATGTTCTTGTTCATTTCACATTGATTCGATACAAAGGTCTGCCCTCGGATCGTTCAAAATTGATGATGAAGTATTGTGTATGCATTTTCTTGATGCACTATTATTTTTGTATTGTTTGAAATGGAAACTAGTGAAGAAACGAAACGAAATCACATATTTGGAATTTATATAACGCAATCATCAAGCGAAGAAGCATGTCATATCTATCTGTGGTGTCCTTTTACAAGATTTTTCTTTCGAATATATTCAGTTCAAGATAACTCGAATGGACGAAGAGACATGAACGTGCGCGATGCGACTCGGAATACTTGTGTATGGAGTGAGACTAAATAATAACAAACTTCGCACAACAAGCAGTCGTAAAATTCGAAGCATGCACAGTATGCGGATTTACACGAAACATTAAAAACTGAAAAATAAGTACATTCTCAGTTTTGTCGCATGCCATGTAGATACCTATTTGACATGTAAAGACTTGAATACATTTCAAACGAAAGTTTTCCTATTGATATAATCAAAGAATGATTGACTTCTTATACATGTCTCGTCCAAAGTACAAGAAAGAGAGAAAAAGAAAAAAAAAGAGAAAAGGTCACTTGTGTATGCACCGGAAATATCTAAACTTCACGTCATTGCTGAACTTCATACTCATTTGTCTACTCTCTGCCCTCGCCAGATATTTGCTTGAAATTTTCGGAATCTCCTCAGAATGAACCATTTGCTCCGAAATTTATTACTGTGAAAGGGAAACTCTTAATTTCCTCTTATCTGTCTTTTAGCTCTTTCTTTAATTACAAGCAGGTTAGTGAGTATTCACGGTAAGAATTAATGCAAGTACAGAATCCCATCTAAACAATTTGAATTACTATTTTACACGAGAAGTTCCTCAAGTAACTCAACAGTACAGTATGTGACTGGTCATCACATTACCATAAATTCAAGCGAGGAATGCTGCAAACTTTCGCGATTCAATTGGCAAATTATCTGACATTTCGTGTCGCAAAATATCAAAAGTTCCAAATATTACTTAAATTCTGTTTTGATTTCAAACTCTAAAAATACTTCATTGAAGTTTGCAAAATTCCTCTTTATAAGCAATATAAGCAACAAATTCCAGCGATGTTTCGAACTAGTGGCCACATTTATCGCATGATGCGGAAAGCTGAGAGTCTGGAAGGGTTAAAAATTCCAAAGTCAGAAAATCGGTGGTCGGCGATTTAATCAGGCCGTGTCAGTGACTTACATTTTACAAATCGAATGAAAACATTGAGAAACAAATAATCAAAACTTGCATTAAGTTACGGTGCGAAGACAAGACAAAGATAGGAAATATAACATGGAAGGGCATTTTTCGTGGTTATTGGATACATGGGTTTAATATCGTGATTGCTGATTACCTTGGATACACTGTTCTAAAGGGTTGGATTGGGATAATGGTTGGAACAATCAGTCTACGTGTACTTTGATTCCTTGTATGGATTATTCAATACATAGTTTTTTAACTATCAGTAAGTCATTAATCGACATTGCGCTAATTTCTCGTTAAAATCTATTTCACTGAAACTTAAACAAATATGGGAAATCGTCCGACTGCGGATGGGTGAGCGATAGTCTCTTAAGGTAATGGTATGTATGTGTGTATATACATACATGCATTTGATATGTTTTATGGTGATATTCATAATAAACTAATTGGTATTAAAAATAAGTAAGCTAGCTAGAAAAAAGTGGGACATCCTGAGCAAACAGTGAAATGTTAAATAAGTGTGGAGTGAATACAAATAAGTAATTGAGCGTTTGCTTCAGATCTCTGATGTATTTGGCTTGTCGCTCGACTTATGTGAGCTTATACATGCTCGATTATCTCTAGTGTCAGTGATAACAAATTATCATCCGCCCAATTTCTTTTACGTTTAATGACACCTATTGCCGATGACATAATGTCATACCCTGATTACAAGGCCTTTGTTGAATAACGAAACAATAAAAATGTATGTGTGTATTTGTAAAGAAGTACTTTCAAGGATTAGTTTTTGATGTGTGACTAAAGACACGAAAGACCAAAGGCAGAGTCATTTATAAATCGTGAGAATAAAATTCAAAATTGAAAATAACGAAATCGGGGGCATTTCGAAAATGTCAAATATGACATTCTTGACGGAACACAGTATTTCCTGATTTAAAAATGTATTCGCTTATTGCATGGAAATTCGACATTTGTCAAACATGATGATCGCAATCTATCGGAGGAATAGAACACCAAAAGAAATTCCTGTTGACTTTTTTCGGATATTTAAACGTTCCCATGAATAGGTCAAATCTGGTCCTGATGAAAGGGTATTAAGCTTGTTCGGTGATTGCGATTATTTCGACAACAAGAAAAGATCAGGAACCCTTCTCAATAAATGACGCAAGTACTATTTACTGTGTAATCTTATTCTAAGAATCATAATAGTAATGAAAAGGTAAAATTGAAATGAAAAAGTTTAGATATTCATGACTGATATGAAGCAGACCTAATGTAGCATTACTGCAATGCCGTTTGGAGAAAGTTTTATATGTGAATGAGTTTATGTTTCCTGACTAGTTGTACATGTGTACGCTTTGAATAATACCCAGAATCATTTAATATTTTTCTTCGTTTTCCTATACCTTATCTGTTCTTTTGCTTTGCCTTTTTTTCCGACGTCGATTTTCTGATATGTGGTATTTCTTGATAGGTTTTTTTTTTTGAGGGGTTGAGGAATATTAAGTCTAAGGGTTATCAGTAAACCTTAAGCGCGTTACTGAAAATGATGCAAACAAAGTGTATACGTGTGTACGTGGCTGTGTAAGATTTTGTCACTGTGAACGTGTGATGGACCTTCAACTGTTTGGAAAAACAACAGCAACAACAACAACTAGACATGAATCATGCCCATGTCATCGCACGCCCCCGCCATACCACATGCCATGCAACGTCCACCCCTTGGTATTTTTGACAGGGTCCGACAGGAATGAGATTCGGAGTGGCTGATCGGGAGGACCTCCTGATTGGGGGCTGAGCGCAGCTCTCCTCTCAGCAGGCACGACGAGTGCTGGAGGATTCAGGATCTCTTCAACAAGTCAAGAGTTCCTTTTTAACCATCGTACGGAAGCAAAAACAGGTCCATCCTACCTTTGTCAATAACAAATTGCTCCCACAACATGACATTACTTGTGTTTTGATATATTTGTACGTGACTTTTCCAGGCATTCTACACTTGCTGTTCTTACCGTCTCCTTGCCTTCCTTCACCCAAAAGCATAATGTACATCACAAAGACGCACATTTTAGTAAACGAATAAGCATCGATACGGTTACAGTTTCGATACAGTTACAGTATCGATACGGTTACAGTTCGTTATTCCGAAGGTTTGTCATTCCGAAGGTACGTTAATCAGAAATGAATTTAGGTTCCCTAGTCAAAAGGTTTGGTAATCCGAAAATTACATAGGGTTCTTTATTCCGAAGGTGCGTTTATCCGAAAGCGGTAGGGCTTTTAATTCGTAATTCCGAAGGCTCGTTAAAGCACTTTCTTATCATTTTCTTATTAACGAATCTTCGGAGTAACAAACCTTATTTCATTTTCGGATTAACGAACCTTCTGGATAACGAACCTTATTCTCTCAACGAACCATCGAATTAACGAACACCACCCATCGATACTGGAATGGAGTTTCAATACCAAAACATCATCATTTATAGACCTACTCAATATGAGGGTTGGCTGTTACAGTGCGTGTGTGCGATTTTCCTCCTTCATTTATTATTTCTATTCTTTTTATTCTTTTTTTTTAAGAAGCGAGGGGCTCTTTTTTCATCTACCTGTCAGTAGGTTGATTTGTTTTTATTCTGTTGTTTTTGGTAGACTATGAACATTAATTTTATCCACCTCACGTGCACCTTTTTTACTCAATCATAGCAGTACTCCTACTTCTATACAGTTTAACAACTTCATATCGTCAAAGCAACAAATAATGTGGGTGTCTTTGAGACCTCTGGGACACCGGAAATTACAGGCACGTGCTCACGTTAAAAGCAAGAGATTATTAAGCAGAGGGATGAAAATATGGGATATGAATTTTCTTCAATTTGTCTCCCTCTGTACGAATGAACTTTGTAAGATCCCAAATGTTGATACATGTATTTTAATAAACATGTCGGAGAAAAGGAACAAGCGGAAAATCGAACCTATCATCTACTGCTTTCCGGGCAGCGACACTACCACCAGGCTATCCCTGGTTGCCGGTGAGATTAGCTCTTCATGTAACTCGGGATAACTCGAAACAATTCGGCACGACTCGGCGTAACTCGTAGTGAATCTGCAAAACTCCCCGTGAACTCGCGAGTGGTTCCAAAATTTTTAAACATGTTCAAAATTTTCCCTAACTCGAACTAACTCATGCTGAACGCGTTTAAACTCGTAAATTTTCCTGCGTGCTGAAAAATCCCCACTCGCAACAAGCCTGCGTAGCTTGCCCGGAAAGGTGTGACACGGCCTTTACAGGCCGTGTCATATCTTTCCGGACAAGCCGTGCGTGCGACTTGCGAAGAACAATTTTTTACTACCCGGAGGTCCCCACAGATGACCTGCACGTAACAGTACCTAGCACGTATCTCACCCGTAGTCGCCCGGAGGTGCGCACGCAAATCCTTTTTACCCGTAACATGTTACCACCCGTAAACATGGCTGCGGGTAAATCGGACTTGCGTGCTCCGGGCAACTACGGGCGAGATAATTTTCCTGCGTGCTGGAAAAACCTTACTCGCAACAAGCCCGCGTAGCTTGCCCGGAAAGGTGTGACACGGCCTTACGCCGCCGAACTCATTCGGTGGGGACAAAAACCAACTGCACTTACAATTTGTTGATGTGATTATTGTGGATGAGCAGAAAGTTACCAAAATGTGCCGTCAATGTCCTGCACATTTTGGTAAATTTACCAAAATGTGCAGTTACCAAAATGTGCCGTAAGAATGTTACGGCACATTTTGGTAATTTACCAAAATGTGCTATTTACCAAAATGTGCCGTGACAAACATTGCTTATTAAGCAGAGGTATGAAGATTATTGGGTATAAGTTTTCTTCGAGTTGTCTCCCTCTGTACAAATTAAATTTGTAAGATCGCAACTGCTCATCAACCTAATTGTCATTGTAATCCTCATCAATATCATTTCACAAGCAGGTCTTCTCCATTTAGCCAAGACAAGATGGAGAGAAAAAATAATAATAGACTGAAACAATGAATTTCGCACAAACAACGAAAACACCAAAATTATCATATCTTTATCATATGTGTATAGTGCATATATATTTCCTCTCTGAATATCAATGTTACGTGTCTCTTTTCCCCTACAGAATTTATTCCTGGCAATCAGATCACGAAGATATATCAAGAATGTAAATAAAGAATGCATTTTGTAGCCTTTAAACGATTCAGATGTACAAAATTTACATTCATTTACTACAACGTTCATATTGCCGAAGAATGAAAACGAAATCGAAATGTAACGTGTGTTACAGTTCATGTTATCACTACACAAACTAGGAGTCTTGCTTTTTTCACAACCGTACCAGGTCCCCGTCACTCTTCTGTCTGAATCAGTAATGACAATAACTTCTTACACAATACTTACTTTAATAAAGGGGTCACGCTTTGCTGTAGTTATGTCAGTTTTGTCTCGAGGAGATGAAAATACAAGTGACACGAGCAGGAGGCAAAGGAGAGAAGGAAGGAAAAGGACAAAAAATGTGAAGAACCATAGCCACGAGAAAAGAACAAGTCACAAAGGAGTATAGGCGGACTGTAGTAGAAGAAGAAAAAGAAAATTAAAAGGAAAATTAAACAGAGTATTTGAAGGTAAGTAGAGATATAATGGACGGGCATTAAACATGTTAAAACAAAAGCCCAAACAAAAATTTGGATTGACTGGAAGCAGCAATATTGATAGAACACATCTGTAAAAGTTTGAAGAAAATCAGACAACCCTTTCTAAAGTTATGAATTTTTTAAAGTTTCGGTGCCGTCATTGCTGGATCAGGAAACTAGCTACTACACTTTATGAGGTCATTATGGACAGCAATATAAAGAAAATGCAAGGAGAATTCCACAAAACTTAATTTTTCATGAAAAGTACGCATTTCACTGACTTCTTACTAACATACGTTAATGGAAATATTCCCCCTTCTGAAAGAGGTAAATCAAGTGCTCTTTTATTCTGCTAGGAAAATGAAAGTAATTTACTAATGTTGAGTTTTTTTTTGAAAAATATTTTCCTTTGTTGTCCATAATGACGTCAAGAAGTGTTGTAGTCTCCGAATCCAGAGATGACGGCACAAAAATTCATAATTTTTGAACGGATTGTGCGATTTTCCTAAAATTTTCATTTTCATTTTATAATTGGGCTTTGGTCTCCTTAAAAAATGGAAGGTATGGGCGTGGGCTTCTCCTGCAGTTCTTGAAACAAAAATCATTTAATTGGTCTCAAGTCTTGATGACAAAAACCGAAAAAAAAGACAGAAAAAGACACACACACAAAAAAAAAATGTGACAAGAAGGGGAATGAGACAGTTTTGAAATAACGGAGAGATATATATACACTGATAAGTAGATAGAACAAGAGGGAACGAGGAAGAGAAAGTAGGAGGGGAGAGGGGTCGGCGCTGCATCAATAGACCATCGCCCCCATACTCGCGTTGAAAGCGGTCACTTTGTGACGTAAGCTGCTCCCCCTCAAAGCTACTCAGCCTTCCTCGCACTGTGGATCAGTTTCAGGAGCCGCGCATCACAAGACTTCTCGCTATCTTTTCAAACGT
This sequence comes from Diadema antillarum, assembly GCF_040938485.1. Taxonomy (NCBI): domain Eukaryota; kingdom Metazoa; phylum Echinodermata; class Echinoidea; order Diadematoida; family Diadematidae; genus Diadema; species Diadema antillarum. The sequence goes on from NW_027270899.1 coordinate 440,080, forward strand.
CAAATTCCACCAAACACGTAGGTGATACACCTATACCTCGCTGATACATTATTTGAGTTTTTACTGTGTTGCATAGCATGTACAACAAGTAACAAGTGTAACATGTGTAGAGGAAATTCATGGTATACAAAGGCTTATGATATTATCATAGGCGTATGCTTTCATGTGAGTGAAATAAGACAAAGGATGGTTGGAAACACTACACGTGTACACACAAATACAGAACGTGTGTAGTGTGGTTCCCTTTCAACTGCTTGTAATAATAATGATGATAATAATGATAATGATAATAATGATGATAATAATAATAATGATAACAATAACAATAAAACTAGTAATAATAATCATCATCATCATCATCATCATAACAACAACAACGATGATGGTGGTGATGATGAAGATGATGATAATGATACGAACGATAATGATAATAGTAATGATAAAAATAACAATATGGTCTTCTTTATCTAGAGTAGCCTCTGAAAGCGCTGTCATTGTTCACCTGATTTCAATTACCCCAGCGTTGCAAGGTATCTACCCATTCATACACATGGGTAGAAAGGGACACGGTGGGTAATAGTTGTCCAAGGGCGCAGGCACTTGACGGGATTTGAACTCGGGACATCCAATGCAAGTCAAGAGTCTTATCCACTATGCCACAGTGCCCATACATATAATGGCAGTAGTGAGATGAAAACTAGGAGATGAAAGATGTAATGAGAGATCTGAGCAAATTGATATTTCAATGCATAACAATCAACTCGATTTTATCGGGATTTTTTATTTTTTTGAACTTCCCTCAACATCATAATTGATGGTATGATAAGATTTGTATGGAAGAGTTACCAAACTCAAGAATGTATGAAATTTACGAATGCCGTCATCATCATCATCATCATCACCATCACCACTGCTGAGTCATTAACAATCATCAGCATCATCGTTGTATAACTGGACTTTACGAAACGTCAATGTCTTGCGTTCGTGCCTGGAAAGTACTTTCCTTCACCGCGATGTATTTTTCATGAACTGTTTCGGCCTTGAGTGACAAAAGGTTGAGTCCACGCGAAATGGAACCAATCACGGGCTCCGATTTCATCTCATGCATATATGTATGCCGTGGACGAGAGACGCAAGCCGTAAGTCGTGTCACGGTCATCGGAGGAGAGCGTCTCATATTATTCAGCAGCTAAACTGCGGTTCAACCCCGCTGAAGGAGGCGGTTGGGGAGCGGCTGAGTTGTTTCGAGAGGCTATGACGCGAAATATGTCACATCAAGAGGGCGCTAATGACGTAGTCCAGATGAATTATGCGGTATATCAAATCTATTCATCTGTCTTTAAATACTAGAATATATATATATATATATATATATATATATATATATATATATATATATATATATGTACACTTCCTATGGACTTTTCATGATTCAACAGGGATAATCTCAAATTTACTCACAAAAACCCCCACTGCTATCAAGTCTAAGTGTGTTTATACAAATAGATATGGTGATCTTCCACGAAGAATCTTTATGAATGTTACTTTTCATCATCTAATACAGTTTTTAAAAAGGTGTCGTTTCCTGGATTCAAAGGTCAATGTATATCTTATCCTGGCAATCCGAGATTCGGGTGGAATGATCTAAATGTACCTTCACGCTTACCTACAGATTATGACGAACTAAATGGGAAACAAGATAAAACACAGATTAATAATAACAAACAGTCGATATTTATAGTGATTAACCAGCTGCCTTTGAGACAAGCATGAGTGAGTGATCGCAACACGTATTGTCAAAACAAGAAAAACATAAAACCGTCCCATTGAATTTCGATAAACAGTTCACCGCTTGACCTAATTCCACTATCATCTAGCAAGTTAGGAGCGAAGTCAAGCTGGACCATGATCTGACGGTGCCCTAGAAAGTCAGTTATTACGGCCGGCGGTTACTGAGTAGGTGCTGCGTGTGTCGGTACTTGATACGAAAACGAAATGGTAGTATTCATTACTACCACAAAGCGCACACGTATCACGCCCCTAAGACTGCGGGGAAACTGCGTGACATTTCTGATTATTGTGTGCCCACTAATCACCTGTTGCACTAAATTATATTTGTGTTGATTGATTGCTTACCCTTATTAGTTGTCATAAAAAACACACAAAACAAAGAGTTACTACATTAACTTCTTATGCGACACCTACGTCAAGTTGGTTCTCCTGTACATGTCTTCTGGCTGTAAATTTCAAAGAGCAAAAATCAAATCCATAAAAAAAATCTTGGTCATGAAATAGGCTAAGTGAAGATATGCGATGACAGGAGACCTTACCAAGTGACTTAGACTTTGTTTCTCTCTCTCTTTGTAAAATATCAAAAGCATAAGCAATAATACCAAATGCTTGAAATGTAGAAACCTGTAACTTTACCATCTCGAATTCTACCAAATTGATTAATCTTCCTTTCTTCACCACTTTCTAGATACACTATGTACCGAGAAAACCCAAAACCATTATGTATAGATGCGACTAGAGGACTATACATCTTGTCGAGATGTAGAATCTTGATTTTTATCCTCGTCCTTTGTAAGCAGAAGACGTAAAATAATTAGATTAATTGTGTATTTTTTAGTTCTAGGGAAAGACTTATACTCTGTCTTGTATATATATATATATATATATATATATATATATATATATATATATATATATATATATATATATATAGTATTATTAAACATTAACTTAAATCGCATTGGCTTTATTCCTTACGCGGATCCGGACTTGTTTTCACACTTCTTGGCATTGTCATATTGTTGTACAAAATGTCTAGAAGAAGAAGAAGAAGAAGAAGAAGAAGAAGAAGAAGAAGAAGAAGAAGAAGAAGAAGAAGAAGAAGAAGAATGAGAATAGAAAAAGCAGACGAGAGATGGAGAGAGGGAAATGAGAAAGAGTGTAAAGAAAGAAATGCAACCATCTGCGGAAAGGGGTGTTTTATAATGATACTCGCTCTAGAGGGCACGGTGATACAAGGGGTGTTGCCGTTCGGTCTAAGTGGAAACACTTTCGGTGTAAACAGGACTGCAAAGTTGGCGTGCATGAGGTGCAAGAAATCAATTCTAGTATTATGATTTAGTACTACGACGATTGAGGCTTCAAAAATACAAGACGGTAATGATGTTCCACGAGTTATTTGATGTAGCTGCACGAATATAAATCACTGAATGCGTGTCAGTGTTCGAGACTGAAGCGGTGATGATTCATTACTATTGAAATCACTTAGCTGCTATTGGCCTCCCGTAAAATCCCTCTAAGTTACGTTTACATTTTGGCAGGTCAGGAAAGAAAGAAAAAACAAAACAATTACAGCAGAGGAATGGTTGGGGTGGGAATGGGGCAGATGTGGGAAGCAGAAAGAAAGGGCCGAGCGGTTTTATACCGAATTCAATCAAATTTGGTACATTATGGGGCATCATAATGTTAGAAAACGCTGTCTTGGTGTACGCGTATGAAGCAGGAAGGCTAGATGAAACTGGGCGAGGAAGACAGAGGAGGCCGAGGGAAGAAGGGATGCAGGAAAGGAGAGCAAGGAACTATACAAATGATAAGAAGAGAGAAGGAAAAGAGATCGTATAAGCAAAGAGAGGATACGAAATAAGTCCACACGACAAAAGACTAAGTATATGGACTGCACGTGAAAAATAAAACAACGCAGGAACTACACAGTAAAAATTTGAATGACGAAAAGCGGGGTTGAGGTGGGGAGGAGTGAAGCTGGTGTTCATCGCAGAATGGACAATGGAATGATTGCTGGTGATTATCTACAAAACAAAACCAAATTGCTGACTGATTTAATGAGGCCGAGATTCTGGAGATGGCGAGAAATAATGACAAAAGCTGAGACCAATGAGTATATACCATAGCAACTGATTTGACAAACGGTAATTACTCCATTTATATAAAGGATTAGCAAACTCCTGACGGTATAGATAGATCGATAGTTAGATTAGATCGATAGAAAGACTGAGTGGGGGAAAGAAGATGGACAGAGAGATAGCAATATATAATCACATCAAGATGTCATCTGAGTGCGCAAATGGTACTTTGATTCATCAATAAATGGATATATAGTCTTTGGTAGATAAACATGCATCACGTAACGAATACTTGTATTATATACATACATACACACGCGCGCACACACACACTCACACACACATGCATACATAATGCATAGGGCCTACATTATAGGCCTATTGTCAGATAAGAATGGTCACATAAGATTTTATATAGAGACAGAGCAAAGATTCAGAGGCTATATCAAAAGAATGGAGGAGAAACAGAACAGACAAAAAAAAAAAAAAAAAAAGATGATAAGTAGAAAGCTTTGTAAGGAAACCGAAGCATAATACTGTAGTTATGTTGTTAGGTCTGCAAAAACATGAGATTTATATGTTGTGTGAGAAATCATTCATTATAAAAGGTGCGGCAAGGAGAAAGCATGTGGGAGACAGAAACTTGAACCTGCATGGAAAATTACTTTTGCAAGAAAACAGCTTAATAACGTATATGCTATCAGCTCACGGACTGCAGAATAAACACGATTCGTCTTCATTCAAAACAAGTCTCAGAATAGCAACATTCCTTTCACAGATCTGGCACTCCTCAGATAAATACTTCATATCCATTTTGCATTTTATTTTACAAAGGTGAAAGCGTTCAGATGGCAGCTATATATATATATGCGTTTCGAAATGGTGGCAAGCAAAAGAACTTTTTTTTTTTAAATTTCTTTTTCCTTCTATCCACGACCATAGGTACACGATAAAGATCTTCAATATGCAGTGATACGATGAATATGTTTTCGTAAGGACGTGATTTACAACTGCTGGAAATAACATTGAGATTCTGCGACATTTATTTGGCCGAGAATGGAAGATGACACTGCCATCACCATACCTGCCTGTCATTATCACGTACGCCATCAGCGGTCCTCCGCTATCCCTCAGTGACCCCTGCTAGAGGCGTTAATACACTTCAACAGCAACAACAATAACTTATACTCTTCTCTCAATGCTATTTCAAATGGGGGAAAACGTCATTACAACCTGTACGAAAGAAATGGCTTCAGCATAGAGTAGCCGAATGGTGTAGACAATCCACACATTCTTCAGAATCGAGTTTCGTCTAAAAAAATAATGATAAATACCTTGTAAAAGTAAAGTTCTTTCAATACCGGCAGGAGCTACAACACGTGAGATACACAAGTACACATACACACACGTACATACATACATAATTATAAACACGCGCCCCTAAAACAACACACTTACAATGTATAATACAATAATTTGGAGAAATTGATAATGCTAAAAGCAATCTAAAAGGACATGACGTGTCTGCTGGAGAATTCCTTTTTGTCGGAATGAGACTATGTATACTTCTACACATTGACAGTTTGTCAAACGTGTTTGAAGATTTGAATGATGAATTAACACTCATGGGTTATTTTATTTTCCTTAATTCTTCATGCTTTGTCAGTAGGTAATCTAAAACAGATTTGTTTTGTTTTTTAAATCTAGTGCGTTTGCTATGAAGTAGGTTCGTCATCCTCCTTTCTTGCATATGCTTGTGCGTATGTGTGCACGTGTGTATGCACCTGTGTGTTTATACATGTACATGGCTTTTTTTTTGCAAACTATTATCATTATTTGCATGAACGAAACTGAAAGCATAAATTTATGTGAAAACACCATAATATTCACACATTGATTGATAAGCAACATACAGGATGATTAATAAGAAGAAAGAGACATTTTTATTTGTTGAATTCTTATTTTTACTACGCTATGAAGATTGGATTCTATCGTCCCCGTTGCTGTATGCACTTGACATGAATGTGTAGTTGCGTGCTTGACTTAATAATGTTGTTTGTGTTCGTAGTCATATCTCACTCGTTGTTATGATACTGATCGATAGTCTTGTTTTTCTGTGGCTAAACATTCCAGAGGACAACGACTAATGAAATTCTTATGTAATCACAAATTATTATATATCAAATCACGAGCGTGGTTACAATAACGTATTGTTATAAGATTGTTTTGCAACCCTAGTTTTTGAGGCTGCAGTTTGTGTAAACATCTACTTGAAGAAAACTTTTTAATAGTATATGTATTAATGAGATACAGATAAATTTCAAACCATAGTTAAATGGTGATGATGACGCTTAGTGCCATATTACCATACTATCATTATCATCATCAGTGTACTTACATTAATGCTATTCACAATCACCAAAATACTAAAGGCCCCTTGACATAATATTCCATTTCGACTTTATTCAATGTGAATAGGTCTACAAGTCACATATTCTGGAACTATTAGACCAAAATACAGTACGTAACACCGCAATTTTATTGCTCCCACTAAGTCCCGTCCCTTAACCACCCCCCCCCCCCCTCCACACACCCCTGAAACATCCATGTCTGGGTTCTCCTGATGTCATCAAAGCATCACATTGCAATGCCTTCTTTTCTGCACTTTTACTCGGATTATTGCACATTACAAATTCTGTGGGATATGCAGGCATTCTAGAAGTTAGTCCTCTATTTGTGGTCATCCCACGAGACCGACACCCACGAGTCATACGGTCCACGAGACCGACATCAGAAATAGGTCCGTGAGCCTTTTTTGCGTAGTGTCGGTCTCGTGAGCCTTTTAAGTGAAGTGTCGAACTCATGGGCTGTATAACTCGTGGGTTTATTTTACTTGATGTCGAACTCGTGGGCTTTATCTACTTAGCGCCGAACTCGTGGGCTGTATAACTAGTGGGCTGTATGACTTGTGAGCTGTATAACTAGTGGGCTGTATGACTCGAGGGTGTCGGTCTCGTGACGTGCACCCCTTTCTTTTGGATCACTCTTTCCACTCTTCTCAGACGTGGAAACTTACGATGCCAATACGACACCAATATGAAGCATTCTTGTTTTAAATGACCACTTTCTCCCTTTTCACTTGAGCTTTCAAGATTACCAAAATAGTATATTCGATATTTCATCTATTGGTTTCTGCGGCATTTTAATGAACGAAATACTACAAAGAAAATACAAACAAAATATTGTGAAACTGTAAGGTTATACATGTATTTGGATTTCATGATGCAAGTAAAGGATGATGATATCATACAGGCTTGGTATATACCAATGGAAAGTTGTGTGAGTCTAGATAGCGGTCCTTTTGCAAGGAAATTATCGTTGTCATGTTTTCATTTTTCAAAGACCAAACAACTTTGTTAATATGGAATAGATTTTAAACCATTCCAAAACAGTGTCCTGCGGAGGTCTAATCTGTCGCAGCATAATATTTATATCACCATGAAGAATGAAAACAAGAAAAAGATGAAGGGGTTTTTTCAATGATTGGGTTTTGTAATTCTTTCTTTGTTTCTCTTTTGTTTGTGTTCTTTTAATGACAGTAAATCATGGAAAATGTAAGTAACAATCGCCATGTTACATTCATGTTCACGATGAACTGTTCATTACACAGTATGGACCAACTGTCATTTTCGCAAAAGATATTTTAACCACAATCAAGACTAACTGCGCATGAAGTAAACATTGATCTGAATCTGTTTGGTTCATTTTCACTCTTTGTGAACGGCTTCACGAGAGAAATATGGTTTAAAAAAATCACGCAATGAACAACAAACTAACTTGTGTAGAAAATCGTTTTTCCATCAAGAAAACTGTATCGACGCTTGTTGTCGTAACGTGTCATATTCTAAACTGTGGAGCAAAGATCGCGAGTCTGTGAAAGTTCAACAAACTATTACAGTCAACTACGCCAAGTGGATTATCATCTATCAGGGTATTGGGGAGAAAGGGGAAAAGGTGCATGTGCAATACATTTGTACAAGATTTTAGCGCATAAGAAGTTCGTTTGTTCTAATCAAGTTTTGCTAGAGAATCGAGTGAGCGAGGTCTATATTCCACTGCAATAAGTCGCTTTATCGAAAACATCACAGGTATACCATACTGTGTATTGCTTGCCCTTGGCGAAGGCAAAGAAAGGACGATTTTGGAGACCCCATTCCTTCTGCATATTTTGAGTATTCCAGGGAACTTCGTCGGAACAAGACTTCCCATTTTACAAACTCCCCTAACAAATTTGGTAAATTTTCATCGAGTATTTTTGTTTTCCCATCTTGGATCCATCCACTAAATGCCGTCTCTCCTTCGTCTTGGCACACTGACAAGTAAATGTCTTTCGAGGGGTTTTTTTTTTTGTTTGGTTTGTTGGTTGGTTGGTTGGTTCTTTCTTTCTTTCTTTCTTTCTTTCTTTCTTTCTTTCTTTCTTTCTTTCTTTCTTTTTTTCTTTGCCATGAGTATTAATAATCATTTTCTCATCATCAAATTGTGATTGTGAATCAAATTCCTACCACTCAAAACCTCACTCCAAGTTACTTTTTTTTTTTTGGGGGGGGGGGAGATTTTGGGCCCACTTTGACTGTGGTGGTAATGGTACCGTTGGATTTTGTCTAGACGTAGAAGGAATATAACAAAACAAACTCATACATCAAGACGCTCATTCATCAAATTCATGTGGGGTAATACTCGGCATAACCACCTCGGCACGGGTCAACTACCTTTGAAGGCGCTCAAGTTTTTATCGTAATACAACACTCTTTTATATCCTTTCTCTATTCGTTTAACATAAAGAAAACTAGACTATTAAGTCTCTATATTTGTTTTCCACTCCTGTTATTTCAATCATGGCAAAAGGTTTTAATAGGATTAACTCTCTCTCTCTCTCTCTCTCTCTGTCTGTCTCTCTGTCCCTCTGTCTCTCTGTCTCTCTGTCTCTCTGTCTCTCTCTCTGTCTCTCTCTCTCTCTATATATATATATACATCCTTCCTACAGAAACTCTCACATGCCTTTGGCGCTCAGTGAAAAGTTCATGCAAAAGAAAAAAAAACCCACCGGAGCTGCCATATTTGACTGATTGAGGCATCTAAGACTTCTCAAATGGCAATCGAATGCCAGGTGCTCTTTACAGGTAACCATTTTAAAGGGTAAACAAGGGGTAAAAATTATTATCGTGATAATTTACGCTCATGTACGACCAACATGTATATTTATCACTGGCCTCTAAGCATATTTCAAAAGTCGCAGAATCGTATTTTTTTCAAATTTTTAATCACATAGAAAACAAAATAATAAAAAGGCTTGTTACTTCGATCCTTCCTCTACACTGAGGAGAAAAATAAAGAAGGGAAGAAAAGACAAAATACCTCAAAAGCAAGCAGTAAATGATATTTTCTTTCCCTGGATGACGAGAGCATAAGGCGTTAAAAGATCAAGGAAGTGTCTCTGATATTTTACAAAAATGTCTCAGCTACACTGTAGTTATATAACGAATAATCACAGTAATATGTTAGGGAATAAAGACAATATTAATAGGATGTTATTAGGTATACGTCCACATTGAATGTACCTTTTAACCCTCAAATAGCCCACTGAAGCTACATTTGCTATACGGCAATTGATACATTAAATTTTGATCTTGTTTCGAACACTCTGACAGATGAATGTGTATGCATAGTCATGCACCAATATTTTGAATAAGCTGTAAAAACGCTCGAATCAAGGTTTACTTTTTAAAGAAAATAAAGAAGAACCAAGATAAAGAAATGAATACGACGACCTTGACAAAGGAAAATACAAACTACGTGATAACACTTATCGCTATGTTTATAAGCGCAATCGCGAGAAGTGTTGACAAAGGATAATGTTTGTATTCGATCTGGTGATGTTCGTTATTCCGATGGATCCGTTAATCTGAGAATGAGAAGTATGTGCGTTATTCGGAAGGTTCCGTTAATGTAAGATTGAGAAGTACAAATATGTGCGTACTAACGAACCTTATTCGTTTTCGGATTAACGAACCTTCGGAATAATGAACCTTTTAATTCTTGGATAATGAACTTTTTGAAATGATGAACCTTACGTCATTTTCGGATTAACGAAACTTCAGAATAACGAACCTTATATCATTTTCGGATTAACGAACCTTCGACTTTCTGAACCTTTGGAACCATGAACCGCAACCATTCAATCAGGCAGATGTTTCTGCCAACGTGCTGTTATTATTTCGCCTAGTCCACAGGTAGTTATATTATCAAATACTAAATTTGAAACATGCTATAGGACAGTGAGCCAGAAGTGAACACGACCAGAAGATAAAAGTTAGAAGACAAGAAGAAGAAAAAAACCTAATAAAAATCAACAAAAACACACAAGGGTTTTTCCACCTGTAACATCACTATACTCATTGAAGCAAGACGTTCTCGTTGACTTTCGTGGATATAGGGAAGAATAAAACAAACAACATATACTTACAGAAATCTTATGAGAGCCGGTGATGAGATAAGTAAGTTATTACGGAATCTTTCGTGTTTTCACGAAACGAGAACATTAGCCTCAACCTAATGCCCAATATGAAGCGATGGTATTTCCTCGCAACTTTCCAATTACTTTTTATATAAAATGTAACGATTTGTTTTGGTCGATAACTTAGTGACTAGAACATCTTATCTCTACGAGTTTGCGCAACTCTCCTGTAATTTGATGCGGAGGATACATTCCCTTTGAGTTCATAAAAGAGAAAAGAAGTAAATGGTGTAATTTATGTACAGGCAGTTTTAGACTTTCGAGTACATTGACATCATCCCTTTCGTAAAATATGGATTGTCAATGATTATTATTCATTATCTTCATGATATTCTTGATACAACTGTGAAGAAGCAGAAGGAAAAGCATGTGAATCTTGAAAATTCCCTAACTTTGTTACTGCAAGTCCGCTTTTCATGAAACTTCCACCGCCTCAATTTGTGTTATTACATTCTACTGAAGATAATATGGAATGGTATTCATTTTAACCTCTGTATATTTTTAAGTCTTCCTCCAGATGTTGGGTGATATTTATTATCGCGTTTGTTAGAATTCAAATCAAAAGCGTCTGCTGTTTCTGCTCAGATTTTCAGTGACTTTCTACAAAATGCTGCTTGGCGTCCTGTTAGCATGGTTGGAGGGACATGGTTGCAGGTAGCACGACGACTTCGAAGCAGATTTTGACGTAGGTTCACAATATAACACGTTTGTCTGTTATATGCACTAGATTCTCCCCTCTATCTTCCTCGATCTCCCTTTCTTTCCCTTTCTACCTATCTATTCATCCCAATTTTTACTTTCCTCCATGATTCCCTGTTACACTGCCATCTATAAGATATGAAGTAGTCCTAAGAGCCAGACTACATATTAATGTCTCTTTCCCACTCAAAATTGCACGCGATTGTAGGGGGTAATCTCGCTCTTAACAAGTATAGGTTTCGCACAATGTATCAGGAAACAATCCCTGGGTATATGTTGAGTTACAAAATTTTTCATTGAACTAGCATTTGTTTTTCTGACAAATTCCCGGGAGGGGGCTGACGACCAAGATAAATTTGACTTCGTATTTATGAATGAAGGACCTTGGTACTGTCGTGCTAATAAAATAAGTAAATCCTGGAGTTTCATCGCATTTAGTATCCAAGTAATTTGTTCCAAGTTAGTGGTAGGTTACATTTGACGTGAAGGACCTTATCATTTGCAGCATAAGTTTCAAAGTATGTTGGGCTGTTGGGGGCGGACTCTAATAGTCGTCAAAATATCAAGACAGTTTGGCTGGTGAATGAGGCAATAGCAAGAAATGGTGGGGGTATAAATGACCCTAATTGTTTCCTGAATCTGTAGAAACTTAGCAATTTTGCTTACTTTTTCTGAGCCTCCAAATCCGATGAAGAATGTGGAACCTTCGTGTAGGGGACCTGCTGTTTATTTTGATAATTCGCAGTCATGTGACATCATCATTGTTCGATCACTTCAACAAATATGAACGTTAACAAATATCAAGACAGATTTCTCTGCGAAATTGGAGTTGGATTCTTTGTTAATTCCCTTCTACACCACTGAGCGGGAGCCTCTAATGTCAGACGTCAAACTGTGCTCGACTCGGTTGATCTTATCGGTCAGATAAAATTGCCCCCTTCAACTTGTAATTACCCTCTTCTCTCTCTCGTCGTGACGTATGTATTTCTTCTTGCAATTATTGACCAAGAAAAAAAATAAGATGCATTACAGTCAACAACCAAGCGTGCTTTACGAAAGCAGGACAACAACCTTGATTGCAGGAGGATGATAGTACGTAGGCGTTTGTCATCTTATATTCACTGTATGTACTTTTGTGGATTTGCAGGTGATACAATAATGACCCCCATCTAGAACGTAATTTATCCCGGCGTGTGGTGCGCGTAAGCTTCCAAATGATCATCATGTATCAAGAAAATCACACTAGGCTTTTTGCCCTTATAGCCTATACGGTTTTTAACTAGTTTCTTGTTATATTTTACTACTCAATTTTGTTTTCGCACTTTTTGTCGTCGGTAAGACGATTTGGGTAGGTTTCCCTGATGCCGACAAAAAGAAAGAGAGAAAGAAAAAAAAAATCATCCGAGTATCCACGAAACCGATCCGACATGTTTGGCTATACAGGGAAGCCTCTGCTACTTCAATTACAGTGTTAAATTTTGGCTCAGATTTGTTTGTCGCCACCTATACGTACGTCCAGTACAATTCCTTGCAGCGGAGAGCGTGATACGATGACCTAAAACTGGTTTATGCCCAACGTTTTCGTTTGACAGGCGTAGCGGCATACATACCCACTCAAGAGTACTTCAAACTATTTTCGGACTGACACAAACACTGTTTCCTTTCGACATGATCCTGTCGATTGGCTTGTCATCACCAACGCAAGCCAAGAGACCTTAAAACAGCATCACTTTCCTAAAACCATCCATTGCTTTCCCTGTTAGAACTATACTCTCATTCAATTTCATTCCTAACGTCTCATCCACGTGAGTTGGGCATACAGCGCAACCTCCATAAATGTGAAGGATGAATATTGTTTCCGTCAGCATTTAGATACTACTATTATAATATATATATGTGTGTGTGTGTGTGTGTATATATATATATAATTATGTATATATATATATATATATATATATATATATATATATATATATATATATACATAATTTTCCTTCTTTGTTACAATACACCAATAATGTTGGTGATGTTTCGCTGATGACGACACACCTTTTCGGTGAAAGGTGCGTTGCAGCAGTGCTGGAGACTGTGAATGGACCTACAACTGTATTACATAGAGTTTTATGGTTTCTCTTTGCCTACAGACAGACAAATAGACATCTAGATTTTCGTTAGTCCCAGCATTCTTGAGCTGGGTGTGACGTCAGCAGGTTGTCATTAACTTTGTACATGCACTCCCACATTCCAGTTTCCGTGATCAGCTCGTCGATGGCAATAGCTCCAGCAGAGCAGTGGGAAGTTTAGAAATGATGACACCGTTGGCTTTTTAGATAATTACAAAACAAAGATTGAGACGCATTTTGCCCTCCCTCTCATTCCAAACTTTGCATCGCTGCCTTGGTGATGATTGTCCTTTGGTGAGAGACTCTTTCGCTCAAACCCGCCCCTTCCCACCTCTACATGGTAAACTAATCAGCTGCTAATGGTGACTGGATTGAAAATCTCATTTGAAGCCAAGATACTGGAATTGGAACGAAGACTTGGATGTATCAAGAGGCAATATTGCAACTATACTTTATACAAACCAGTTTTGATGTGTATATTCCACGCTTAGGGGAGAAAACCAACCTACACATCAACAAGTGGCGACAGAGAGAGAGAGAGAGAGAGAGAGAGAGAGAGAGAGAGAGGGGGGGGGGTGGGGAGCACGCACGACAAGACACGCACACAGACAGACAGATGCACAGCATGATACAAATACAAATACAAATACTACGGAACCAATTTGCGAATGTTGCCACAGACATCCTTCTGCTTGAATAGGTCCTACACCAAACTCCTTATTATTTCAGTCTCCTTGCATGAGCTGAGCCATTCCCTTTTGCTGAAATGTTTCATTATCATAACTGTCATTACTACTTATTATCATGATTATAAGAATTATCGTAATTTCTATTAGCAATAAATTGATATCATCATTATTCGTCATTGATTCCTTCACAATCTCGTAGTCTGCCAGGGCAGCGAAAAGTCAATTTAGTGATTGTCGATCACCTGCATGCCTCACAACTTTTGTTGAAAAATTTTGATGAAAATTTGTTTTGATATGGCCGAGATATCCAAAACAATGCGATCCTAATACTAGTAAAATGTGGGACCCACATTTTATTTCGACCGCTTTACTTTACTTTGGTTTTCGATTATCTCGTCCATTTCAAAACTGATTTTCATCAAATAAACTTTGAATTCCTACTAGAATTGTACGCTTTAACATTTCCTAAAGTGGTTTCTAAGTATGTCGCAAAAAGTTAAGAGCTAAATTTTCACCTCAAGCAATGCTATCAGTCGTCTTTTTACGACTCCTCCGAAAGGCTTAGCAGTGAGGATAAAGTACCTGCACTACTAGGTTTCGAACCCCATGCATGCATACATGGAAGCTCGTCTTGTCTCTTCTTTGCATGAGACAGCTAGGCTCTCTTGTCATGGAAGCAATCGTCATCCATGCCTGCCATGAGCAGCTTGCTTTCTGAATCCTATGTGTCAAAATGTTCTACCTCACTCTCAGGTTTACCAACCGAGCATGCAACTTGTAACAAGAAACTCACGGCAGTCTGTTACTCTCCGTAAAGATCATGTCTATATAATATATACAGTGTACAATCATAATTTCAAACAGTCTTGCCTATAGTAACAGTATTGGAAGCAGACACATTGGTAGGAGCGATTAAACTGACGGTGGGGAGGATTCCATGCTGAATATCGGAACTCTGTCTGTTGGTGTACAAACCAGTGGCTGAAGCCATTCCCATAACACCAAATGTGCCAGGTTTACACATTTCGAATGCATTCGGGCACCTACAGGTTGCCTGAATCAGTGTAGAACGCGGCGGCCGACATAGATATATTCATATACATTGCTACTTCAACGATCCACTGTTTCAAGGAAGTAAATGGGCGCAGCTCCCAGTCTGTCCACCAGGCAAATGACTAAGCTGTCTGTTACACAGATGTATGGAAACTGGTATCCCCGCCCGTCACGCGTAAATAAAACGAATATTTAGCTTCTCATCTCACGATCTTGCTGACATTTAGGTAGTTTACTGTCGGTTCACGGGGCATGAAGACGAGCCGTCACTATCAGCCGTGAAGGAGCTTGGTCGGATGTTATGATGACACCGTTTTATCCAAAATAGGTCTTCCTAATTAACCTGCTGGCAGTTGCAAAGAAGCAGCTTTATCCGCGCAATCAACCGAGTTACCCTCTCTTGAAACCAACGTGTTCGGGAGACTATAGTGTGGTCTATTATATTAAAAATGACCCTTGCTCCTCAGATCTCTAGACGCAATGGTCGGTCATCAGTTTGAATGCAGGCTGGTCTGGTAATTGACCACTGATCAAAACAGTCAGTTCACTCTTCTCTTCGCACTAGTATCTTTCTCATCACATCGACCACAGTTACTATTATGCCCAGGGTAAGAGGGTATTATGTATTACCAAGACCACCATTACCACCAGACCCAAGTAGCTGGTAATAAAAGCCCAAAGTTTGTGGTAGACTGCATGGTGACAAGGCACACCTGCCATGTACAGGTGGAGGCCATTACTTCTGCTCGACAAATGTTTCCTGATGACTACCACATAGACCGTTTCTCCTGTGCGCCTTGTGGCGGGGGTAGAACCCCAGATGGCAAACTTTTGAGAGTTCTCTTCTTAGCTTCGGCTTGCCTGCATTGAGCTGGGATGAGTATATTATCCAACTCCTTCAGAATTTGCTAACATTCTTCTGACTTCGCTTAGATGGAGGGATGCTTTATATGCCAACCTGTGACATATGCCAGGTTTGCTTCATCGTCTGCATTGCAGTCATCGGACTGAAATTAAAGATAGGCAGCTAAAGTACAAACAACACCTTTAATCGCTGTATGCTTAAGTGTCCTCCAGCAATAACCTCCTCGGCCGACTAGCAGGCTAGTCATAATCCAGGGTAGCCTCTTCAGTGTTGCCACTGCACTACCAGAGGGCCCTGCCATTATTACTACCCTAGCGTTGCCAGGTAGGTACCTATTTATACACCTGGGTCGAGAGGGCCCTGCCATTATTGTTACCGTAGCGTTGCCAGTTGCCCATTTATACACCTGGGTCGAGAGTTAAATTGTTGATAAAACATCTTGTCCAAGAACGTAAGCACTGGACGGGGATTGAACTCGGTTTGTCCGAAAAATATCCGATCAAAACGCTTCATGAAATGCCCCCAGGACCTTGGGAACCTCAACCCCGACAGTGAGCTGACTGCAACGGATTTGCGACACTGCCTAATATGCAAGAAGTCACTTTGCTAACCGTACGAGAATCTGAAGGGTACGCGGAAGCTGTATTCTTAAATGGATCGGTCGAGGTTGTTTTATTCAACAGCCAGTTTGTATGTACAGAATGTACCCCAGGATCACACTCGCATCTTACCAACTGAACTATGCTTGTCAGAAGTTTACCAGTGCAGTACATGTATATAGCCCCATGTTGACCATCCCACAATAAGGGCTCTTAGATTTCATGTCCAGAACGTGGACTGCGACATGACGTCATTATTGAAGAAACTGTAGCTCCAGGTTCTCTAGCACGTCCAACACCAGAATCGGGAAGACGTCCTTGAAGGATTTCACGGCCAGGACAGACATCGGACTAATGCCACCAGTAAAGCATTGGCACAGATTCTGAAGGGGTGGGGTTGGGAGGGGGAGGGGGGAAGGCGGTGGGTTGGGTTTCTATCGCCGCGGATGACCAATTGCAAGTAGCGCACTGGGGAAGGGGTGGCTTGCGTGGCTGCTTTGTTTACATGAATACAAAATTCGCCAAAGTAAAAAACCACTTTGCAGCGTGAGCGAGTCTTGTTTGAGCAGGGGCTGACAAAATACAATGCTTCGACACGAATGCAATTGTTAAGGCTGATTGGCGAGTGTTTGGCATAACTACAGATTTGCATGCTCATCTGTAAAGAATGTAGGCCTACATGTCAACATTTTGAACCTGTAACACATTTTTCAGGAATTCATGATGAAACGTAGTCGGCGTTTATAGAAGCGGGCGAAGGGAGTCAACAAGCTCGACAATTTGTACTTTCTCATAACAATGAGCCGCAGAAACACCTACAGCGCATTGTCCACGGTGGACCCTTCGATCAAAGTATCGGAGCGGAGAGGGAAGGTGAGGATATCCATTAGATACAACTCCGACTCCTCCGCCATTTTTTGAGCATGAATTTTGTCTAATGTTAGGAGTCGTGAAAACAGACTAAAATAATTTCCAAGCAGGAAGAAAAAAGACGTTTCTGTTTTCCTATGTCTGCAATAGAATTGACAGAGGACAGCAGCTTGTACTTGTTGGTGCGTTAAGACGAAAAGGACCAACTGTGTTTGCCAGCAAAATTTAATGTTTGCACGAAATAAAGTTGCCCTTTTAGTCAAAGGTAGCAATGCCCCCCTTGTTTTTCTTCCCCTTAGGAACTCCTCACAGCCGCTGAGCCTTGGTTCGAATTCGTGCTATTGGGGATGGAGTAGTCGTGAGTGTGAACTATGTGTGTGTGTGTGTGTGTGTGTGTGTGTGTGTTTGCAAGTGCTCCTAATTGGCGTGTTCACGGGTAGGCCTTCGGGTTTGAGTATACATGCGTACGACAGGGGCGGATCCAGGAATTCCATAAAAGGGGGGGGGGGGCGACTCTACAAAATTAAATGGGGAGGGGCGCACGCCCCCCCCCCCCCATTTTTTCTTTTTATTTCTTTTGTTTTAACAAAACATAAAGGGGAGGGGGCGCGCGCCCGGTGCGCCCCCGCCTGGATCCGCCACTAATCTATAAATCCACGATATGATATACAAAATAATGCATTGCCGGACTAATATGGTGTATTTTTGCTGTGTCTGCAAAAAAGCAGGAAGTACACTGTATTGATGCTAAAAAAATTGAACACATCCCTGCATCTACGGGGTACACATCACTGATTGAGGACAGTATGAGGTCCATCAAAATCGGAGAATGGAAGGCAAAAAAGACTGCGCGGGGATTTCTTGAATTTCAAAAGAAGTTAGGTGAATCCCAAACAATTCTATCATGAGTTAAAAAAACCCTTAACCAATCAGCAAAGCTGTGTTCGCAGAAGCTCATGAATAAAACATTGTTATTCAAATGTTTTTACTGAGTAGATGTGTGTTTCGAACTGATGTCCAATGGGCGAATGTCGCAGTTTCAATAGATCTGAATGTTAAGCTGATTTACTCAATGCTGAATTATTCAGTAGAAGGGGAGCGCAAGTTAAGCTTTCTGCCAGCTCACGAATAAGACACACACTCGGAGATCTCAAAAGGCTCTCGCACTGACTTGGTTAGCCTTTTGCAAAGGCAGCTCGCGACCGGCGAGCTGCGACAGTAGCCAGCTGCCTTTGCAAAAGGCTATGACTTGGTCGACTTCGGCTTTCTACGCTTGCGTCAATCGGTGCTAAAAGTGAAAGCAGGCCTTTGAATAACAACAGCTCGAAGTATGACTCTGCGCCTCTGATGGTTGTTGTGTAAGCTAGACAGAAAGAAGGGTCGAATGAAATTCTAGAAGCTGTGCAATTAAATATAATTTATTCCACCTTTTCCACCATATTGTGTTAAAAAAAAGAACTAACAATGAGTATGGAATGAGCACCTCGTTTCGGTTGACTGCCCCTATGAGTTAGCGTGACATTTCTAGATGGAACCTTGTGTCGTGATACATATAATATACATCCACAAAGAGGGAGGTACCATCCTGCAAATATGAAGTGAATAGTGTCTGATGGATGTACTGTACTTTACATGACAATGATTCTAACCTCAGACGTAAACATTAAGATTCATACAGTCCTTGAAATTTACATTTTTTTTTTCTCAAAGGCAGTTTCTATGCACAGAAACAAAACGAAATCAGCTTAAAGTCAGCACAAAATTAAACCACATTCAATCATAGACAGCCACACAGAGTGTAGACTGGGTCATTAGATCAAACTGCCAAATTATTACTTGTTTTGTGTGTGTGTTCTTGTTTCCACTAGACATGACATATTTATGCTAAACTAGTAATCATCAATTTATTGGCCTAACAAAATATCTTAAAAAAAATATATATATGCTGTAAGCATATGCGTTGATAATAAAGGATTGTCACGATTCAAGATTTTCTGTATGGTAGACGAACACATACCTATGACATAGACATGTCTAGATAGATCACAGTCCTCTGACTTCCCCTAAATAGCAGACAAAGTAAATTGAAACTAATTTATTCAACGTTTCAACAAATGTGATTGATTTGAGCCCATTCACCTCAAATGAATGAGGATATTAAGCAGTTATGCCTCACACATAGCTCTCAAGTCTATCCCACTTTTCCGTTCTTGATAATAGAAAAATATGCATTTTTCTTCTTTGTTAAATATCTCAATATCATATGTACAGAAAGACAATAGGGACAGACATCTCCCCTACCCAGATCTACAAAAGCACAATAAAATATTTTAAAATACTTGTTTCAGCATTTTTCGTTGTATAAAAAAAAATGGAGTGCAACAAACCCTTCAAGATTTACCTCTAAACAGAAAATTAGAACAAATCATAATACATTTTGTATATTCTCTCAAAGTCTGGTGATGCAAGAATATTTTCTGAAGAGACATTGACACCATGAACTACAACATTGTGCCTTATCCTGTATTTGCTCTACAATACTGTATTTCTCCCTTCAGGCATCTGAAAGACAAACTAATGCTGGTATAAGTTTCAAACACAGAACCATTAAGAGGTCAGAACAAAATCATTTTCCTTGCTATATTGCATGCCTGTATGGGTAGTGTGCATTCTGCATTGTACAGTAGACTGCAGTTTTCTTTCGGTATATCAAAAATTTTGTTATATTCGAACAAATAAGCAAGAAAAAAACTTAAGAGTGGATGATGTTGTGGCCTGAATCTTTACTTTGTTCTAACCAGAATTTCGTCATAACCGAGTTCATTATAACGGGAGTGCACAGTACATGGCAGAGAATTGCTGCACATGTGTGAACAGGCACTTTACCGAATCACAAGACAGAGCCAATTCTGTGACATATGCTAGCAAGAGCACTGCGTATGTGGGCATGGTAATAATGCACCATATTCTACGCATGTGGACTCCAGATATTACGGTCAGGTAGGCAATGGATTTATTTTCCCTGCTGTAACAGGTTCAATTACATTGTAGTTACCATACATTTGTCTTTGTTAAAAAGTTATAGGATTCTGGTCATTATAGCAGTTATTTTGTTACAGCCAATCTCCTTCTAGGAGTACCAGATAGTATAATACACTGACTTACAGCAGGAAGAAAACATCAGGACCACAAAAATTTCCTCATAGCTTCTGATATCTTGTTAAATCAGTATTTGTTATACTTCCCCTGTACTTGGTTAATCCACAATAAATTCTTCTTTTTATTCTTTTTCTAAAAATATCCACAGTTTTGTACATTAGATATCAACTTTATACAATCTATAATACAATTTGTAAATAATCAAGCCATGACAGATATGCATGTAGAAACAATACATACAGTAAGACTGCACTCTGCTGATATACTGATCGTAATCAGTATTAAATACTTGCATACTATCGAGAACAAAATATTGTTTGTTTCACAGTGCTCAAACATGTTCATTAAATGATATTATGAGGCACTTTGCTAACAAGAGAGCCATATGACTCATCTGTATATCTCTGGCTGAGTTTTGTGCTTGCTGCTTATAACTTTGAGCTCTTTATAATCCATCTGATATGTAAACTCTCCATTCACTTCCAGCACTTGACTGGTCATGGAGTGATAAAGCAACTATCATTTCCACCATGGTTTCTCAACTGGATTACCATCAATGACACAAATACCTTAACCCTAAGTAGACCCCAGGCTATCTAGGTAGACATTGGGGGGGGGGGCTCCAAAGCCCCACTCCAGATCTTGGCCGTTGACTGCGCTATGGCAAAGAAAATCAGCACAAACATTGCCTGCGACTTAATCTACAAAACTGTGGAGTTGATTTTTCAACAAATGCCAATTATTTTGCATGATGCATGCGTGAAATCAGACTTTTCGCTATAAATCATTAAAAAAATCTCCAAAAAGACATATTTTTGGTGTACATATTCTTTCTAATATTCTCAGCAAATGTAAGTGAGGAAATTGTGCCATCGAAAAGAATGTCTGTAGTATTTTGCTGTTTTTGTATTTTGTTTTTATTGTTTTTTCCAATGAAATTTGTCGGTGACACTGTTCTGAGTACGAAAACATGTCATTAATTGATTTTTACTCAATAAAAAGCACAAATAATCATGCTCTTATGAAATTTGACTCAAATCACATACATGTATTGCATTGAAATTGCACTTGAATTCATGTTTTGAGCAATTTTTGGTACAACATACATGTACATAACTGCTTAACTTAAAAGTCATGTACCCGAGTGTTGCAAATTTGGTGTCAAAAATGCAGGAGATTCGCAAGACAAATGCCATGAAACATTGTGGTAGCTTTGTGCAATGGCAATATATTGCACAGAATGTCGGGGGGGGGGGGGGGGGGGGGGCTCCCAAGTAAAAGGTAAAGGTAAATCCCTAACTGCTGTAGGCAATTTTTTGTATGCACTATGTCAATGGCACAGTGAAGTGGTGTTCCTCAGAGTTAATTGGCAGTGTGAAAAGGGAAGAGACATGCACATAACAGACTGTGGCACAACACTACACAATGAAATCAATACGTATGCTTGCCCCGTCCACGTGAAAATGATGAGTGCAAAAAGTTTCCTTATACCTCTTGTCTACATGGGATATGTCTTCTTTGACAACCAAATACACAAAGAAATAAACAAGACAGAATACAAACAAAAACAATGTTTGGTCTTCAGATCATGGAATCATTTACAGTGTGACTGTAATTCAACAAACCTTCTACACACAGGAACTTACAAGCTGGCATCCACAGCCCAAATACATTACATAGCAGCCACAGTACAGGGGGTGAGAGAGGCTGATATGTGCTTTGAATAGACTCTCATTATAACAAACCATTTTTTTTTTTTTTTGAGGGGGGGGCATTGAATGCATCATCTCCACATTTTCCTATAGAGTGGACTCTCCTTCAAACAAACTCTTTGAAAACAGGGAAATTACTCTATTGTGGTAAAATATTGCTTTTACAAAGCAAGTGAAAAAAAGAGAACAACTTTTGAACTTTTGGGCATCTGGCAGACTAACAGGATAATTTCTATCACTGTTGCATTAAGTGGGAGTGAGCTGTGTCAGAATAGCATAAATAACTTTTTTTTTTTCAACTTTGGAACTAATGCATTCACATCACTATGATAACAAGATTCTGTTACACAAGTGTCCATAACAACAAGGGTTTACTGAATACAGTACCCTCTTCTCTAGCCCCTGCTAAGTACAAGTGCATTTTGCCTGAAAGACACAAATCATAATTCAGTCACATCTAAATGGAGCTAGCAAAAACAAAACAAAACAAAGGATGTTAAAGGCAGAAATAATAAGAAGTGTTTCCTGTATATCCACTAGTGAAAGCATGAGACAGTGATATTGGCCAACTAGCAATACAGTGAACAGGGCAACCATTTGTATCACTGCCTTCGTTCACACTGAGGATCTCAATCCCAAAATACAATGGCTACTGAGACTTGCCTCTGAGCATGAAAGTGTTACACAGTTCACATAGATAGTGTTACACAGTTCACATAGATGTCTCATTTGACCCTGAATATGTCTTAAATGATGCAATATTGCTGATCCTTAGTTCTCTGGTTTACCAACACTTTCAGGGTAATACCAAGCGCAATTTTCCTGGTGTTTGCACTAGCATAGATCTATCTTTCATTATATCCTGGCAATGCCAGGCACAAAATCCTCTATATCTAGGAGAAGATAGACATAATTATTAGTGTGCAGTACCTTTTCCAAGGATGTATGATCGGGCAGAAATCTACCCAAGGTTCTTCTGTTTCAGGACAAAGAGCCTTTAGTATTCAGCAGAGCACTCTGCTCTAACCATCATCATACAAAACAAACAAACAAACAAAAATATCCTCCCAATATAACCTGTCAAAGCATGAGAGAGTTGAATGCACTGAAAAATATTTCAATTTGCATATCAAATCTATGCCACCACTATCACATGAGTCCAGAAAGACAGTGCTTCATTGTATCAAAAGATAAGCTGACATGAATCTCGTGTGCAAAAGGTGAAAAACGATGTCCTGATGACAGCTGGCTGGATGGCAACATGACCCATGGTTAACTACGTCATGTCGGCGTAGAATACAGTTCTTGATGTGCAGTGGCAGCAGGGTTACAGTAGTTTGGCTCCAGCATCAACTATGTGTCGGTTTCCATACCAACCAAATTTGTAGCATCGGTGTACTGACAACATCCCCTCTGTGGGCTAACAATCATGCCTTCTCCATGTATGTACTGGGAGCCCAACCTTCTTGTGATCCGATCCGGACAAGCCACCAGCCACTGCCGTCCCTCTTGATCACCTCGACCTTCTCACCAGCCTCGAAGCTGAGTCCATCATTCTCATCATTGACATAGCTGGAGGTGGTCACGTACACCGCATCCCGGTTGCAATAGGGCTGCGATGCTGGCTTCGGCGGTTTTGGCCCTGAGGGGCGTGATGGGCTTTCACTCACGGAAGACTTGTCAAATTGTTTCTTCAGCGCAGACACAACATCCGTCGGTGAGCTGGCGTTGCTAGCAGCAGAGGATCGAGAAGCAGATGGGCTGTTGCTACGATTAATGGGCGGTGGACTGGGTTTATTGGAGCTTGTCAATGGTTTAAAGGCCCCACCCCCTCCAAATTTTGGCCTTGAAGGAAGGGCTGGAGGGCCACTCTGCTCTCCTGTTTCCTCATCAAGGCTTGCTAGACCAGATGGGCCGGTTGACCTACCCCCTCGGCCTGCAGGCACCTCACGTTTCTCGATATATGTTGAGGGCGCCCATCCCTCTTGGCCATTGATGGTCACATACCACCATCCACCAGCTGTTTCTTCACGCACCTTTAACAATGATAGAAGGGAATATTATTAATTCATTGTCATTTTGGCAGGGTTAATGATAACTCTTTAGAAAAATTTTGACTCTCCTCTTTAGAAATGCAAGCCCAAAAATAACTTCACATTCTCAAAGGAATTGACTAAATCCTTAATAAACAGTTTTGAAATCCAGTTTAGAGTTACTCAGCAAAGCATTTACATCACAAAGACTTGAAGAAACACATCTACATGCAACAAACACATTCAAAAGATTTAAGCTTTAGAATAATTGACAGCAGCACAGTTTCAGAAACAGAAGAAAATAATTTTCTATCAAATTCCAATTCACAAACACAAATCTAAAACAATTGGACTGCTGTGATGTCAACTGGAATGCCAATGCTTCTCACACAGCCACTATATGTGACCCGCTACAACAAAAGGATCCGAAAGTCAGGGGAGGTCAATTTACTAAAACTGGCATGACATTATTCCCTTACTCTTCCGCTTTAATTTCATATACATTGTATAACATGACTCATAAAAATACTTGGTTGTGGAGATATCAACGATCTTATGAGATTATGTTGAGTGGTCTAAGAAATCAGCGTTTCAGGAAAACTGCCTTCAAAGTTTTCCTTCCCATGCAATCATGATCAAGGGGAGGTAAGACAGTTATCACCTTTTGACATAGAAGGTGTGTCCTTGCAACCTCCGTGATGTTCATTCAAGCCTAGCACCAGTGGTCTACGCTCGACCAATCAGTAACCAGGATGCCACAAACTGATCAAATAAGATCACTCCCTCGTTGATAGGGGTGGAGTCTATCTGCAGAGCTAAATCCAAATCTTCAGGCACATTTCTGGATGTTCCGTTGAAGGTCAGAAAATCATGGCCCAGAAAAATGCTCATTTCTTGCCTTTTCTTTGGTCATTTAGCTTCAAAATTTCGGCAGATGATAAACAAAACATTAGACTACAAAATCATGGCAAAAGTAGAATTTTGATTGTTTTGACCAATTTTGATGATCTGACTTCACACTCAATTTCCTCGGCAAAGCCTTCAGCGAATTTCGGACCCTTTTGTTGTGGCGGGTCACATATGTGCCACTTATGGGATTATGTGCTGTACAGTGCGAGTCCTCATCTTGGCAATTTACAACTGAAGCATTTACAAATGCTCACATTCATTACCATGAACACACCCACACACTCAAACACTTCCTGACCCACATGTGAGCAGAGGGAAGAAATTTAGGCATGGCAACACCTACCTCAGCCTTTTCTCCCTCTTTGAAAGAGAGACTTCCTTCACCTGCAGCGCCCTCAAAGTCTGCAATGGTGTAGTACTCCACCACTTTCTTCTGCTTCATCTTTGTGTTCCTCGTAGCACCACGCCTTGCTGATGATTTCTGGAATAATCATTCACAAAAATAGATATGTTCTGAGTCAGAACTGATGAGTACAGATACCTGGCCACACTTCCAGCTGTTAGAGCTGCTTATGCAACCTCCCTCTGACCAGGGGGTCCCCATTTCATTTAAGTGATTTGTCATTCCTGCAGGTTGCAGTAATTGCAGTTGCTATAGCAACAGTCAGAAAGCAACCAATCAACGTGAGGATTTACATCATTGCTGTCACGTGGTAACTGCAATCATCACAATTTGCAGCTAGTGCATTCATCTTTAAAGAAATGGATCCCCAAACTCTAGATTCCATTTTCTCTATATTACAAGGAGTAATAAGCCTCATGCACTCCATTCCGCTTCCACAAATGAAACATGCTAATGGCAAAAACAGAGAATATGAACCTTTTGGGTTGGAGTCTGATTTTTCAAAGAGTTGCATTCATGATCATGCACAAGTACGTTCGAGTGTTCTGATGCATATGAAGAATGATGAGGAAAACAAAATGATAGCATGAGAACTATATCTCCCTTTAAAACAGAGAGAGATGAAATAAAGTTTTTCATGCAAAATATAAACAAAGAATATTGCATTGACTCAGATCACAAAAGTCATTTGACCAGGCACCTCAGCTGACATGCATTTATGGGATTACAAAGTAAGGTGACTTTGAAACTTTCCATGCTCCCTCACTAGCCCCTGCCATGCCTTCTGGTTTTACTCTATTATTTCAATAAACACATGAATGAGAGAACAGTGTGTGGTAGGCTGCCGCTAGTCCTCATCTCTAACTAATATGTAACAATCCGTGCCAGCACTCCCTACTAAACCTACTTGAATTGGTTATCTTCAAACATTAGAGCAGTTGTGTTCCCATGGTAGCAACATACAGTATGCTACCACTTTTAATAGTCTCCTACAAACTATCACTCATCTTGACATAGGTACATTACGCAGGTACACACCAATACAAGTGTTTGATGAATATAGTGGCATATGGGAATATGTCAGTGATCCCTTCACCCTTCTATCAGAGACACACAAGTCCTAAATAATTCTTCTTTATCCAGTTTGTACACATGGACATTGCCTATACCTTCATGTTTCCTTAATACACACACACATATATATATATATATATATATATATATATATATATATATATATATATATATATATATGTAGTGCGATGATGCTGATACTCGTACCGTACGCCTCTGTCATCTTAGGAAGAATTATAGTCGAGACAATGTAATGACGACAAAAGATGTCGCATGAAGCCAGCTGTTACGAAGCTTTCGACCTTGGTCTTCTTCAGCTTTATTATCTGTTTATGAAATGAAATAAACAGATAATAAAGCTGAAGAAGACCAAGGTCGAAAGCTTCGTAACAGCTGGCTTCATGCGACATCTTTTGTCATCATTACATTGTCTCGACTATATATATATATATATATATATATATATATATATATATATAATCTTTTTTAATGCAACAGTATAATCTATTCTCTTGTGATGTGACCCCTGATCTACAGGAAAGGACTACTCATTTATGAAATGCAAACAATAAATACAACAACAACAACAAAAACAATACTCAAGGCCTTTGTGGATTATACAAAAATAACAAGTAAATAGACAGGTGAACACACACACACAGATTTAAGTTATGTTATGTTAACATATGTAGTTAAGTTATTCACCTATTAAGTTATCAAGTTCAGTTATTCACCCATGTAGTTAAGTTATTCACCTACATGTATTTATTTTTCCCTGTGAGGTGCCCACATAGTACAAGCACAGTCTTTTGAGTGGGTACCTCCACCTTTTTTTTTTTCGCAGAATGTATAGATATGTTTGTATGAAAAATGCCTCACTTTGTAATGACTACTGACAAATGTTATTCTTTGCTATCTATGTATCATTCCTTCAAACGCATGTCAAATTTATACTTTTTGTACATTCTGTTGAAAGAAGTGAAAATAAAACCTTTGAACATACACACAAACAAGCAGAATGGGGGAAATGACGTAACTACTCTGGTTGCAACATCCCATTTTTTCGGCATGCTCAGTCGGAAACTTTCACTTCACTTCTGCCAAGATATACTGCTCTATGTTGCTGGGAAACTGTTCATCTGAAGACGAGAGTGGTACATCATTTGCTCCAGGAATCCTTGCTGTGACCGGGAAATGAGGCCTACTGCCTTGAATCGAGCAATTATCATCATTAGCTGTGAGGAAATGCTCTCTGAGTAAACGCCCACTTAAAGAAAAATGACAAGGCTGTTTTCTGGTGGCACATCATGCCACTTGCCGAGTCTTAAAAAAATGTGCATTACCACGGGAACAATACAAGAAGAGAAATGTAATGACATGCACAGAATTACAAGGAATTACCATGGATTTTTGTTGTTGTTTTTTGTTGGTACAAATACACAAAATGGAGTGGTATGCTGTGATGGTCAGAACTAATGAATGTCAAGTGGCGAAATAAAAGGGACAGCTCTGCAGATATGTGTTCTACAGTCTATGATTCATTCCTACCATGCAAAGAATGTCCCCATCCCCTTTTTTCTCTCACTCCCTCTATTTCTCACATACTAGACCACACATACATAGACAGGCAAAACATGGATGCTGATAAAAGAGCAGACAGTCATTATAGCTTGGGACATTAAAAAAATGAGGCTTCTGATCTGCAGCTTGTTTCCTGTTTCGATCTTACATCATTGGTAGCAAAGCATTCATGACATAAAGCAGCAATAACGCACCTTCAAGTTACCTTTTAAGCTCTCACAGGTTCATTATCAATAACTAAGCACTTTCAGAGGCACCAGTAACCAATGATGATTGCATTGACAAGTACCATGTCATTATGTGCTTGATCATAGAAGACAAGTATGATATTCAGTTTCTGTACCATGGCACTAAATCAAGTTCTTTCTCCAGCTGTTATTAGCCTTCAGTTGCAATATCATAAACTAATTTCTTACTTAATCCTTGCTGTGCTTTGTTCAAGAGGCACACTTGATGGACTGTCTTCTTCATCTGGGTACCTTCTTTGTTGATTGGCATGATGTCTGGAAACTAAGATAAAAAAATATGAGGCCAAAATCGGCCGCGCATTTGGCCAAGCTCTGGAGGTAGTCTCCGAGCCGCGGCCGAGCCCGGCCTTTTCTCACTGTAAACGCAAACTGGGCCAAATGCAGTACCAAATTTAGTCTGGCTTCTGCCCGTACTATTTCGCTATTCAGGATATTAAAGCCCTCAACGTCGAAAACTATTATAGTTTAAGGTGGTTTGGTCCTGCAAAGGATTTTTCCTGCAGCAAAGGCCTTTGCCAAACTGCGACTTCGTCACCGTGGAGTCCAGTTGGCAAAGGGTCTGGAAACCAGACTATACCAAATTGCGTTTGTTTACAAGCAGAGCGCCACTACGACAAAATATTGAAAGGTTTGAATCAAAAGCCCGGGCCGAGCCCGGCACTGTAAACGGACAGAATTGCAGGGCTCGGCCCCTCAAATTGAGACCAGGCTCGGCCGCGGCTCGGCCACGGCTCAGCAGAGCCCTGCACTGTAAACGGGGTCTAATTCTCAATGAAGAGAAATTACCTAATCTGTCGTATCCATATTATGTCATAATGGCCCAAATCTAGTTTGGATAAATTACTTAATACCGATGACAAATAGCTTGAAAGCTACTGTAAAAGAGGATATTTCTAACTAATTTTTTCGCGCTCAGCCGGAAAAGAAGAGTTTCACATGTTTTTAATTCTGCAGTATCAAGACATCAACTACAGGAACGTATAGCAAGCCAAAACATTCGCATGCTTTTATTTTTGTGCTAGTTTCTGATTGCGCAAAATGCGCGAAAAATTCTACTTTTACAGATGTGCATGGCTACTAAGAGGTTAAGGAAATAAACTGACCCCCGAAGTAACATGCTATTTGAAAGGCATTTGTGTAACAAGTTATTTCGTTACTAAGTTGTGTTACTATGCAACTCCACATGCACGTTTGTTTTTTAAAATCCCATGACAGTAAATGCATCACAACATAATATGCTTTAATAACAATGGGAGTAAAGCAGATTATGCCTTGCATGCAGCTTTTTATTTTCAGTTACAAATCATGCTTGCAACATGCTCACATCTTCCTCTTCTGTAGCACTCTAACATATTTGCAGCATAAAGAAAATTACAAGAGACGAAATGAATGTAATTGTGAGATGAGATTTCACACACAGTCAGCTTGCTAGCTTGTTTGTGTGGCACTCTCAAAGCTTTGGCAATGGGTTGCATAATTCATACACACTGTACTGCAAACTTTGGGATAATTGAAGTCTTTGAGCTCTGGAAGACAGGCACACAAAACACATGGCTCTTTCTGTGTGTTCTGGAACTATTTAAAGGCAAAACAGTCAGAGTTTTTAGAAGGGCTCAAAATTCACCTCCAAACATTTGGAATTTGTTTGCAATATGTTACAAAGGTCTACCATTAAACTTGAATGTATGGCTAATGCTATTTGCCAGAATGATGAGTTGTTTGGGAGTATGAGATCAAAAGGGTAAAATAATTTTGATCATAGTTCACAACTTTTATTCCAGAACAGCCCACCCTGTTCAGTAGTGGGTACACATAATGTTACATGATGCTACAAAGGTTGTAGACTGTGCAATACCAATCATATTTCCCAACAAGCTGCATGCAATTCACTCTTGCTAGGAACACTGATGGATAGAGTCTACTGCTATGGCCCAATTTGTTGATTATAGATAATTGGCTGCAAAACATTATGCAGCAACCACAACTGGATATTCTCTCAGATTGCAATGATGTTTAACTGGTGTACCTTTTTGGCTCATGTTTTGCTATTTTTGCAGTGTATTTTTGTTGTCATCCAATTGAAATCATGTTATCATGTGCAGCATTATTTCTCACATTTCTTATGTACATGTCCCCATTTTAGCACAAAATATGACAGTTTCTGCAGATGCACAAAAACTTTGTTTTACTTTTTGTATTGTTACTATCTAGCCGAAGCACATGAATGCCTTTGATGAAGCTATCATGGGACTTATGGCTTTTAGTTCCCTTTAAAGGCCAAGACAAAGAGGGTAAAGTGCCTTTGCCAGAAGACAAACCCACTGATACATGTACCAGTGCCTTGAACCAGGGACCTTGTAACTGAGACTCTGACATGTAATCCACTTGACAATAACTTTCTCATGCATACACTCTCATGCCATTCAAATTTTCATTGATAAGTGCCACTGACCGAACAACCATACAGAATGATTTGTGCATTCCTTCAAGGCAGTGCCTTTAAGATTAAAATTTATGTTTGGGAATAAAGACAAATATGTATTCCATTTTGGAGGTTGCACCTAACTAGTGTTTGCCCACTACACTATCGTTTGCATCAGGGAATGAAACAAATTTGCAAAGAGTGGTGCAAGTTACAAGCACTGCATGAATGAAACACCTTTTATAACACCTGCTTGATCCTTTAAAGGCCAAATCCTGTAATGTATGATCTCAAAAGTATGGTATGATCTCATCACCATCATATCCTAAATCAGCAAGTAAAGGCGAACTCCCAAGTATGATGCCACTGCACACCATACAATATAGGAAAAATGTGTGTTGGAACAAAATTATCATCCTGAAAGTGATGGTGATGGTCTCTAATAAATATATTTGTACCCAAAAATCATACAGATAGAATAAAACAAAGTGTCTGCATTAGCCACAACTGTCTAAAATTTTATGATGAAATGCAGTCTGTGGGAGTACTCCTTTACCACCTGTCAAAAACAAAAACAACCAAAGTGTTTCTATCATACAACCTCTCTCCTCATCCAAATGCATCTTAAACAGAGTCTCCATCACAACCAGAAAAACAAAAAACAAAAACAAAACTGCTTTTGACTGCTTAGTCTGGTGCATGCAGTCTTAAAGTGGATTCAGCTTTAAAAATAGCAGCATCACAGATTAAAGTATTAAAGATGAATATGTATGTTATCAAGCTGCCCTTATCTTGGTACTTGCTACATCAGTTGTTATCTCCAGTCATAGATTACTAGATAGTTGTATTTGCAGAGAGGAGGTTATAATTACTATATCTATGGGACTATCAGACACTAATAAGCTACTTTCTTTTTCTGTCTGTCTGGAAATGTTAACCCGTTGAGGACGAGTCCTGAGTATACTCGGGCAGGTGTCTATTGGAAATGTGTGTTGTAGCAAAATCAGTCTGTCCTAAACGGGTTTAACGTTATATAGATATGTGAGTGTGGTATGTTTGTATGTGTACATTTATCTCATATGAGTATATAGAGTAATCATATAGGATCAACGTATCTCACACTTATGCTACTACACTGTCTGATGTGATAACTCATTACAACTATCATTACCCAAAGGTGAAATATTTCAGTGCAGAAGCTTTTGGCAAATTCAACACAATGCAATACCAGCATAAAAATAGATTCAAAATGGAACATTAGTCCACCACATTTTGTCCACACAACTTCATGCTATTACCATGAATACAGACCATAAGTCAACATTCCGCAAAATGTGCAAATACATAAAATTCCATGTATTTGACAAAGATTTTTTGTTTTTAATAGTTGGGAAAAAAAGAAGAAGAAACACTTGGCAGTCACAAACTTTGAACACATGACAAAGATCCCACACTGAAGAGCAAAAAAAAAAAAAAAAAAAATATATATATATATATATATATAAATTGAGGTATGGGTTTTCTTCAATTTGTCTACCCTCTGTACAAATGAAATTTGTAAGATCTGCTGATCTACATTTAAACAAACCTGTCGGAAAAAGAACCAGCAGGAATCAAACCTGCCATCTACTGCTTTCTGGGCAGCGACACTACCACCAGGCTATCCCTGGTTGCCCGCAGTGACACAATGAACTTGGAACAAATACCCAAGCTCCAAAATTCTGACATTGCTATGTAAGTAGCTCAAGGCGGACAAGGCATATCAAATGAAAGCACAAGATTATTAAGTAGAAGGGTGAAGACATGAGGTATGAGTTGTCTTCAATTTATCTGCCTTCTAAAAGAAACTCATTGATTTAACAACTCATTAACATACAACGTGTAAGACCTACAAAACAGTCATACATATTCCTTTTTTTTTTCCTGCTACGTTTCCGTGGACAGTTATTTCATGGACATGAGAAACAAAAAACATATCTAAGCTAAATATTGTAATAACATCAATACTGACCATGTTCTAAAATAGCTCAAACATAATACATCACACTGTATGCCCTACTTTGCATGCACAGAGTTTTTCATCGCCCCTCTGCCATCTTTATACAGTTGTATCTACCCATCTAATGAAAATGTGTCAGTGTGCATGTGCATTTCTGTTCCTGTGTACATTTAATATATAGATATTTTAATCAATTCATCTACTTATTCACTATGTAATTTATTCATGACAGAGGAGTCTATCGGCATGCTTTGCATACTAGCATCAGCTCATGGAGAGAAAACCCTCCTTTTTTCTCACTGGATTCTTTCCTTCTTGGAGAAGATGTTCACTGCATAAATGTTGATAACGACGACAACTGGACAGTGAGCATTTACATTGTAGTGTTCATATCAAGGACACCCATGCTGGCAAGAAAGCAAGATTCAATGATGCTTAACACACAAGACATGCTGGCATTTGACTGCTTCACCACTTTCGTCATGCATCCTCATGCGCTCACAATGTAGGGAAATCAAGGAGAAAGGATAACATTCTCTCATGCGCTGCACATTGTTGTATCTCAATTTCCAGCAGGCCTCAATCCTCTCCTGTCAACCAAATTGCTCCTTCTGCTAATCTGCAAGCTAGAGTCTTGACAGTACAAAGTTTCCGTCACCTGATAAAAATGACCGAGTTTCATCTCGACCAATTTTTACCATATATCCAAGCTCGAGTCTGCTTGTCATCAGATCACAATGGGTCAGATGATTAAAGTTCCATGGCTACTGCATCAGAATATGACTTTGGTAGGAATTTACTGGTAGCCATTTTCTCATGAAATTTGCAACTGACTGTGAACAACAATCACTGTAATTACCATATGGTAATGGAAGGGCTGCACACTAGCAATTTTTTTTTTCTACTGGTCCAACCTGTCTGTCAGACCAGTACATTGTACGTACCCACTTTTTCCATTTTCTACTGGTCGATTCCTGAAAAAGTTACTGGACCGACTGTGATTTTTAATGGTTCTGGACCGTTGGACCAGTGCCAGTGTGCAGCGTTGGTAATGGTTTATATGCCAATGTCTAGTAGCTTGTACTCTTCCTCACTGCCACTGCATACATGCAGACAATTGTCAATCTCTATTGTGGCATTCACTTTAAAAAAATGAAGCCTAAGACTTTAATATTAGCTTGGACCTTAACAATGGGTGTCAAAAAATCTCAAAAACAAGACAGAAAGCCAACAAAATTGGTTTGAGCATGCAAACAAGCAGGAGTCTCAAGCCACAATCCACAAGCTGTACATACTCTCTCCACACCCTCGCCATCTCCACCACTCTTAGTTCGGCTCAATCTCCTGATGATCGATCGAAGGCTGAGCCCTTCCTTTGGCTCCTCATCCTGGCCAAAAAGTGAATCCAAAGTGAAGACAAGCCGTGATCTGATCAGTCTCTCAGGAACTGATGCTGCATGCATCAAATGTACTCTGGTCTCTCCAAGTCACCACAGCGTGTTTTTGTTTTACATTCATCTTTCTGAGATGCTTTGAATAAATCCTTCTGTTTTTCACCATTACATGTTTATTATGTTTTACTGGTAGCTAACTTTCCTCAAGCTCAAAACATGGGTACCTCTCAGAGAACTAGTTGTGATACACAGGATCTTGCTGTTATATAAATATTTCTGTCAATGATTTTCAGCATCTCATCCTATTCTTCAACACCTTTCATTTCTCAAATAACAAACATTTTAACTCATGAATCTCTTTATCACTTTGTTGTTTAATACAACAACAGCATCTCATCCTATTCTTCAACACCTTTTATTTCTCAAATAACAAACATTTTAACTCTTGAATCTCTTCAGCACTTTGTTGTTTAATAGCTCAATCCTCACAGCTTCACTCTCAGTGCAACACCATTTCGAGAATCAAATGAAATAACCTTAATAATGGTCTTATCAAAACTATGCTGCAGGCATGACCTACAAACCAGATCTTTTATAGCAAATAGTGTTTATAATATTTAAACCCTGATTGGCTGTTGTTGTCCGATTTGGTCTCCAAGTCGGTTAATAAATGCGCATTAAATTCTTCTGCCAAGTTTCAATAACTTACGCCCACATTTCGTTTAATCTTATATATCAACTTGAGTCAGGAAATTCTTAAATCTCTATCTCTCCAGTCTGATGATCACTTCCATTCGATCATCCTATTCCTGGCTGAATTTCAAGATGTGACAGATTTGCATTCATGGTATGGTTATTGAATGTCCACACAAGGCCAGACATACTAGATATACTATGTATGCTTAATTAGTGATGATGAATAAAACATGCATAAGTCCTGAAAATCCCTCATAATTATGCTCCTGAATACTACAGAAATAGATGTATATCTATTTTCCCCATGTAATGATGGAGACATGGGCAGTGAGAAATATAAAGAACACTGTGCTATAAATACATTTATGTCATGCTGTCTTTTTTTCTGAATATTCATCAGTTGACTTCCATTTATCAAAAAAGCCAAATGCAAAAATATATCACCTCCTATGGCATAAAGAATGTAATGCATCCTCTTTCCAAGGCTGAAACTCAGTAACTTGGTTTCATGAAAAAGGATAGTAATCATTGCTCATTTCACTGCTGTCATCCTCAACGGTGAACTCAAGAGAAGTCTTTCAAGTCCTGATGTACAAGACAAAAGGCATTTTTACACCAGCCAGGTGAAAATCCAAGTTCGATATTTTTTCACGACTGCAAATGAGTTTGCTATTTCATTCCCTATTCACATTAGCCTGAAGAGAATTAGCCCAAAAATTTTCAAGCTAATTCGATAGTTGAGCATATGCAAACAGCATTTGGTAGAATGCACGCACCATCAAATACTTACGTGCGATTTGTGTGCCTTGTTCGATTGGGCCACATACGCCCATAGAGGCATAATGGGCTGCATCGCACTTCACTGATTTCTTGGGGCAAATTCACATTAATATCTATTAACATGGTAGTTTACATTTAAATCATCCCGCTATTTCAAAAATTTCCAGAGTTTGGGTCAAGAAACTTTCTCACCATCAATTAGAGAGCTATTTCAAAACATTGGGCTGATGTGAAAATGCTTAATATGCTCTCTATTAAGCATATGATGGCATGCAGTAAACAATTATTAAATAACTAGAGGGGATTTAAACATGCTATTGTAAATGATGCATGTTATTTTTGTAGACATGTAATATCGAATTCAATTTGTGAGGAAAGGGATCTTAAGCCATCTGCTTCATGTAAAGCTGTAGAGATCAGCTCAAGGATATAGTGAAAGTCACTGGAGCGGCTTGTTAACAGATGTGCGTACTTGCCAAACTATTTCCAAGAAAGCATGGTTATGAGGAAATGACAAAGAGGGGCAGAAGAAACTTGCCAGGATCTAATGCCTCAATACAGAACATATAAATTTTCAATGTATATCAACCTCTTGTGGAGATTAATCTCATTACAAATTTGTCTGATCTTGCATAATGTTGTTGCTTTTCCATTTTTATTTTTGACTGTGTGAATGTGTTTCACAAAGTGATTGTAAAATTAATGTCCCTAGTTGGCTGAAAGAGGGCAGCACACATGTTTTAAAAAGTCTACAATATAAGTAGCCTGGTTTAACATTTTTCATCATTTATCCCACTGAATCATATAATCAGGTGTGGAGTGACTACCTGACTGAAAACAGAAAGGTACAATGTAATAGGTAATCTAAAAGTCAATATGATTTCAATGCCAATTAATAAAGTAACACGGTGTTTTTTGACTTGTCAAGGTCTTCTCTTCATGATTACTGTAAAACGAGGAATGTTTGCGTGCATTTTAATTTCGCGAATTTCGCAAGCGCCAAGATTCACGAAATTAAAATGCATGCGAAATTTCTTATCTACACTATATGCATTGAACGCAAGAGGCAATTCGCGAAAATTTCTTGCCACGAAAAAGGCCGTCGGCTCCAATTCGTGAAAATTTCGTGCTGCGAATATATCATGTTTTACAGTATGACATCCATTACGTAACACACTTCCTTGGCTTTTCACACACATCCACCAATAAACTTTACTTTGCTTGAACATGCCTGAAGGTACTTGATTACCACTCAGTCTGAAGATGCACAGGAACATACTGTGCTAGCAAACTAATTTTAGCCAAAGCTGTGAAAATCAGTTACAGTCTGATTGCCAGGAACAAAAATGAAAAGAACTACAGGATGTATGCCCTGTGAGTCAAAATCACATACCAGCAGCAACTAAGACAAGAGTCCTTTCAACCTTCATTGAACAGTCAAGCAAACTACAACAGACAGATGATAATGTTGGAACCCTCAATTTCTTGTAGATATTGAGTGTGTAATTATTCTTTGTAAGCAATGATGAATGACCAAGACATGTTGGATTAAATAAAGACAATTTTTATTAATGCTTATCAAGTGCCTTACCACTAACAGTGGGGAAAAAAGTTCTCGTCTGC
Source organism: Diadema antillarum (assembly GCF_040938485.1). Lineage (NCBI taxonomy): Eukaryota > Metazoa > Echinodermata > Echinoidea > Diadematoida > Diadematidae > Diadema > Diadema antillarum. The sequence continues at coordinate 477,457 of NW_027270899.1, forward strand.
ATATCTGCATAACATACTTATTCTATTGCAAATTTTCTTTTGGACGGGAAACAAACAAAAGGGGCTTTTGTTTTTCTCAAGTACAGTATAATGTTATTTCTTTTTTTGTCCATAAAGTCATATGTAATCAGCCAAAATGAGAAAAAGATAAATAACAAGAAGACAGAGAAAAAGGAGATGGCAAAGAACAGGGAGAAGAAGAAGGAGGAGGAGGAGGGGTTGAAGGGGTAAAAGGGGAAGCAGAAGAAGGAGAAGGATGAGGAGAGGAAAAAGGAGGAGGAGGAGAAGCAAAAGGGATGAGGAGGAGATGTAGGAGAAGCAGGAGAAGGAGAGGAAATAGGAGAAGGAGGAGATGGAGAAGAAGGACGAGGAAGATAATGAGAAGCAGCAGAAGCAGAAGTGAACTAGAAATGTCTCTAAGGCGACTGGTATGCCTCCGCCATAACGCATGATTCTCCTAATAGGTCTATAGTACATGTGGACAATGTGTGATTACATTTTCACAAAATTGGCAAAATAACAAAATGACAAGTCTGTCACAAATGTGTTGAATGTTCACATTCCTTGACCTAGGTTTAGTTGGATGAATAGGAGAGCATGTATTTGGGGATTTAAGGACTTTAACTTGACTTTGTCCCATTCATAAGTTTATGCATTGAGTAATTTTCAAGCTATGGAGAAAAAGTGCAATTTCTGTATTGAAAAGTTCATTGTTACCATCTTCATCTGGCCTTTGACCCTAAAATTCATAGGATAATCACTGTCAGGCAGAACATGCATGTAGCAAGTTTCAAGATAAATTGAGCCGTGCACTTCCAAGATATGGAGGAAAAAGTTAGTTCAGCACTTTCCCTTGATCTTTGACCTTTTGACCTTTGAGGCAAACAAAAAAAAAAGGAAAAAAAAAAGAAAGTTTCCAGAGAATCTTTATTAGGTTATACATGCATGTATACACCAAGTGTTAAAAAAAAATGATAATTCTGCTGGCATTGCATAAATATGAGGGAAATAGTAAAATTTTGAAGTGTTGCCCTTGACCTTTGATCCCATGAACCCTAAATTTTCTAGATAATCACTGCCAGTCAGTACATGTGTATATACTATGTTCCATGAAGATACCTCGAACAATTTCCAAGGTATGGAGAAAAAAGTGAAATTTTTATATTCTTATTTGACCTTTTGACCTTTGACCTTCAACCTCATGACCCCAAACTTTCACCAGAGAATCTTAATTGGGTAATACATGTATACCTTACGTTTCAAGAAAACATCTTCCGGCATTGCATAGATATGGTGGAAATAGTGAAATTTTATGTATTTGACCTTGACCTTTTGACCTTTGACCTTGAGCATGTGCACCCAAAAGTTGATAGGCACAACTTCACCCCCTAATACACATACATGCCAAGTTTCATTAGGATAACTCAAAAGTTTTTTAGTTACGTGGTCCACAAAATTCATTATGGATGGACGGAAGGAAGGACGGACGGACAACCCGAAAACATAATGCCTCCGGCACCACTTCGTGGCGGAGGCATAAAAAGCAGAAGGAGGAGAAGGAGAAGAAGAAGCAAAGAAGGAAAAGGAGATGTGGAGGAGGAGGAGAAGGAGATGCAGGAGAAGGAGATGGAGGAGATGTGGGAAGAAGAGAAGGAAGGGGAGGATGAGGAGAAGCAGAAGAGAAGCAGGAGAAGGAAAAGGAGAAAGAGGGAAAGAAGCAACACATGCACAAGAAGAAGCCACTGCACACATAAAATGCAGACTATGGAAGAGCACAGAAAGACAGGTGCTGCAACAACTGCATTAAAAGTAAACATGTAGACAACTTCTGGGGGGATGTGATCACTGACAAACACAATTTCTTTAAAATCAACAGTTTATAACTGTTCAAGGAGAAATGTGGGAAATGTAAGCAATGTTGCATCTGATGGCCCATGTCATCCACAAAAAATATGGAAATGCCCGTTTGATAGTGAGCCACATGTGCATTCAATTAATCAACATAAAATACACCTCAAGTATCACACCACATAAATCCACGAACACAATGAAATGAAATAGTATTTGTGGCACCAAAGAGTTACTGTGAAAGAGCACTGCAATACACTTTAACTCGTCCAGTAGTACAGATTACAAATAAAATAAAAATAACTATAAAAAAAAAATTATGAGTGCAAATCTTACACTGCATGTTGTTGTCTTTATTTCTGTTCTTTGGATTTGATTATTGAATCAGCAGTGTATTTAATACATAAAGATTAGCAGCTAAACACTTTATCAGCTATCTTTGATTTGAAAATTAATACCAGTAGCCGTATATTGAATATCATGAAAGTACTCGCTGTATACAAGGAAATCAGTGTCCACACAAGTTTAAATTGAACACTCTGGAATTTATGTCTAAAATACATTTAAGTCAGATGCTCCAACAGCATTGCATCATAATATATAACTTTAATATATAGGAGACAAGAACAGCTTCTCTGTCTGTTCTCATCAATGCACAGAAAACTGTTTTTAAGTTTAATTGTTCTGCATACACTGGTAGCATTCAAGGTTTAAACTGATGGTGTATTCACTTTTGTTACTGTTGTTAGTTTTATTTTTTTTTGCTGGGGGTATGTAGAGCAGCACTGTAATCAATATGCATCAAGCTGGAAATTCTCTTCCTTTTAGTATGCTGCAGTTGCACCTATACTTGCATAAAATTCTCTCATCAAATTAGGGATCTTTATCTATTTAGTTTTTCACACACATGCATACATGTATACACACTGATGAAGGAAAGAATAGTATAAGTAAAAATTGGTTGGGTAAGTAATTTTTCTGCCACACAGCCAGTGATAAGCTCATGTTTAAAATTGGTGTGAGGTGTGTGTGATGACAAAGGAGAAACACAAACACGCACAAAAAAAAAGCTGAAATTGATAGAAAGCAGATGCACAACACACAATATACCTGAGAACCTTGTATGTTAGATTGATCCGTACACCGTGTGTTAGGCTTATGGATAGAAAGCATTAAAAGATATTAATCAGGTTAATAGAGATCACTAATATGGTCGCTGATGTGAAATCACTAACAGAGAGTAAAAGATTGGGAATTACAGAGAAAACACTACAGATCACTTTGTGATCAGGTTGCTCAAGAATCTCACTTGCCAAGAAATTTAAAGAGTAACTCCATATATGCATGAATAGATAATGATTCTGTATGATTCTGAGACTAACCACTGTCAGTTTGCTGATGTTTCAAAATCTCTGTACATCCTGATGATCCTGCTGAAAGTTGACAACGCCTTCATGAAAATAGAGTTCCAGTATTCTCACTAAGTTTGTTAAGTGTATCATTCATATAAATATATATATTCCAACAGAACAAACTCATGGGATACGCAATGTTTACAAACAAATAAGAAGTAAAATAGTTGATATAAACATTTATGTGAAATTCTTGACTTACCCTCACTGTACTTCTCCTTGGTGGGGTAGGCTTTGATTCTGCGGGCATGTCATCTACAACCAAGGAATGGGGTGGGAAAAGAAAATGTGTTGTATGGATTCTTGGCTGATGATGTCAAGCATTTTCACTCAAATCACAACCAATCTTGGCTGACGTAGGGCTTATACAGGGGAAACTCGGTATAACGAACACTGCTATAACGAGATATCGGTTATAACGAGGAAATTTTCCCGGTCCCAATTTTCCTTCCACACAAGTCTATGTAAAATGCTACTCTTATAGCGAGATCGGCTATAACGAAATAACTGCTATAACGAGATAAATTTTGTGACTTCCAAACAAAGAAAAACATAGCCAATCAAACCTGCTATAGCGAGGTAAAGCAAATTGCCTTCGGTAAAGCTTTACTTCGACTGTGCTATCATCTTCCGAGATTGTAAAGCTTGATGCGCCAAAAACTGTCTTGTACACACTTCATCATTTTCTTCAGTGCACTCCAGCTAGCACTGCATGGTGTACGTGTAAGTGTGTGTGTGTGCATGCACACTGATACATGCAGAAAATGTGGTGGGACGGCCATATGTATACATGACATCATCATGACGTTTAGCAGGTGTGAGGCAATCTGATGCTGTGATTGGCTTTCTACGTAGGGAATTCCCCATCTTCACACACACGCAGTCATAATGTACATACAGAATGTGTCACATACACACACAGCATTATATTCAAACCATATTCAAGCTTTCCATACAACACACACCCATGCGATAACCACATACCAATCCACAGACGATCTTGATACAATCGCAAGTTATACAAATTTACAAATTCAAACATCTACAATTAATAAGAAACACATTCTTGATATTGGATTTCCTTGGCGAAAAACATCTTCTTACCCATAAAGGTGAGTAATTCCCTCACACACAATATCAAGTTATCAGTATTGATTGAAATATGATGGGTAGTCCCACATGTGCAAATTAATGTCTTTATGTTATGCCTTCTTCTATGCCTACTGATATAACGAGATATCGGCTATAACGAGGAAAATGACTCGGTCCCGACCATCTCGTTATATCGAGTTTCCACTGTATTACCGGTAACTTTTCTAGGAATCCAGTCGTATGGACATCTTTTCATTGGAAATCTAAATTTCATCCTCAAGCTTGCTCTTCAGACATCTATGGCATGGTCTACAACATTACAAAGATCAGACTGATATAATTATAAAGATGTGTCGCTTGACCAATCCTACAGGTTTAACCCTTCTGTGCTCCACTTGCTGATTAGTGTTTGCAAGAGTGTTTTCCTTGCCCATTGGTGTAGATGTCTGGAAACTAAACCTCAAGGAATAGAGACTACCTCATCCACTTTATTCCCTCTAATTCGTCATGTATAATCAGGGCCTTCCTATTGGACCAAGGAACACTGTTATGTCTGAGTGAGCTAGCTACTTTACAATTAATAACAAGTAAAGTTTAGAGGAATTAAATGAATGTTGACAAAAAGTTTGGTAACTCATGGTCAAGTGGCTGGGCATCTAAAGGGTCAATTGGTATTCAGTGATACTGTAAAGGCAGATATTTTCATGAGTATCTTTTCATGCTCTGTGGGGTGAAATGAATTTTTAATGTTTTTAATTCTGCAGAATGAAAGAGAGGACATATTATTACACTCTCTGAGATGACATGGTTGGTAGAGGGCGCTAACTCACAATTGAGGTAGATATTGTTGGAGTCCTCCTCTTCCTGGGGTGTTGGCACTGGAGGTCTGAAGCCCACTCCGGGTCCAGACCCCGATGCTGGCCCGGGCCTGTTCCTTTGCCTGTCATTGGAGCTGTCGCCCTTAAGTAACATCACATTACCGATGCTCTGAGTAGGAGGCTTGGCCATGACACCAGTGGGGCCCTTGTAGATCTGGAGATAGGTGGCAGGTGCCCATCCCTGTTTGCCCTGGTAGCTATGGTTGGAAAACAACAGTATATTAGTAATAAAGGCCAATCTTTACTACTGCTACTCCTACTAATACTAAGTAATAAGGACCAATACCACTACCACTACTATCACGGTAACAACTGCTACTACTACTACTACTACTTCAACTACTTATACTACAATTACTACTATTACAACTAATGCTACTACTACTGCCACTACTACTACTACTACTACTACTACTACTACTACTACTACTACCACTACCATTACTACAACTATCACTATTACAACAGCTATTACTACTACCACTGCTACTACTACTACTACTACTACTACTACTACTACTACTACTACTACTACTACTATACGCAACTATTACTACTTACCACTACGTTATACTCATACTAACAATAAGTCTACTAATACTATTACTGATGGCCAATAATATAATTAGTAATCATATAAACAAGAGCGATGATGACTGTATCATCATTTCAGTGCATGCAATCTTCTTGTCAACAGCTGTGCTGCGATCACTGACTCAGCACTGTGAAATCGATTTGTGTTATCTGTGTCAAATGCTGGCTTTTTCCAAGGCCTTTACACTATTGACAGTTGTGAGCAAAGAGCAAGATAACTGGAGCTAGAGCTGTACATGTGAGCATGAGGACGTTTCAGATTGGTGATTGTGATACCAATTCATGTCTAGGATAAAGCCTCACCAGTGCATTACTCCTACTGAATAATTCACTTACTAAAAAATTCAGTCAGTCACTTTGACCAATGAAAATGCTCAATTTGTTCAACGGTCACGCATGAGCATCTTTGCAGGGTGCTCTGCTGATTGGTTGTGATTTTTGCTACCAAACAACCACAAGCATAAGTGAAGGAATTCAGAAGAGATCTCAAAAGGCTCTATCACTGATGACTTGACTAGTCTCATACAACGACACTCTGATGCCCCTGTTGCAATCGCTACAGGAGGGCCTTTGACAAAGACTATGTCAGGCAGGACATTATGGGTAAATGATCTTGACCAAAGATGTACATGTAGGCTCAGCAAAGGATTCAGACTCATAACATCTGGGGCCTGTATCATAAAACTTGTCATCAGTGACAATTTTTCATACATGTAGATGTGACAAGCTACTGAAATCCTGGCATTTGATTGGCTGAGAGCAAATGTGTCATAAAAATGTGGCAGTTGTCACTGATGACAAGTTTTATGAAATGAGCCCCTGGGCCCCATTTCATAAAAGATGTTAGGATGACAACTCTTAGTGGAATGACAACTTCCAATAGCAACAGCCAATCAGGAAGCTGGATTCTTGTGGCTACTAAGACAATTCAATCGTCATTCCAGCAAGAGTTGCTATAGTATCAACTTTGTATGAAATGGGGCCCTGGTCTTGCTGAGATTCCAGAGGCATAGCTAACAACAGAACACAGTTCTCACATAATCAGGACAGTATAATTTTGGCATCAAATATAACATTACTTTATATATAATGGTCCCTGCTATGTGGTGAGGGTGAGGTGGCACATTATCACATCAAGTCACATGTGTGCCAAATTTCTCTTAAATCCCTTCAAAACTGGATAAATTGTATCTGCTTTTCCCCAGTTTGTGGGCCATGATGTGCTGTCACCATAGCTACACACTTTCTGCTACTGTTGAAAACTGTGTCTGGAACAATATTACATCAAGCTCAATATGTGTGCCAAAGTTCTTTTGAATCGCCTGAAAACTGGGAAGTAGTTTGATCCCCAACAGTTGCTACAGATTGACTGCTCATTGTCCCGGCCGCATCACCACACATTGATTTCGTCATGCCCTCTATACAAAAGTGTACTCACAAAAATCAGGGGTTTAATTTGTGTTTCACTTCAGGCTAATTGAAATGTTTCATTCACAATTTTCCATTTCCTGAGGAACATTTCTGCCCATCATCTTCATGATAAAAAGTTCACAATTTCACTATTACAGAGAAAGAGAAAAAGAGAAAATGGACAAAGTGAATGTAAGATGTCTTCATTTAGCATCACAGAGAGAGTATAGAAAGTTGATACAGAAACACAAAGACACGTATAATACCTTATTTTCCACCAGCCATCTAAGCTCTTTTGAAGGATGTTGACCACAACACCTGTTTGGAAGGAGATCTCATCATCCGCCTGGGCCTTGTAGGCATTGTTGGTGATGTACGTTTCATCTGAGATACAAAAAAAAGGGTAAAATTGAGTAGCACGAGCAAAACCTATGCATTGAATTCGCTTCAGATTAATTTGTCTTCACAAAAACCCTCACAGTGGCTTTTAGACAGTATGAATAGAATGACACAGCAAACATCACAGGAAATTGAGAGTCTTGCTCTGAAGTCATAATTTGAAGGGCAAAAAAAGAAACAGAAACTAAATGCTCAATAAACTTACAAAGCAAGTACATTGGGCATGGGCAAACAAATGCCTGCTTCACACAGAATTTCAAAGTAAATTGAGGTCTGTAAAGGAAGCTGCTGATAATATCTTAATTCATCCATTTCATTAAATGTATCCATCTCTCACTACCCACCACCATCACCATTACCTCCACCATCACCGTCATCACCATTGTCATCTCCACCAGTACCCCCACCATCACCACCCCAATTAACTCCACAATCACCTCCACTATCACTTCCACCACCACCTCCACCATCAACTCCACCATCACTTCAATCAGCACTACCACCATTACCTCCACAATCATCTCCACCATCACCACCATCGTTAACTCCACCATTGTCTCCATGATTGCCTCCGCCATCACCATCACCACTTCCACTACCATCAACTCCCCCACTGTCTCTACCACCACCTCCATCAGCACTATCGCCATTATCTCCACCATCATCACCTCTATATCGACTCCACCATCAAATCCACTACAATTACCTCTACCATCACCTGCATCACTACCTACACCACCACTACCACTGCAACCACCACCAATGGTAGGGGAAGACTCACTGTTTCCCGGCAGCAGGGTCTCCTCTTCCTCCTCCTCCTGCCCGTCTGGCTTCTGAAGGAATGTTCCTGGTGCCCATCCGTGCTGATCATTTATCGTCACAAACCACCAACCTAGAAAAGAAGCAGAGTGTGGTATATGTTCTGGTTAATATCTGAATGAAAACAAAATGGTACTGCCTAAAAGTAAAAGTACATTGTACTGTATGAACATGCAACTATAATGTCAACTGTCATAAAAATGTCCATAGTAAATGGTAACTAGAATTATCACTGAAGGTGATTAATACCCCCGCCCCTAGTGTTGGTTTATAGTATGTGATGTCATGAGGGCAATGACGTTAATACCAAAATGCACTTGTCAAATTGGAAACACAATAATTTTAGTTTACTGTGCAATTACAGAGTTGACACTGAGTTCCACAAGGTTTGGGTAAAAAGTGCGGTTACCATGGCAATGCATTGTCTGATACAAACACACGGGACATTTTGCATAACTACACTTAAAGACCATCATACACACCAAATTTGACCTTCATAGCTTGAATGGTTTATTTTGATACAAAAATGAGTGGTTACCATGGCAACACATTTTCCTTAAACTAACACATTGGTGTCTGGAAAAACTACACTTCTAGATCATAATACATACTTACTAAATTTGACTTTAATTGCTTGAATGATAGAAAAGTTATTCGAACTGCAAGGTTTTGGTAAAATTGTGGTTACCATGGCAATGGTTTGTGTGACAAATACAAAAATTATGTGTTCCACATCTATACCTCAGGGCCATAATGCCTCCCAAATTTGGTTTCAATTGCTTAAAAACTGTGGAAGTTGTTCACTCTACAAGATTTTGAAGAAAACATGCGGTTACCATGGCAATGTTTTGTCGAGTACAAACACAAAGAGTGCCTTGCATAACTTCACCTATATATCATCATAGATACCAATTTTGAAATTGATTGCTTAAATACTAGGGAAGTTATTCAATCTACAAGGTTTTGGTAAAATTATGGTTACCATGGCAATGCATTGTCCGACAAACGCAAAAAACATGTCTTGCACATCTAAACCTCAATATCATCATTTACCCTAAGTTTCATTTAAATTGCTTCAAAACTGTAAAAGGAGTTCGCGACGCAAGATTTTGCAATAGACCGACCGCCCGACCAACATCACAGTGATTCCTATTGATACCCCCTTCACACTACGAGTGGCGGGGGTATGGAACGCCATTAAGGAAACAATACAAAATTCATTTCACTCCAGCCAATATTCATTTCACTTTTAACAAATACATTTCACTCACAAACATTGATTTTACTTTTTATAAAAATACATTTCACTTTTCACAATAATACATTTCACTTTTAAATTAAAATTCATTTCACTTTTCACAAAAATACATTTCACTTTTGCATTAAACTTCATCTCACTTTTCACAAAAATACATTTCACTTTTGAATTAAAATTCATTTCACTTTTCACAAAAATACATTTCACTTTTACATAAAGATTCATTTCACTTTTCATAAAAATACATTTCACTTTTAGATACAAATTCATTTCACTCTTCACAAAAATACATTTCACGTTGGCGTACCATATCACTCAGACGAAACCATTTCACTGCGCTAAAACCATTTCACTCTGATAAAACCATTTCACTCTGATGAAACCATTTCACTCTGATACAAAAAAATACGTTCCTCTTTTTTCCCGGCCAAAAGGTGGCGCCAGTCTGAGAGGAGTCACAGTGCCATGGCACTTTGTTAGCGCTGAGCTGAGGTGAATAGCCGGCCAGCTGGCCGGCTGGCTATGCATGCAGTACCTAGATTTACTGAGTAGCCAGTCAGTCGGCAAGCCCGAAAAAACCCGTCTAGAATATCCAAGTCCTCGCACGCGAGTTGACCCCGCAAGTCATAGAGAGCGCGATTGGAGAATCGTTTTGAAATGCTCATATCTTGGTCACTGAATTACGTTTTCACATGATTTTTCTTTTATTTGATAGGTAAAGGTTAAAACTTGGATGCTATCTTGTTGATTTTTCCAAGAACGACATGAAAGATTATCAACTTCGTGGCTAACTAATTGCAGATGTTCCGGAAATAATGGATACAGATATTCTTCTAAAATTCTCCTAAAAGTCTTCTTTTTCATCGTGGGGCACCAACAAAAGTTATATCATGTAAAAGGAAATTTATTCAGCTTTAAGATGATACCTAAAAGTGTAATGTGATGATTTGTAGATGGGTCAGCAGCCAGCTGATATCATAGGGATGCCATTCCTTTTTTTCTCGGCACGAAATCGCGAAGTACTGTACTGTCCCACATATAGAAATTGACGTGTGTCCTCGATGCCTTTGTACGTGTGTGTCTAACTGTATGAGCGACCCCAGCGTAAATACAAGTGGTCAGTTTCGAGCGTCTAGCTGTGATATACTGTACTTGTGTCTGTCATTAGACATTACGTACTAATTAATAGTCTACAGCCTCTTGCTGGGCCTCTCTCTCTCTCTCCCCCTCTTTTTTGATTATATGTCTTGTTCTTGTTATTCATAATACAATGTATGTTTGTTTTGTTTGCTTTTGTCCACCCTTCTGATTTCGTCAACAGGAAGTGTCTGATTCTCAGTTTCATTCTGCCATCAATCATTCACATCACTCTCTCTCAATTCAAAGCATCCTAAGCATCCACTCAAATACATTATAACCACTACTTATACCGTTCACTCCGCTAAAGTGAACACAGTTACATTATATCGAAATTCCGCTTACATTATCCACTTTTTTTTTACATGCTTGGTTATAACAACATTTTGATATAACAAAAGAAAGCTGTTGATCCCAAGGACTTCACTACATTACTTCACTCTATTACTATAGGCCTACCTAACATTTTGATATAACAAAAGAAAGCTGTTGATCCCAAGGACTTCACTACATTACTTCACTCTATTACTATAGGCCTACCTAACTAGGCAGAGAAATTTACATACATTATTGCACGTGCCATTCTCATCAATTAATAAAATACCTTTTTTTCCATTAATAACAACAGAGAAAGGAGCACAATCCACAAGTTTTTTTTCTTTATAAATGTATATACATCTCCATATATATATATATATATATATATATATATATATATATTTATTTATTTATTTATTACATGTAAGTGTTGAAAGAACAAACTACACTGATACCGATGTTGCACAAACATGAAACAGTTGTGAATATGGCTTGAATGTTATGTAAGTGAATAAAATCAAGCAAGACTACCACAAATGTTTTGAGGCAATACTCTGTAAATTACATGCCATCTACACTTTTGGCAAGGTTTCACTCAAATGATACATGTACAGATATAACTTCATTAATAGTTCAAACTGCATGAATGTTTGAGGGTGTACAAATGCCCTTGAGTACTCTGAAGGCAGGTACACATACATGTATCTACTATAGTATTCACATCGCCAAGGTTTCACACACATGAACAGAGGGTGACAGTAAACTGGCAGCTGCAAGAGCAATTTGAAGGTGTACACGTATACATATGAAGTGTACTTACTGGAAACAAAATGAAACATGTACAAAATATATAAACTTCATCGACAGTCCAAACAGCAGAGAATGTTTTGAAGGTGTCCATATGCCCTTAAATACTTTGAAGGCAAGTACAATGTATCTATTGGTCACACTGCCAATGTTTCAAACACATGAACTGGCAGCTGCATCAACAATTCAGAAGTGTACATACTACATATGAAGCAGGGGCGGATCCAGGAATTCCGTAAAGAGGGGACGCGTTTACAAAATTAAAGGGGGGTGCAAGCACCCTGCCCCCATTTTTTTCTTTTAATTTCTTTTGTTTAAACAAAAAATAAAGGGGGGCGTGTGCCAGTTGCGGTCCTAACTGGATCCGCCAATGTATGAAGTACACTTACTGGAAACTAAACAGATAAAAAAATTAAAGTAACTTTAAAACATCGATATTACTGGAAATCGAAGCAGACAGATTAGATTTGGCCTTATTGCATCTTGCAAAACATCTATGTGAAGAAATCTTTCATTCCCAACTTTAGCATTGACTGTATATAATCTTATCTGAAATGTCGAAAGGCAAACTAATCATCCCAACATCTCTGTCAACTGAATACACATGTATCAGTACATGTACACAAGCAGTATCATACACATTTAAAATATCCGTGTGTCACTCTCTTCATGGTTATGACTGAGTGAATGATACAAATGTGTATTCGAACCCCTTACCAGTAACAACACTCGACAACCCTGGGGTAGACTACAGGCCAACATGAAACCCCCCAGGTGTTATAAAAATCTGCTCATCTTACCTTTCACAAGGTCCACAATTTTTCTTTATAGGTATCTAATAAGAGCATGCCCGTTCAATGCGAACATGTTCAAAATTTTGGTTGATTTGGAAGAAGTACTAATGTAATGTATCATCTATCTAACTGTTGTGTCAAAATCTTCATCTTCCTTATCCCTTCTTGACCGTTCAATTCCTTTTGGTGACATACCTTGTGTATCTTCCTGATCGAACAGAATTCTTACATCTTTGAAACCTCTTCTGAAATGGGTCACAACCAAAATATTAGCAATAAAACATGCATACATGTACTAACTAAACCTCTTATAGTGCTTCAGTGATGATGTACAAATTAAATTCATACCTTCAACGTCCAGATACTACTTCATACTGTACAATGTACTTGCTTCCATAACATTTATCAAGAATATCATGAAGGATAATATTTAGTTTAATCAGGGCTCATAATTCTGCCATCTGTACAAACTCCAAAGTAATTTAAATGCACATAATTTAACATATACTATCTTGCATAGTTCCACACATTGATGTATCTGTAATGGTTGAACTTCACATTTACTACAACAACCGTGCTTTTCAAAGAATATACATGTACATCCTCTTTACTAAAAATGTTACCGTAAAGATGAGTGAAGTTGATATACAGTAACATACTGTAATATGTTACAATTGTATATCAACTTCATTCTTCCTATTGTATCATATCACATATTTAGCACCTTTCTGAGGTAGGTTATCATGATCACATACTGCTCTAGGTTTTTCAATGAAATGAAAAAGTTGACAGGTGTACTAATCAGTTGTTTCTATTCTTGTGAGGAAGTCACTCAGCGCTTGCAAAACAGCAGTGCTCTCCTTGATAAAAATCTGTCAGAGATTGAATGGTACGTGTGCATCCAAGAAAACAAAATACACTATAGAACTGACAGTGTAGATCTCCTCGTTTATGTCATGCAGATTTTCCTGGAGGCCACAGAGAAGAGAATCACCTTAAATATGCATGTTCCATCGGTGTGATGTCAGGTACTGGGGATACCTACATATACAATGTGACACAAATAGAGAAAATTAATCATAGATGATATTATAAACCATTATTCACAATAACATGTCCGAAAACATTATGTTGGAGTAAACCCCAATTCAAGCAGAGAGAAACTACAGACATGCACTGTACTATGGTAAACATATGAAGAGTCTGTTCGCAAAAACCGGTAAGTCCATTTTTGAAGATTTTCAAGTACGGTCTCTGTCATAAAGTACAAAATAACACCTTTTAAATGAGATATTGGTCACTACATATAAAAGGGCATTTTTGAAATTATGGTCAAAAGAAGCAAAAATTTTCTTAGTATTCTCTTTATTTTTCCTGACCTTTAATCGCAAATATCTCCATTTGGCAAATATGGACTTATCGGTTTTTGCGAACAAACTCTTCATATTATTCTGAGAATAATTGCATTCATTCAGACATCCTCGTAAACTTTATTGTTACAAATTGTAGATGCGGAAGACTAATAATACATCTCTATATTTACCGACAACCTGTATACCAACTTGAAAAATTCAAATAGCCTGGTACTCTATTAGTGTTAACATTGCAGCCGGGTCAACTCTTAAACATGTCATGAAAATTATGTTTACATCAAATACTAGAATCGCTCTTGTGCCTTCTTTCTCCATGCGAAAGAAAAAAACTAATAATAATAATAATATTGAATCTATACTGTTCTTGTTTGTATTAAGTGATGAGTAGATGCCTAAATCATATATTAATTAACTGCTAAGAGATGAAGACTAAGACCCTGTTTATTATAGACAGCATACACATTGTACACTGTACAATTTTTGTGAATAAGTTGTAAATTCAAATTTACAAATTGCCATCGCCACATACAATTGTAGGCCTACCGCCACCGGCCTACACTGACTCACTGTACACTGGACACAAAGCCATCAGAAATACATACACCCTGGGAGACACTCCCCTTGCATCTGTATCAGATCTCCGGTATCTAAGGTTAACTTTTTCATCCAACCTATCCTGGCAAAGTCACATCAACAACATCACATCCCGGGCCAATCGGATGCTAGGACTAGTCAGCAGAAACCTACGAAAGACCTCGCAAAGGATCCGCCAACAAGCATACTTCTCCCTAGTGAGACCACACCTAGAATACTGCAGCTCAGTCTGGAACCCACATACAAACAAACACATTTCCCAAATAGAAGCCATCCAAAGGCGAGCGGCAAGATTCACCCTCCAGAGGTATTACTGTCCAGACAGTGTCTCTGCCATGATTGAACAGCTTAAATGGGAAAGTCTGGAGAGGAGAAGAAATGCTGCTAGCCTCTTCCTCATGTACAAGATTCAGCACAACATGGCAGCCATCAATGCACAGCACTACACATCACCCATGATTGTTAGCAACACACGACAGTACCATCCAAACAAGTTGCTGGCAATTCCTACCCGAACCCAACTCTATCGGAACTCATTTTTTCCACGTACAGTAACTGCTTGGAATGGGCTTCCTAAAAACGCCCTTGAAGCCACTTCATTGGAGGCCTTTAAGGGAGCTCTTCCACTCAGCATCTAGACTGAGGAACAAGATTTTTACTCGCACCATATATTTTTAATGCACCAACAAGCATGCACTGCAAATGAGCACCTAAGTTCAACTCCTTAGCACTACATCCTGACTTATGGATCCTGCTGAGTATCTTCGTAGAAGTAGAAGTGTACACAACACACGATATCACGAAGTTCCAATTGAGCGAATGAACAACGCTAATTTCAATATATGGGACTGACCCTGCACCTCCGCAGAGATCGTCAACAACGGTGCATTTACGGTCCGAAAAAGTCCCCGTCCGCACTAGATGCGATCACTGCGTAAAGCACGAAGTATTGCCGACCTGATAAACAAAAAGTCACATCAATCCCCTTTTTAGATGGGTCAGCAGCCAGCTATAAACACGGGAATGTTTTGAAAGAGGAAAAATACTATGTCAACTTCGAGATACTAGTAAACGGCAAAAAAATACTCATTTTGAACAGGAAAAAATAGCATGTCGATCACAAGAAGTCAGACATCAAACTTACCCCACAACATCGCTGTTGAAAAGCGTTGTAAAACACACGTTAATCATTCAGCAAGTCAGGCGTAGATTCAATTCTCGATGTAGTATGCATGTAACGGCACGAGCGTGCATGTGAGTGAGGCCGAGGCGAGGACCGTCGACTGCTAGCTCGCCTCGCGTCGCTTCCGCGCCAGCGTAGCGCGCTAAATCTAGGTACTGCATAGCCAGCCGGCCAGCTGGCCGGCCGGCCACTCACCTCAGCTCAGTGCTAAGTGCCATGGCACTGTGACTCCTCTCAGACTGGCGCCACCTTTTGGCCGGGAAAAAAGAGGAACGTATTTTTTTGTATCAGAGTGAAATGGTTTTATCAGAGTGAAATGGTTTTAGCGCAGTGAAATGGTTTCGTCTGAGTGATATGGTACGCCAAAGTGAAATGTATTTTTGTGAAGAGTGAAATGAATTTGTATTTAAAAGTGAAATGTATTTTTGTGAAAAGTGAAATGAATCTTTATGTAAAAGTGAAATGTATTTTTGTGAAAAGTGAAATGAATCTTTATGTAAAAGTGAAATGTATTTTTGTGAAAAGTGAAATGTATTTTTGTGAAAAGTGAGATGAAGTTTAATTCAAAAGTGGAATGTATTTTTGTGAAAAGTGAAATGAATTTTAATTTAAAAGTGAAATGTATTATTGTGAAAAGTGAAATGTATTTTTATAAAAAGTAAAATCAATGTTTGTGAGTGAAATGTATTTGTTAAAAGTGAAATGAATATTGGCTGGAGTGAAATGAATTTTGTATTGTTTCCTTAATGGCGTTCCATACGGGGGTATAACAAGTTAGAAGTAGCAGTTAGTGGGAGAAGTTGTAGTAATAGAAGTAATACAGTTAAACCTGTAGTAGTGATCACCTGTCTAGAGCAGCCACCTGCCATATACAATCAATAAAAACAATTCCCTCCAAGAGAAAAAGCATGTTTAAGAACTTGTCTAAAGTGGTCACCTGTTTATAACAGTTACTTGTTTCTTCTCCCTTGGGTGGGCACTACAGACAGGTTTGACTGAAATAGCAGCAGCAGTACAAGCAGCACTAGCCGTACGAATATTGCAATTAGCAGTGGCAGGGGTGATAGTAGAATAGTCACAGTTACTGCTGTTGTTATAAAAGCACTAGAAGCAGTAATAATTTTTCTCACAGTAGCAGTAAAAGCAGTTTAAAAGGGGGTTTGACACAGTGTTTCTTTGCAGCAGAAGTCACAAGCATCATGGAAGAAATTGACAGTGATGAAGACAGGTTCATTATAAGTAATCATTCCTAAGGGTAGGTCTTAAAGGGGAAGGCTAGTAACTGATCAGTAGGAATCAGTGGAAATGCTGGGAGATGATTGTTCCAATCCTTACGGGATTCATTCAAGAGTTCATTGTATATCTATTGTTGTGTGAAAATGATTGGCTTCAGAACGGTCTCATATTCAAGTAATGTGCAGATTAATGCTCCGTCACTGACCAGGGACGCTAACCTGGAAGCATTAAACTGCACATTACTTGAATATGAGACCATTCTGAAGCAAATCATTTTCACACAACAATAGATATACAATGAACTCTTGAATGAATCCCATAAGGATTGGAACAATCATCTCCAAGCATTTCCACTGATTCCCACTGATCAGTTACTAGCCTTCCCCTTTAAAGGACAAGTTCACCTTCATAAACATAAGGATTGAGAGAATGTAGCAATATTAGTAGAACACATCATTGAATGTTTGAGGAAAATCAGACAATCCGTTCAAAAGTTATGAATTTTTGAAGTTTTTGTGCAGTACCCGCTGGATGAGAAGACTACTGCAGTGTATGAATAACTTAGATGTCACATGCGTACAACAATATAAGGAAAATATAAAGAGAATTTCACAAAATTCCATCTTTTGAAAAAAGTACACATTCCCCTGACTCGTTACCGACAAATGTTATGGGTAATATTATTCCCCCTGCCTTTAGAAAGAGGCAAGTCAAGTGCTCTTTTATTATGTGAAAAAAGTGAAAATATGTTGAATTTTCTTTTACATTTTCTTTGTACTGTTGTACGCATATGACTCACAAGCTGTAGTAGTCTCCTCATCCAGCGGTTCCAACACAAAAATTTAAAAAATTCATAACTTTTGCATCGATTGTCCAATTTTCCTCAAACTTTCACCGATGTGTTGAACTAATATTGTTGCATTATCTCAATCCTTATGTTTATGAAGGTGAACTTGTCCTTTAAGGCATCATTTTCTACACCACACTATCTTACACAATCATGAGAGGACAGGGATTATCACATTTTTTGGGGGTATGTGTTCCATTTTTGAAATGTTGGGAGACAAGCAGAAATGAGAGAATGACAAACAAACAGACAGACATACAGACAGACAGAGGTAGGTAATTAACAGTGCAGTTAGTTAGTCAGTTCATGAAGAGAAGAATTAGAAACTTGTACAGATTACACAGACGCAAATACAAATATGAATCATTGAGGCAGAGGTTGACACATACAAAAGAAAACAACTAGTATTTCCTAAAATTCAAGTGAGGTGCAGTGACCCATCATGCACCTATTTGGGCTACAGTGTACGTTATCCTCTGGGCGCTTTGTGCACTGGTTGGCATATGATTCCCACTTCTCTCTGTCTACCACAAAAGACCATACAAAAGAAGGGTGGTGTCTCGCTATGATGCCAAGCAAACAAAGGAGCTCTATCCATGAGGAAGAAGGAAGCAAATAGCTCACCACTGCACTGTTTGCCTAGCAGTAATGAGCAATCAATTGTAAATGTACATGGCATGACTTCAATACCCAACATTAATGTCAAGCTTAAAAGGGCCGGCATGCGCTTTAAATATGGCAATGGGATATGTTGTGATTACATTTAAGTATGCATGAATATATGAATAGCCTTGGTACTGAAGAGGGAAATTACAGTTTTGAATGACATAGGGTAGATCACATCAAACTATTCCTGTTTTCATTAAATAGGGGGACTTTCCTAACAAATATGTTTTGTTAACTGACAACTTGATTGTCAACTTTTGTGTGTAAATGTTACATGTGGTGAATGTACACACACTGTAACATAGTACATTATTCTGAGAGTGCAGTTTCAGGAGTCCAGTGTAAAGTTTACATTAAATCTTGTGATGATGAATGGGACATAACGAAGCATATTCGGCTAATTTCCCACACTTATACTAAAATAAATTGTGATTACGTGAGAGCCCAAGACAATGCTCTTACACATGAGGCGACTTATGGCCTTTGACCCTTGAGAAATAAAAAAGGAGTAACCAATATTTCCAAAGGCTAAAGTCTACAAGAAACTGGGATGGTACTCCTCACCATTGTCGTTCTTCTCAAAGACTTCCACCAGGTCACCGGCCGTCAGGTCCACCTCATTCTTCTGCTGCTTCTTGTAGTTTGCTACCACCACATACTGCTCTGCCTGGATCGGCTCTGAGATGCTGTCAATCTCTGCCACAAGACAAGCAAACAAACAAACAAATACTAAACTGCAATGCAAGTGGCCAAATTCTCAATTCACCACCATAATATAGGCAGCTGAGGACCAGAAAGATGCAGAGCACCAAAATACGTTCGTACATGTAGATTTTTGGTCTAGATGCAAAGTGCTCACCTAAATTCCAAAATAATTTAAAGCAAGGTTGCAACACGAGGGTTCAAAGTAATGACAAAACCAACCAATTCATTAAAAGATATACATGTCATGATAAAAGTATACAATGCAAAATGAACCGAAGAATGATACTCGATTGGATTCTTTACAATATCATCAAATGAGACACAAATCCATGCATGTAAACATTTCTAGGTCACTGTCATGTGCAATATTGTATCACAGTGACTACATTTTATTCTACTTCTTAAACATACTTATAAAGTTACTTCAGCTAGTCATTCTACTTTCATGCTATATGTATATACAATATATCATGATTGGCAAAAAGAACACAAAAACAATTCCTTAGACAACTAAGACAGAGGAAAAGAAAAAATATTAAAAGGAAATGCTTAGTATGTAAATGCAATACAAAATATATTTATATCAATAAAGCAAAAACATACCTTTTCCTCTCCTTGACTCTCCACTGATGGTAAAACGGGAGAATAAAGTATACAAAATTATTGAACAATGTTCAGTATGAAGAGTTTTCTTCTCCTTCTTATAATACAATGTGCCTAGCTGATAATGCTTGCTGACTATTACTAGCCACCTGGGGTGAACCATGGGGGGTCAGCATCATTCGCCCATTTTCTGGTGTTCAATAGGCATGTGGGTGGACCATTATATCAGGTTGGGCTAAATGGGAATCAAACCCGAGTCAGTTAACTCTTTATGCGCCATGGTGTAAACCTCTGTGTGCCACATTATTCCTAAATAGCAACGTACGTCATGCTTTGGGAAGATGTTCTTGGTTTTTTTGTTGTTGTTTTTTTCAAATCTATGGAACCTTCATAGATTTTTGTTACCTGGGCATATAATGAGCAAAGATGTAGAAAAAAGGCCAAGCATTGCTTTGATGTCAATTCTTTTGACAAATCTGTGATTGGTTTTCATTTAAAATGACCAGTAGCTACATCATTGTAAAGGCATGACTTTTGCAAACAAAACAGTGACAGACACTTTGAATTTACTTGCAAATCCAGTTGGACACACTGCTTGATGGTCATTCACCACATAAAATGCAAGCTACATGTGACAGGAATGGAATGGCAAGAAACGCTTTTATTTTACTGTGGTACATGTATTTGGCGATTTATCGATCGGTTTGGGCAGGTTTGTGCATTTGAGCAGAATATACGAAGTTGGCACGTCTACTGAGTCGGACGTGCGAACGTGGCACATAAAGAGTTAATTGTGAGGCAGACATGCTACCGACTGAGCCATATCGCCACCTTAGAATGAACAGTGAAGAGGCAGATTGCTCTCAAGGAATGGCTATCTTTACATATATTTTCCATTTATCGTCCATATCTTTGACAAGATTATGCTATAGTCCTTTGTGAACATAATTTCCCTTCATTATCTCATCCTTTTCATACTTTACAAGTATACCTGCTTTGAATGATGGAACCATGGTATGTACTGCGGCCACAAGGAGGTTGTGTGCACAAATGTGACCACGCATCTCACAACAAACAAAAAGTCGCACTCCTAATTGTGAGCGAGGACTTGAAAATGATGAAATGGGTCAACCTAGTCAATCTTCAGTTTTTTTAAAGAGCAATTCTTCTACATAATTCTAAAGTTTGGGATCACAAAACACAGATGGGTTAATTGTGCATTTGCAGTTTTTCAAGAATACTTTTTTTTTAAATAGAATACTGTGATTAGGTATATCTTAGATGTCCCTTTTCACTTCTTAAAACCCCTTTACACACTCCTCCCTTTCAAATGTAAGAAATTTTGAAAGGATGACACTACTGCATTTAAAGGTGGTATCAGTCATTAATAAAATGTGCTCAATGAGTGTAGCACATTTTACTATAATCTGATAATCTCTTCATTGTGGGTGCTACACAGTTTAACATGCTATTAAAGCATGGTAAAGCACTTGAATAGACCCTAAACTTCAAAGCCTGATAAACATTTCTCAAATTCTTTTCTTTCCAAATTTCTGGTTGACATAAAATGAGACATTTTTCGTCTTCAAGTAAAAGCCATGTTATGACTGTAAACTATGTGTTCCAGACAAATCTACCACATAAGTCATGGTTGATTGGGTGGTGGTGGGGGTAAGAAGTTTAAGAAGAGAGAGAGTGCAATGTGAAAGGAGAGAATGATGGAAAAACTCACTCTGCAGACGGTGGACTCACATCCTCGGGAGATGGAGTGAAGAACTGAATGACAGTGCTACAGTCAGAAATCTTGCTGGGAAGTTTGACCAAGGCCTGAGAAGTAATAATATAACAGAGAATCTTGGCAATTTGTCATTGAATTCTTTGACCAAAGAAGACGAAGAAAAAAAAGACACCATCATCACTTATGTATTGTAAACCCTACCACACCCACCCCCACAAGCAAAACAAAACAAAACAAAACAAAATAAGAGCAATGAAGACATTGGTGACATGCAGATTCACATTGTATTACAAACTCTTAAAGATACTGTTTACCACTGGGAGCAGTGATTTAAAAAATGCTTGAGTTACTAAGCCCCGGTCACACAGCACTCCACGTCTAAATCACGTACAAAAAGTTATGAAAATCTGGTGGACGTGGTCGTAAGTGGTAATTTTTTGGTCAATTTTGGTTTGGCCGTGCTTTGTACGGGGTATGGCCGTTGGTGGCTGTTCCACTGCTGAAGCACTGCCTAAGCAAGGCTAACCATGTCTAGCCACGTGTATGTATGCGGAAAAATCCATGTGTCAGTGATAAGCCGCTAAACAAACGCTATTTCCCATGATACCAACGCGTAACATGCGTCAGATGACCGTGCTCTGCCCATGACAGACCGCTATAAAACTTTCGCGTCTTACCGCATCTCCCCAAGTTTTAATCACTGCCGGAGCACGGATTATCACACGTGTTTCACGTGTGTTGCACGTCTTTACCACGTGTGCCGCCCGTGGTTGTCCGCGGAATAAAATTTTGAGCAGTTCAAAACCTTTTACCGCATCTGACGACGTTCCAATTTTTCCCCACGTCCTGCCATGTCTATAAATTGACCATAGCTCGTCTTAAACTCGACATCAACGTGAACAACATCGTCTGCTTCATGGGAGACCACTTTTTGATGTGTTTTGGCCGTGATTAAGCTGTAAAGCGCTATGTGACCGGGCTTTTACATATGATGCATAGGTCAGTTGTATCACAAAACATCCTACCATATCCAGAGTTTTACAATAAAGCCTAAAATACAAGGAGAGATCACTATTTTTCTCAAGAAACCACTGTAGAATGTTTATTCTACCAATTTCTAGAAACAATTTCATTATAACTATTGTGCACATTTTGAATATAATTTACTTAACATCGTTTTACAATGGTCATTTCTATCCCTAACTCACATTTTAAAACTAATATTTTGAAGTACTGAAAATGAGTTTTTGTTTCATCTGCAAATGGTAAATACAATGTAAATGTCTTTCAAGAGATTCTGAACATATCAATAAGTCTGAAGGACAAAACACATTTTTGTTGTAGCACAAGGAACATAAAGAGTACACAAAAGACATCACCTTTGCAAATGGAGTTCTAAACATTTGATTGAGACATGCATGTATTGTTTGCATATAATAGTTTAGAGAAAGTGGGTGACATTGCGACATAACAGACTGATCTACAACGTATCAATCTCACAAACAGTGAAAAAAAAACCTAAACACAACATTGTGGAGACAAAACAGGGCAGCAGAAAATTCCTATTCTCAAGGTTGTTGGGATGAATTCTCTATGAAGAACTGCAATGTACTTGAAATAAAAATTTTTAAAAGCACACTTTAAAATGAAAGTAAAGATTAAGGGTAGTTTGACTAAAATTTTTCTCCCAAATTGCAGGCATGGGATTATTTGACTCAGCAGACATTCATTGTCTGCCATGAGAAAGAGTCTTTCATTTCAATACATAATCATAATCATAATCATCATCATAATAATAATAAAAAATAAGAATATTGTTACATTTATCATTACTAAGTACTATCATTATTACCATAATCATTACTATCTATTACAGAAGACAAATGGATTTTTTGTTCAACTGTCAAAGCATATATTGCCTTAAAAAAGAAGAAAAAGGAAATGATAAGTCAATGGTACCATCTCAACCATTCAAATTGACACAAGTACAATCAGCCTGCATATCTTTTTTTTTTTCAATATATTCCCTAGTTGCAACATAACCCCCCCCCCCAAAAAAAAAAAAAAAAAAATCCCCCAAATGCATTACTGTGTAATCATGAATCAATTCAGTAAACAAAGGCACGTACACAAAGCCAATGATCTGCAATGGGAATTCCCCTATTTGTGCAAGTCAAGGAAGAGAAAATACGTAAAATCCAAAATATGACATGTTTGCATGTTTGCATTACATTCATGTTCTAAATTTATTCTAGATATATGGCCAAGGATGGATTTCATATTGCACCCATTTTGCATTCATCAGTGTGTCCCTTCAGAGTTTATCCTTTGCCCCAAGTTATTGCCCCTCTCTCAACAGGAAGTCTACTTTACACATGTCATCTAGTGAGCTATGAGATTCCGAACTTTGGGCAGAGTTCATTTAGATACACAAGGCGAGCAATTACATAACAAGTTCTTCTCTGTTACCTTGATAGAGGAAAGAATACACTGTGGTTTACTAGCAGTTTTTGCTCAACTTCTGACACCGGTACACAGTGATGTAGACTTTTTGACTGTCTGTGTAGTTTTCCTGTTTTTATATCCAGTAATCATTTTATGACCCATTTTATTCTATTTGCATCATTCTATTGGGAAGAAATAGAAATAAAATGCTACACAACAAGGATCCTTGCCTACAAAAGTTCAGAATTACAAAAGAATACATGTTAAACACCTTAGCACAATAGTGTGTTTCTGTATCTTGCATATTAGAATGATGATGATGTTAGTCAAATTTGCCATGAAAGAACCATATACTGTAAAACATGATATATTCGCGGCATGAATTTTTCGCGAATTGGAGCCGACAGCCCTTTTTGCGGCATGAAAATTTCGCGAACTGCCACTGGCATTTAATGCATATAGTGTAGACAAGAACTTTCGCGTTCATTTTAATTTCACGAATCTTGGTGCTCGCGAAATTCGCGAAATTATAATGCACGCAAAAATTCCTCGTTTTACAGTATATGCCAACAACAGTCCACCACCTTCAGATCAATAAACTTATTTCGTCTCTTCCTTGCTCTACAAGATTGTCTGTGATAATGAAATATACATTCATGGTTCACCCATTGCTTAAAAAAAAAAAAAATCACCAAGTAGTTTACTTCTCATGCCAAATGTTTTAGTTGCTTGTATCAAGACAAGTCCTGGATCTTCCTTCATGCATAAACATTATACTAACATAATAAACAGTCCTTCCTCTGCTATAAAACAACAACAACCAGAATTACCTTGCTTATTTGGTTAGGGCAGAAAAGAAGGAAATCATCAGGTCCCTGTGTTGTAATTCTTTCTTAAAGCAATTGCCTAGTGGATCAGGTATTTTTTTTTAATTCAAATCACTAACTCTTTAGGAAAGAAACAATTACACAAACAAACATTAAAATAAGAGGCTCATTTGAGGTTCTTTACTTAAGTATTCATACAATTCTGTTCTCTTGCGTACTGCATTGTTGACGGACTGCACTACTTCCTTAAAACCTGGCAATGACAATATGATGATGTCAGAAGATGGCTGGCTTCAACACATAAAATATCAGATAAAAGTTTATATCTCTTGTTTGTTTTTGTTTTTTTGTTTCTTGCAATCATTTGCAATGTCAAATATACTTCCAAAATAATCTGCATCAGCCTATCTGAATCTATGTCCTTTTTTTTTCCAGTTGGTCACTTTAAACCAAGTACCCCACAAGCTTTCTTGCCTCCTGACATGGTATAAATATTAAATTCAGTCTTTTCCACACCAGATTTGGGGCTCCAGATAGACTTGGCCAAGTACCCACAGGGCTACCATATGTAATGGGCGTTTTCAGTGCTTTTCTTGAGAGCTACACTACTGTGAAGTTGTCTGAACTTACCTGACAATATTCATCCAAAGGTTTTAATCTTTTCAATGCTACTTCACGAACATGGCTTCTCCCAAACAGAATTTTTCCTGAGGATGACCAGCATGACAAATACAAAAAAGGGAAAAGAAAGGAATTGTATCGTCAAACATATAATACACATAAAATAACCAACATCTGTGAACTATACATTACCACACATTTAGTGGTGATGAAAATTCATATCTAATGTATTAAGTACTTTCCTCTTGATTGACGCAATTATTGTTGATGATATCATTGCTCATTTGATCATGCAATGATCACATTTCAATATTTAAATAAATCAACTCATGAGTACATGATGCTGTGATAAACATTCAAATTATATCACCACCAAAAAAGAAAAGAAAAAAAGCCTGACCTGATACAATCATGGTGCACTGATTTTTCTCTTTATATTTGTTATGCAAGCTTAGACTTGCAAAATGTTTCAAACTTGAGTCTAACATACATGTATACTACATGGCAATCAAAAAACTCTTCTTTGATGTACAACTTAGCTGTTAAATATATACACATATTCTATTACAATTGTATATATCTGTTCAAGTGTTTGCAAATTGGTTCCTTTTTGTTATGTTCACGTCCCAAGCATTGACAAAGACCTGTAAAAGGGTCGAAAGCTTCACAGCAATATGAGCCAATAAGCGAACAACTGCAATGTCCGCTAGCAGCCCTTTTCAATCATCATGACTATACTTACAATGCAACACACATCACGTTTACATATGTGGCCAAACCACCTTCACATTATATATTCATATTTTGATATAAAAACTGATCATTTGTTCAGTTGGCATGACTAAGACAGAATCAGAAGAGATTACACATACAATTATGATTTGAAGGTAGCGCTAATTAGTTTTGGCACATGAGCTGCAAAAAAGGGGGGAAAAAAATCAGTTTGCCATTACAAGGAACCATAATATCCAGAACTAGTATTTACAAATTTGGCCCCATTACCAGCCAACTGCACCAGAAAAGGTCATAAACAGCATGTGAGTAGCCTGGAAACAGCAACAATGTCTGGAAATAGTCTGTTAGTCAAAGACCTTTAGGAACCTTTGCAAACATCATACTATTTATTTTTCCTTGCCCTACAAGACAAAGATTGAAGAGATGATTGGTGTGTCATGAATGTTCACTCAACCTTACAGAAGGATTGATTTATCACTTCATGACAAAAATCAAATCACATGCTACAAGAAGAATAAGAAAGTCTCGTATGCTGCAACTAAAAATATTACTAAGCCACACTGTGGCCAGTGCCACGTGGAGTATGACAGTGAGAGCAGCCAGGCAGCGTGACCATGATGATTTCAAATCGAAGCTTCTTGCCGTCTCACGCTCAGCAGAACTGCATATTACTTGTCGAAATTCGAAGGAACTTCTCCTCTGAACTGTGCAATTGCTCAGAATACTAAATTACTAATTAGAACATTTGGCGATAAAGAGTCATTTGTTTTGTGCTCATAGAAGACAAAATATGATGATTTTTTTGTCGAACACAAAACATTCACCATAACCATACCAAAAGCACTTGGCCCATTATGTAGAACTTGTAAGTGCCAACACCAGCACAAATTTCCCACATTGGCACATGTAATTTTAACACGACGGTAATCACTACACACCAGCTATGCATGTATGCATAGCTGGTGTGTAGTGATTACCGTCGTGTTAGAATTACTGATCACAGGGGGATTAACACAAAGCAATAAAAAGTCTAAATTAGCTCACAAGTCTTTTTTATAACTTTTTCTTTATTTTTCAGACCAGCAAAAAGACAAAAAAAAAAAGAAGAAATGAAATACTGAGTGTCTGACAGGGACACATTGGGCTAGTAGAAAAAATGAGTTAGTGTCAATCCATGTGTGTACCAGGAAAATACTGAATTGGTTTAGGACAATTTTATACTTAGGTAGATTTCACCCGATTCTAGATATGTATGGTCCATGGAGAATGAAGCAAGTTAAGCAGAGTAATGACATCCCCTGGTTAAACAAAGAGGTTAAAAGGATATAATGAAGCACAGAGATTCTTTGAAAAAGAAAGCTAAATGCTTACAATATTCCCAGTGGTTCGGACAGTTATTGCAAATAAAGAAATCAAGTTAACAGTAACCTTCATAAGCTAAAAATAGAGTACAGTGTGTGTATATTCAAAGCAGCATTGAAAGCAATTCACAATCCATACGCCATCGAAGTCCATACCGTGAAAGGCCTGTATTTCCCAATTCTGGGTCAACCAGAGAGGCTTGTACACGTACTAAAGGCAGTAAGGCATACTGCTACTAATACGTCAACACCCGCTGTTTCCTAGGTGGCACACGTAGTAAGTGAGTTAAGAATGAAAGCTGACCGATTAAAGAAATATTTAACAAACCCACATGTGATAACTCAAGAACCACAATTCTGGATTTGTCTAGCCCAGCTTGGATGTAGCTATCCATGGCATGCTTGGGTGTTGTAGACTCATTTCCACAAAAGAAATGCACTATTCAATGTGTATTTATCTGTGGCATTTGAACCAAAACGAGGGCGCATGGATTACGAAATGCAAGAATTCTGGTGACAGTGAAAAGATGTGGAAAACCTTACGGTCTGTGATTCCAAACAAACGTCGTGATCCAAATGTATATTCTGTTCAAGTTAAAAATAATGTAATTAAAGATGAAAGGGAGTTTGCTGATTTATTCAATCAATGTTTTACCACAACAAATTTGGTAAATCAAAGAGTCAACATAAATTTTGAGGATAAATCTGAAAGATATCTTGGCAAGCCTGAAAAATCAAAATTCAAATGTAATCAGGTTGCAGAAAGTGAGCCAATGATTTTTTTTTTCATTATGTCTCAATAAACAAGTCTACTGGTTCAGATAATATACCACCAAAGGCCATCAAACTTGTAGCCAGACTCATTGTGTAATGTCAAACGTATGTCATGAATTTATCATTAAAACATGGAATTGTTCCAACTGAATGGAAGACTACAAAAGTCACCCCTATAGTAATACCCAAGTGTAACAGTGTATTTGAATTGTGCAGTTATCATCTGGCATGTATCTCAGTACAAACCAATTACAAACTATTAAGAAATAAATTCTCTTTTATACATTCTGTTGGAATATTCCATAACCTGCCACATTACATTTGATCAAATGAAAAATGTGTACTTTTTAACAGAACATGTAATTTGTTTTAGATTGTGTTTTGAAGTAGACATCTTTTGGTTGTTATTACCCATTGAATAATCATGATTGATTATTTGAATACACATATATTATAATTTCACGATTTTCTAGGATGCTTTGCACGCTTCGGTATAGGATATGCAGTCGTGCATACATGTAATATGTTTAGTATTTTGTATTGAATTGCGTTGTTTTGTTGTTTATAGTCTTTTATGTAATTTCAATTTGCTATGGTACCTCTGCACCATTTTTTTTAAATGTGTACAAACCCCTTTGAAAATCAGTCTTTTACTGAAAATGCTATTCATCCTGGAAATAAAAATAGATTAAAAAAGAAGATAATACCACTGAGTGTAATGACAAAATTTGTGCACATTTTGGGAGGACTTTCAGTTAATTATCCACAGCATGGCCTGTAGCCTCTACAGTATTTCTGGAAAAAAAAAATGATCAGTACCTATGAAATATTGATTATTTCCTACTAATAAAATGATTCATCACTTTCTTTAATGTATCAACATCAAATTGAGGATATCCTGGTGCGTATCTGTTCGTGGAATCTTTTACAGCTAAACCACATCGGCAAAAAGACAAGTCATGACACACAGGGACACGCTGACAAGAGCAAATAGTTTTTGACACGGCGGTTAGTACTTAAATTTCCAATCCAGGGACATTTTTGAGTGAGAGTCAAGGCCTGCAAGCTACTTTGAATGCAAAGCTTGCAACAGTGGCTAATTCAACTTGGCAAATTCTTAGAAGGAATTTAACCAGCTTGAGAGCTGTCTGAAAGATTTTTCTTCCTTTACTGCTCTTTCCCTTATCTTTCTTCTTTTCCTCTTCCTCTCACATTTTCCCTTCTCTTTCTTATATTTCTTCTCCTGCTCCTTCTTCTTCTCCTATTGCATTTCCTTTCCCCTCAATTTCTCCTTGTTCTCTTTCTTTCTCTTCTTCTTCTTCTCATCTAATTGCGATCTCTTTTCCTCCTTCTTCACCTCCTTCATCTTCTTTTCCCCTCAAGTAAAGTACAGTTGCAGTTGCAGGAACATATCAAAAATCATAATGACAAAACTGTACATTTAAAATGCAGCAAGTATCTGATACAAATCTAAATTACTAGGGGCTGCCATTGCCTGAACATAATTGATTTTTTTTTTTTCCGAGATGCAAGGTTTAAAGAAGGAATGGTGATTGCTTTTTAAAAGAAAGTATGCACAGAAAGCATCAGTACTTTGTATTGCTCACTGAATACAACAAGCAGTTCAGGAGTTTTGGGTTCCACATACATTGTACACATAAAATGGAAATTGTAGACATAAAATAGAAATTGCACATTTTTGTTCAGCGCTGGATGTGACTAGAGGCACCATAGGAGCTTTCCTGCTGTTTTTCTTCCTGGTTATGATGACAATTGTCAGGGCACACAGAGTAGGACCATGAAATAATAATGTAACATTTAATTTCCTCTAAGTAAACTGCAGTAATACAATATTTCTCCCTTTCCTTTCTTTTCTTTTTTTATCGCATGCTTCAATCCAGAAGCTTGTGAATTTGCATGCTAACACAATCATGTTTTGTGTATTTTGGTGACCTCAAACTTGCTTTTAGTAGCCCCCAGCACCACGTCTCCTAAGTTAAAGCCCTTAAAGGGACTGTACAGTACTGGTTGAGGTGAGGATTCATGTTTTGAACATTCCTAAGTGAGATAATGAGAAACATCCTATGAAATATGAAAGAGCATGTAATTCTAAGAAGGATTCAATGTTTATTTGATGAAAATTAGTTTTCAAATGGCTGAGATATCCAAAAAAATTATAATAATAAAAGGCGACAGGCCACGCTTTTTATAAGGATCTCTTTGTTTCACCTTGTTTTTGGATATCTCAGCCATTTCAAAACCGATTTTCATCAAATAAACTTTTGATACCCCTTAGAATTGCATGCTCTTTGACATCTCATAGAGTGGTTTCTGAATATCTCGCAAAACGTTCAAAGCTAAGTCCTTACCTCGACCAGAACTGTACACACCCTTTAACATTCCATACTTCAGACTACAAGTTTAAGTCATGAGATGTTTGAATCATGTTCCTCACTACCTGAAGAAGAGATTCACTTCATGTTCACTATACAGACTGTATAAAAAAACACAAACTATAAAATAAGAATGGACTTACTCACGCCTGGTTTGATAAGCAGTTTCATGGCAACTAATGTCCATAGCCACATGCTTAACCTGAGAGATAATCTAGAAGTTGTATGATTGACAGACTGCGTATTCTTAGGCACCAAATATAACACAAGACTTTTCCTCTTTTCATTCTCCTTGAGTCACTAGGTACATCCAATGAGTAAGCATCCGTTACGTTGGATACATTCATATGATTGGCACATCATTACCTCAGACCCCCCACAAAAAATAAATATAATGAAACTATTTAAAAAATGCATGCTTGAAAAAGTGCCTCATAATGGTAAAAGAAACCCCCAAATTGCTCATTTCACCCTTCTCCAATTTTCAATGAGGCACAACATACACTGTAAGATTTTTTTTAAATAAAATCTCTTGATCAAAGATTATTTCACTGGATATTTTTGCATACCTGCTATGTGTGGAAATAATCAATCCTTGTAATGCATCACTTTTTTGACAGTACAATGGTTTAGTTGCATGAATCAGTGCACATGCACTAATAACTGTCTATGGTAGACAAATGACCTTTCATGATGGATGGTAATTGCGACTTGGGGGTTTGCCTTCATTCCCCTTTTTCATGAGATGCCAAGCGACAATTCATCAAGAATTATGGCCATTCATTTTCCTCTGGCAAACATCTTAATGAACAGAGGAAAACAGAAATATAATTCTACACTAGGTTTGACACAAACTTGCTCCAAATCTTTTGTTCTATTTCCTTGTTTTGTTTCTGTCTTTTTTCAGTTGTTATTTTGTTTTTTCATTTTACACATGATGTAATTTACTTGACTTTGACAGTATGATTTACTGTAAATGTGGCAACTTTTGTGAAACTATTTTCATTTTCATGAAACTAGTACAAAATAGGAGCATGCTGATTTTTGCCACACACACACAAAAAAAAATACAAAAAAAAAAAGAAATACCTAGCCAAACATAATATTACTGTGTAGAATATTTTGATTCTGTGGAGATAAAAACATTCAAAATTTTTATTACCAGGCAAAGTATGAGAAACTACTAGCATGAAAATTTTCACTTTAGAGTATCAGATCAACCCATTGAGTCCTGGGGGAATATTACTGCTGAAATCATTACGTCATCATCAGCAGAACACTTCTGGATTTCTCTGCATGTCTAAAGGGGATGGTATAGTTTTGGTTGAGATGCCGCTTCAGGTTTTCAACCTTTTTTTGTGAGATAACGAGAAACTTCTTATAGAATATGAAAGAGCATGTAATTCTATGAGGGATTCAAAGGTTATTTGATGAAAACTGGTTTTGAAATAGCTGAGATAAAGGGATCCTAGTAAAAGGTAGGATCCAACTTACATTAGGATCACTTTATTTTGCTTTGATTTCTATCTTGCAAAAAGTTACAAACTCAATCCTCATGTTAACCAATACCATCCCTTTTAATTGGAGAAAGATTACATGGAACTGGGTAAATTCATTCAATCTGCACAAATATCAGAAACATTACAGAACTTTTCCGACTTGTGAGAGAAATAGGAACTTTATTTGTCTAAGGTGTCTCGCCAAAATATGAGAATCAGCAAGTACTAATAGAAGGGACTTACAGTACAAAAATATTCCAACCAAAATAAATAATTGGTATTTGTTGAACAAAAGAGGCTTCCAAAGTGAAGAGATTTTGTTTACTCTTCCTAACGAGACACCAGCAATGAAAAGCGAAAATACAATATACAGATACTGCACTAAACCACAATGATGAGGGGCCTGGGATTCACATGAGTTCATGGAGACAAAGGCATTCATACATGGAGGGGTAATCTATTCAAGCATTTAATGGTACACACGATAACATCTTGTTGGTGGATGTGTTTTACATTATAATTCTGATATGTACTCACACAGTTCAATATTTACAAAAAATATATAAAGTTCCTAATCCTTCACTACCAGTCTTATGAGACATGAAGCAATAAGAATCATTGACTTCCACAATAAAACTGCTTGGAGCAACACAAACAAACAAACAAACAAACAAACAAAACAAGTAAAACTAGAATGCTGGGAGATTGGTTAAATAATGAACGTAGTCAGGCATACCATACATTGCGCCATGATCAACAGGAATGGAACAAGATTGTGTGCTGATTACTAGGAAGTCAGAGACTCCAACCCCAAGCACCTTCTGATCTGGAGATTCTCCCGCCTGAAACCCCTAGCAAACAGGAGACTCCAACTTGATGTGCGCGAAGTTCCTTGTTGCCGGTGTCCAGCTTTAGGGTTCTGGATGTTATCTTGTGCTATCTAAGGCTTATTTTTCAACATACGATGACACTAAGTAAGGAATCATTTCAAGCGGGAGAAATTAAATTTCAAGCGGGAGAGTTGGAGTCTCTGGGAAGTATGTATTCATGTACGCGTGATACCCACTTCACACTAGCCTCTTGGGTGATCACCTGTGGGAATCAAACAGGGAACACCTGTAAGACATTTCTATCATAGAGTTAGCCAATGAGCTCCTGCTTGAATTTCTCTTGCCTGCTCTTCTGCAGCGCAAGTACATGTTATGTTGTACATGCACGAAATGGCCACCAAGATGTTGTTTGCATGCTGACCTTTGCTTTTCACCAAGAGGTACCCACGATACCTTTGACGCTACAGCATCACCCCGGAAATTTGCGGAGGAAACCGTCAAATTCACACGGGATGGTTCAAGGTGAGATTTCTGAAAAGTCATCCAGCATTTAAGCCCTATCCGAAAGTTTATCCATGATGCTCTCATGCTACAGCATCATCCCAAAGTTCCTGGGAAATCTTGGGTGAAATTTACTAAGCATGAAAGGGATATTAGCTAGGCAAATGGAGTCAACTTGACAGGCTGTCGAGAAAACCCACACCTTGCCCACATCGACTTTCATAGATACAGTGAAATCCACAAACAGAGCAGGTACATTTCTATGACAACACGACGAGGGAGCTGTGATTTTTTTCTTTTTATGTTTCCCCCCAAACGATGATTGTGGTCATTCTCACATGCTAT
Organism: Diadema antillarum; assembly: GCF_040938485.1. Taxonomy (NCBI): domain Eukaryota; kingdom Metazoa; phylum Echinodermata; class Echinoidea; order Diadematoida; family Diadematidae; genus Diadema; species Diadema antillarum. The sequence continues at coordinate 511,499 of NW_027270899.1, forward strand.
ATATACCAAATATAATTGTACATGGGAGAGGTGATGGTGATGTTGTTGACTCACAGGTCTCTCATGCAGTTTCATACAAATTCTACTTGCGTACAATCTTCACAAATGATCTTCTCCTTGTTTTTACATGAATTCAAGAACATTAAAATATATCCTTAACCTCAAATAGTGGCAAATATTTGAAAAAGATGGCTTTGAATTGGGAATAGTGCTCTATAGATCTGTTGAGTAACTATTTAATACAAAGAATAACTTCACAATATCTTGATGTACACTAAGTACTGGCTAATGAGCAAGGTGCTGAGTAATGACACTGCTCAGCATACAATGAAATTATGCTGTAGTGACTACATAACTGTTTTGTGAAAACATATGTACTCCACATTCATTAACTCAAATCTTTCTTTAAAGGTCCTGTTTACCTTTGGAAACAGTGATTTAAAAAACTGTTCAAGATATCACATTTGACGCATACATGTGTAGGTCTGTTGTATCACAAAACATCCTACCAAATAAAATCTTTGCAATAAAGCCTAAGATATAAGGAGATATCAGTATTTTTTTCATTAAATCATAACTGTAGATGGTAATATTCTGGCAACATTTTCATTATAATTATTGTTCACATTTTGTCTATTTAACAATGCTTAACAATGATTATGGAAATACGGTTTCAAATTTTTACAGTGTGGTTGTTTCTATCCCAAACTCAAATTTGAGAACTATTTCAAAGCACTAATGCTGGATTTTTGCTTCATCTGCAAATGGTAAATTATGCCTTTAATACTTTTGCCCCAGTGTGAAACTTTCATCCCTCTGCACAACAAGTTCACTTTATCTATTGAAGTAAATTATATTACAGGTTGACCAAAAGAAAGAAAGAAAGAAACAAATCTTGGAACAATTTAAGTCTTGTGTCATATATTTCAAAATCTTGTTGTATTTTGAGTAAATATTACCTGGAAGGAATGGAATACACCTGGCAGAGGGGTTGTTTGTTCCAGCTTCATCAGGGAACTGACCCAGAATCTTGACCTGGATAAAAAGAAGAAGAAGAAAAGGATTCATAATGCAGAAAACACAGAAATGAGTGCAACTGTCCCAATCACTTTTCTCACTGCTGGCAGCACCTTCTGTACCTCAGCAGTCCAACTGACTTTTCTTTCTTCTTTTACAAAGATACAATAAAGAAGAAAACTATATTCAAATTTAAGGGAATATCTCACGTATGGACCCACGGGGGGATTGTATATCTATCTTAATCTTATGAAAGTACTGTCTATTTACAAGCTCTCTCATTTCAATCAAAGATATCAAAAAGAGTAACTACAGAGAATATGAGTTTTGCGCAAACAGCATTGCTCTTGATTACTGGCAGGAAAAGGCATCATCAGCTCACTGGACTCACAAACTAGGTTCTATTCTATGCTATCATACACTGTATGTGACCCTGCATCACAAACCCACCAAAAAGTCACCAGACATGTGAATTTTTAGTTAATGGCAGATTCTGAAAGAGCAGACTCTAAGCTTTAGTGACGCATTAAAGCATTACAAATGGATTTTCTTATATACATTGTATCTAAATTACAAAAAAAAGTACATACTCTGGATAAGTGTTTAAACTGACGAAAAGGCCTTTTAAATATTGAGTTTATAAATGCAAGTGATTCATCCTCATCAAGCCACGCTCTATGCACTGAATGGGACAAAATACAGGATGCAAAATGCCATAGTAACCACAATGAAAAGATTATCAGATTAGGCTTAAAAGTTGTGCACTGTAAGTACATTTGCTTCATGACTACTACTAACTTTCAAAGCAGTATCCTTTCAAGAGTTATTAGAGTTGAAAGTGAAGAGCATGTAGAGGGTGTTTAAGAAGTGCTTAAGTGTTTAAGAAGGGACCAGTAAAACATGCATTTTATAACCATACTACTCCACAATAAAGTGATAGAAAAACTGCAAAATTCACAATTTCCCAGTCAATTTGTGATTCCAAACTTATGTACAAGAACCAGATTTCAGAAAACATAAAAACTAACAATTATTGACCATGTTGACCTATTCACCTATTCTGAGCCCTCACATATTATGAGTATTATTGAGGCGTGCAACTTTGTGTTGGTTTTGTTATGCATGGTCACATATTGCCCTTTATCAGTTGACTGTAAAGTTGTCTTTACAATTCTCTTGGCAATTATCATATGTATACCAACTTGTCATGGCCTTGAAAACTATTAGACCTGTTACAAAATCAAGTGATCACTTTGTGCATATAGGGCAATATTGGGAACTGATGGCGAACCCTGTATACTGATTCTAGCATGAAAATGGCAAAGGGGGTGTCACACCATTGAATATTAGCACAAAGCAACAGTTTGTGCTACTGACCCAGGCAGAATGAATTGTCCAGTGCCTCTCATAGAATGGAGACATCATTCACCTTTCTTCAGGATGTACCCCGGCAGTCTGTACTAACTTGTTTGGGGTAAAATTTTCCTAAACTGTTGTACAAATTAACAAGTCAAAAACAACACTAAAAGATTAAAAGATTTTTCCCCAGTGCTTGAAGGTCATATTTTTTTTTTATGTAAGGGCGAAGGGAATTCAGTTGATATATTTTTGTTCAAGAAAAAAAAAATGGTGGTCTACTCAGGAAATTAGCCAAGCCCCCCATCCACTCAAGGATCGGAGGGACTGCATGCAATGTTCCCAACATCTGCAATACACTGGTTCTTGTAATTGTAAATAAATAATTAGTTATTTAATTGATTGTGTAATTGTACTTGGAGGAGAATTGTAAGAATAATGAGGGTGTACAGTATTTGTCTTTTCATTTGACAATCTCTTTTGTTATTAACCTGTTGAGGACAGGCTGATTTTGCTACAACATGCATTTTTCATAGACGCTTGCCTGAGTATACTCGGGACTTGTCCTCAACGGGGTAAAAAAAAAAAAGAAGGTTAAAATCATAGAAAAATAGATCAAATTTCCAGTATCAAATTCCTTACCATTAGCAAACATAGATGTGTGACTGTGATATGAGATTTTCATTTTTGTTTGGTTTCTTGTGAGTTCTGAGATCCCTATTTCAGCACACACACAATCTCTCCTAAGGTACTGTAATGACAGTTTACTTACTTGAATACAGACAAAAAGCGTGTTTTGTTTTTTATTCTCTCTCTTGTCATTTTTGCAGTACTACAGACGACATTTTGCAAATCTCAGTGAAACCTCAGTAAAAACTGAAAATCTGCAGGGTTGAGTATGGGACCTGGGTGCAATGTAAGTGTGCTAAACACCACACACTTACACAGCCTGTTACCAGGTGTTGATAAGTTGGCAGCACACTGAACCAGAAGCATGATCTTTGGAATCATCAACTTTCTGAGCTAAAATGGATTCTGCTTTTGACCAATGACAGGATATCTGGTGGATCAAATTACTTCTTTTCAGACAATGAGACATCTGTGTCTATAGAGACTTCATGTCTTCCTGCAAAAACTGGATTATCATTACTGTGCTGTACCATAGGCCTACCTGTGACAACTCTTCCAAATGTAGAAATTTGTATCTATGCAATGGGTATTTCTTCTTCCCCCCTCCAAAATGTTTACATTTTTCTTTTCTGCACTCTCCTTTACATTGATGCGACATCATCATATTGGGTGTTATGTGTTTACTTTCATGTACTGTTCCATGGGTAAGCACTGCAGTTGATACACAGTTATCTTGAGTGTGTTGAAATGAGTTCCTCAACAGTACTGAACACGCAGTTGAGAGGTTGAGTTGAGGAGTTTCATTTCCTCACAAGAACTTTATTTTCTAACAAATCCAAGTTAGACTAACGGCGTTGTCTCAAATGTTTGCTGATATGCAGCAAGACATAATTTGTGGGATTATGATACATTACAACAAGGTGGCACTGTGCTGTCAGTTATACCGAGCACAGTTAGCTCCAGTAGCAAACAACTAAATATGCACTTCAGTATGAGCAGTACAGTTGAATGAATTGGACTATGCATTCTTGTAAAATATATGAAGGGACAATGTCATGCCAAGTTTGGCCACAATTGGCCAATAAATGACCAAGGTTTGGGAATGGGGGAAAATTAGCCACCTGGCTCGATGCAGAATTTGTAAAATAGCCGGGCAGTACAGGGTTAAAGGCATTAAATTCTCTTGTTGTATAACAAATCCCTGCAGAATGCACTTTTTTCTTTACTTACCTGAAGGTCAAAGAATGTGCTGTACCTCCTGTAGATCACATTAACAGACCCATCAGACCATGTGACATGAATAATGTAAACCTGGAAAGAAAATCAGGTTGGGAAAGTTAACTAGAATAGCTGAAAGCATAAAATCTGAATCGCATTTTCACATAGTACTGTAAAACCAAAAATTTTGGGATGCATGAAATTTTTTGTGAATTTCTCGAGGAGCCAAGATTCACTATAAATCAAAATGCAAGCAAAAGCTCTTGGCAACATTATGCATAGAATGCCAGTGGCAATTCATGAAAACTTACTGCCGCGAAAAAGGCAGTCAGCTCCAATTCATGAAAATTTCATGCCACTGATATTTCTGGTTCTGCAGTATACTGTATCTTGTTTGATGTATTCTTTTATGAAATGTCACACCTACTGTACATGCCAGCTCTAAAACACTTTGTCAGAAAACAAACAGTGAATATCCTTGTGTAACTGTAACGTTTGTAACCACAATGCTTATTTTTGCCTCTACCAGTAGTTTGGGGGTTTGGGGGAAAAATTGGGGTTCTCTTTGTTCATTATTCATGTTTGAGTGAGTGTGTGGGTGTGTGTGTGTGTGGGTGTGTGTGTGTGTGTGTGTGTGTGCATGGGCTGGATTTTTCCCTGTTTTGCATCATCATGTTGTGCTGATGGTCCTAGCTTTCCTGAGCAATGAATGTAGCCATTAAACATAATTTCAGTCCAAGTATCTAGCACGTGCCTAGGCAAACTTTTCTCCTACACTTGTTATATCGTACTTGTTTCCTTTTATTTTCTTTCATTATATGATCATACAGTCAAACCTTTTTATACAGTCAGACCACCTGCCCATCAGGCAAACATATTCTTCACATTACACATGCACAAAATCTAGTTAAAATGAACTCATCTACAACCACCCTTGGGTCATATTTTGTGTGTGTGTGTGGGGGGGGGGGGGGGGGGAGAGGGGGGTTCTGAACAGGTAATACTGTACCATGTCCATGATTTATTTGTAAGAGAGGGAAAAGATGTTTAGAATTGTAATAAAAAAGTGATTTATTTTCCTACAACACCTCTTTTGAGAGGATATGAAATCATCTTAATCCTTGAAGACTGTGACACATGGAACATCGAGCAGCATTGTACTGTTACTAAAGACAGTCATCTTCAAAGCAAAGACCCTTTAGTGTCCAACAAGTACATCCTTCTGTGGAGCCAGTAGGAATTCTTGAGGTGGAAATAGTTGTAACATGAATATGTTCATCACAAGAGAGGAATATACTGCCACATGTCATTACAGCAGACACATGTCCTTGCCTGGCACTACCCTTCATCTATCGTAAGCTGTTTTCTCTTGGGTCTGTCAATAGACAATTTTGACACTACATTGTGTGATGAAGAGATCCTGTTTGCATCACATATGACATCACAGTGCGATGACCTCACAGGTTCAAATGGAGCAGCTGAGGCAGCAAAATAGCAAATTGGTAATATTTGTTGTGTGTTGTGAGAATTACTCCTGGTCATGGTAATAACAAACCCTAACAGCATGCACACGCTGATCATAATGCTGACAAATAGGAATAATGTACAAATGCCAAAAGCTGTTAGCACTGGATTTTGGGCAATATCTTGATCTGATTGCTGTTTCAGTTGTTTGGAGCTGCTTTGTGTGTGTATGTGTGTGTGTGTGTGTGTGTGTGTGTGTGTGTGAATCAAAGTAAAAATTCACCCAGTTGTCCGTCTTCAACTGAAGTCTGTTGTACCAGTAACAGAGGGGAAAAATGAGCTTAAATACTGTAGCAAACCTACAGAAATATACATTTATAAATAAACAAGTAATACTGTCGTTGAATTAAGATAAAACTAAAATAAAAACATAATCAAAAGATTTGTATGAATGAAGTATCTGTCAGCCACGAGGACAAAACCATGTACCTTCAAAGATTGATTTAGTATTCAACTTGATTACAAACAAAATAGGAAAACAAAGAAAATGGGAGGGTAGAAAAGCACCAAGTTGAAAATATTGTATCAGGAACAACTTCTACTCCCAACTTGCAATGCATCTACCCATTATTCATCTGCACAAGTTCAAGTCAGTATTTACAACTGTATGGTTACACTAAAGAGTGCACACTGTACCTGGCTGTTTAGATTTTCTTGCTCTAGATATATTTCCACAAAATTACATTTTCTATAATATCAATTATACTGCATATAATGTGCATCCTACACAAAGCATTTCTTTGCACATACCATCAATGATTAATCAATTGATGTCAAACATGCACCATAAAACAAATATTAGCAAGCTTACATAATGTTTGCTTGGTTCTCTCCTTTTCTCGATGTCTGTGACACACGCATTCACCACCGTTCTCTTTCCCATGCTCCCCTCTGTGGCTGTTTGTTAGACACCTGTTTTGGAAACAAATATGAAAACACAAAAATAAAATCTACAAATCACATGCAGTGCATCACTCATGGCATCAAAACCTTTGAGATATTACTGTACATGTACATGTATTTACTTTGCGTAAGTTTTGTGAGTTTTTCAATACTCAATCTTACAATACTGAATACAGAATGACAGAGTATAGTATACTAGTATGTTGGATTCTGGGCTCGACTCTAACTCTCCCCCCCCCCCCCCCCCCCCCCCCCCCCATGGTGGCCTGTTTGGGCAACCAACATCTTGAAATTTCAAATTGTGGTGACCTGAAAAGAAAATGCAACTATTGGCCAAAATTAACGAGAAACATTTAACATTAAGTTTTGAATCCTAGTTGCTCGATCAGACCATCAAAAGATAACCTTTTAGGAAATCTGGTGGCCTAACATCAATTTTATTTTCAATCACTAACATGAATTTGAATCCAACTGGTTGTCAGGAAAAATTGATGATTGTTGACTGAGTTGGTCATGTTGTCGCTCGAAACTACTCACTCTTCGCGATCGATCATGGTGTATGTTGAATGCACAATCTGAAAGTTAGCCAGCTAATAACCAGGAGCTAAAGATCAGTATGGCATGCTGAAAGAAGTTAGTTGAGAAATATGTGTGTCTGTGTGTGTGTGTATGTATGTGTGTGTGTGTGTGTGTGTGTGTGTGTGTGTGTGTGTGTGTGTGTGTGTGTCTGTGTCTGTGTGTGTGTCTGTGCCTTTGAGCTACAACATGAAAGTTGAAGTCATTATTGACACTTCCTGGCAACCCATTTGGTTCAAATTCTGAGCGAGTGGATAGGCTATCAAGTGTTTCCAGTGATTTTGGAGCAATTTTGGGAGTGCAGAATTCAAGATATCTACATGGATACATACAGTGTATTAGCACCTGAGATACAGGCAGATATGCCTACATTGTTGTATCATCTTTAAAAAAAAATCAAAACCAAAAGCAGTCATATTCCAATCAAAGCGACCCCCTGATTCCACAAAGCTTGAATGAACATCAAACTGCAAATTGTAATGAAATTATGTTGTTGTTGTTGTTGTCGTTGTTTTTGCAGAGTTGCATGATTCAATTGAGTATATGAATATAAGAACGACCCAAGTCCATGGAAGACCATTTCGAGTAAACTAAAAAAAACTTCATATCTTTTTTTGTTCGTCCAATAATATTCTATTTAACTATGATGGGATGGCAACATTGTATATACAAATTAGAACATATATCATTATGACAATTAACATTAACATTAATTGTGGAGGCCATTTTGTGTGATGGACTTGGGTCGTTCTTTGATTCATATGGACTTGGGTGGTTCTTTGATTCATATACATGATATTCTGCTATAGAGATGAGAGAAGGACGAGAGAGGGCGCTATAACATGAATGTAAGAATGACCCAAGTCCTTCATTCTTACATTCATATAAGATTTAAATCATTTATTTCAGGCACTTCCGGGGGTAATTAGGATTTATCATTTATACACAAGATGAGTCCATGCATAAGCTACAATTTCCCATGTCAAACTGAATTTGGCCAAACATTGGACTTGGGTCGTTCTTATATTCATATACTCAATTGTACATGGCCATTGGACTTCCTTGTTTAAGTGTGTTTATTCATTTCAGTGAATAAGACCACTGTCTGTTGTTCTAATGGATGCTTTCAAGCTAGGTATCAAAGTACTGTAAAACATGATATATTCGCGGCATGAATTTTTCGCGAATTGGAGCCAACGGCCTTTTTAGCGGCATGAAATTTTCGCGAACTGGAACTGGTATTCAATGCATATAGTGTAGAAAAGAACTTTCGCGTACATTTTAATTTCGCGAATCTTCGCGCTCGCGAAATTCGCGAAATTAAAATGCACGCGAACATTTCTCGTTTTACAGTATATTGAATTGAATTCAGTATACCACAGCAGCAAATGAAACTAATGAACAAAATGCACACACACACACACAAACACACACACATACAAAATGATTTGTTTGTTGAGTATGCACTTATTGACTTAGCCAGAACAAGAAGAAAGGTCGTTTAAAACACAAGTGAAAAGTGGCCTTGAAATCTGAGCCCCGTTTCATAAAAGATGTGAGGATAGCAACTCCTGCTGGAATGGCAAATTCCCATAGCAACAGCCAATCAGGAAGCAGCATTAATTCTTGTCACTACCAATACCATGACAATTGCCATTCCAGCAATATTTGCTATCATATCAACTTTTTTTATGAAATGGGTTCCTGTCGTGTAAGTTTCATGTGCACTTTATACGAAGATGCCGCAAAAACTCATCTCTGTCGAATACTAATAGTATCATCTGATCCACAACTTAACCAGCAACTGATAAGTGAGGATTTGTTTGTTCGATCTGGGACATGGGAGTCTATGCTTAGTGCACTTAGTAAAAGTAGTAATCTAGTAAAACTTTAATAGTATGAGCAATTGACTGAAAGATCGGTCTGTATCTGGTCGTCAGGATATGTTCCGCGGAGACTGCGTCTAGCTTCATGGATCCCCTCTGCTATAGAGGAGAGCAATAACGTCAAAAAAATAAAAGACTCCTCTGAACAGACGGATCTTTCTGTCTATATGAGCAACAACAATTTGCTCTTGAAAGTCAATGTAATTACTTAATACAAATTGCTTTTACAAGTAGGTTGTATCTAACTAGATCTGTGCGTGCGGCCGGCTGCGGGGAGCAACGGCGTGCATTTTGAGCCATATTCTTTTGTAATCTTGTCCCCACCTTGATTTTTTACTACTTGCCACGGCCCTCCCTGGTTCCTGGCTAAACTCTGAACTATGGTACTTTAGTCAAAACGAAAACGCACTTAACTTACCTTTCATAAATTATTCTAACGAGCCATTCACACCGTGGTCAGTTCAACGACTTCTGCTTTGGTAGTCCTTCCCTATATACTGTCCTTACTGAATCTAGGTATGTTTCATATTATTAGAGCTCTAGACGACAGATCTTATTTGGCACATCACACAAGAGTGAAACTGAGAATACCAGAGTCTGCAGTGACAGTGTCTCAGTAAGAACTTTGCGAAAAAGACAAGAGAGTATCAAGCATCGACACATACCACTGCCCAACTTTTAATATCAAATCAACTTACAAGTTTGGAGAGGATCCTCAGAGATTGCAGTGAGATACCGATAGGAAATGCACCTGCGACTTCTTCCGCTGTTGTTCTTGCCGCAGTTAGTCCTCATGTAAATGTATGTGTGTCGATACCAGTCCTCTTGATCTTCTCGAGCAAACCTCTATTTTACACGCAGCGCATACCGTATACACTGGCTGTATTAGTAACGTTCAAAACGTAACCCTATTTCCGGGTTGCGATTTTTTTTTCCGTAACCCTAACGCGTCGAAATTGCCAATAGTGTCACTTGAGCAAAGACTATCAGTGTACAAGTTGGTTTTTGTACGCATGTGCGTGGACTTCAACAGTTAGGCCATGGAGGTATACCTCCATGGTTAGGCGTTGGGTTCGTACTGTTACACAGTATACAGAGTACCATTGGCATGGTCGTCTGCTAACCACAGAATCAGATTACAATGTGAGAATGGGACGCCGTCCTTCAAGCAGAAACATAACAACGGGTTTGTGTGTATGGGTATGTGTATGCGCGTGTGTGAGTGTTTGTGTGTGTTTCCACTTCACATGTCATCGCCATCGCGTTCGGCTTTCCCTTAGGTGGTATTTCTGTAGTTTTGTTCGCCGTCTGCTGACACTTTTCCTGCTAGTGTCTCGCGAGACTTGCGTTACTAGGATCAGGGACACCTCCCTGCTAGGATCCATGCAAACTCGACGTCGTCATCAATATCTTGCAAAAAGTAAATTGGAAATCTAATTGAAGCTTGGAATAAATCATAATCAAAGTATTATATATACGTATCATAGCGACACGTAGCGGTATATAGGTTAGTGAAGCAACCTTCTTTGTCAAATTTGTAATCTGCTATTTACATGTAGATTAACGTCTATATATCTTTTCATTTTATTTGTATTCCCATATACACTATAATCTTGTATATCTTTTGTGTCATGTGTAATCTTTGAGTATTGTATTCACTGGTTTGTTATATTGTTATTTATACTCTCTGTTTGCTACTCTCATACCCTGAGAGGAGGTTGAAAGAGTCAATAGAATTCACAAAATTCACAAATATTTAGGTCGGCAGCGATTGCTATTGTTAACATTGATCATGTTTATTAAGCCCCACAAAATCAGACTTGAAGAGGGCATTTGGTCTTGGGTAACATGGATGAACTCCTGACTTAATTTGGGTTTATTCTCCAACTTCACAATGCTTCAGAAAGGCGTAGTATAGGCTCCTTTTTAGTTCAGGTTCATTATATATCAACGTTAATTTTTGATTACATTCTCATGCAATAACATCCATGATGAAGATGGGGGAGGGAAGAGAAACTGCGGGAGGGGGGGGGGGGAGCTAGTAATCATCGATTTTGATCGATGAAATCTCTCTATAAATATTTTAATTTAATCAGCTTTACAAAGGCATTTTGGATCGGCATTTAAAAATCAAAAGATGTGCTATTTCCATCAAAATCAATTCATTTTCCTAGTCCATACATGTGCAAATTGCTCTAGTATCACGATTTGAATTGCTCTATCAATAATTTTTTGATGTTCACTTTATCATTGCCAACCCTAAAGTCCTTCTCATCACTTACCATCGTCACCTCTACCATCACGACCATCATTGAAGGAAACCAAAACCCAAAAAGAAATGTGGATTGAGTGAAAGCAGCAACATTAGTAGAACACATCGGGCAATCGATGCAAAAGTTATGAATTTTTTAAGTTTGGATGTTGGAACCACTGGATGCATGACATCATGTGTGGGCAACAACATAAAGAAAACCAAAGAAAACAAATATGTTTTCACTTTTCTTGAGTACTGGAAGAGCATTTGATTAACCACTTTCAGAAAGTAAAGGGGGGATGATTACTACCCTTGACATGAATTATGTCAGTATCAATTAAGTTGATGGAATGTATAATTTTATCGACTTTTTTTTTGGTGGAATTCTCTTCATATTTTCTTTACATTGTTGCCCATCATGGTCTCTAGTAGTCTCTTTATTCAGTGATTACAACACAAAAAAATATATAAACGAAAAACTTTGCATCGATTGTCCGATTTTCCTCAACTTTCGCTGATGTATAATGCTAATGTTGCTGCGTTCACTCAATCCATATTGGTCTTTGGGTTTTGGTTTCCTTTAATATCAACCAATCACCACTACCATCATTGCTGTTATTAGATTACCATGCACGACCATAAACATCACTACTATCATTTCTTTTCACAACTGGATATCATCTTATCACCACGATTATCACTCGTATTACCATCGTATACAATATCACCACAAGCAATATATCTTCCACCACTATCAATACGTTTTTCCATGTCATCAATCCATCAACAACAACTTCACGAAATCTCTTTCAAAGTTTTCAGCATCATCATTATTATCATCGGTCTAAATAAGCATTGCGACTGGCAATATATTCATACTCGATCCCTCCCTTCAATGCGCACATGGCCTAGCACCCGTAATTGAAATGATGAAGAGAAACGATAGAATATTAAAACATGATTTGTTGGATTGTCTGTTTGTTTGTTTGTAAGAAAACTAGCCGCATTCACACGTACAAAATAGCTGGTTACCGCGCGCGCTCCAAAACTCGAGAGTTCTTGTTATACTCGCAACTTTTTATAAACTTCATGATCGATATATTATAGAAACAAACACCAGGCTTTAACTGGTATCAGATTCCCAGGTGGGTTCATGACTTTAAGTGTGTATAAACCATTTGTTGTCGACTGACACCCAAAAAGGGAAGCCATGCGTGATTTGTTGTCTCGAAGTCGTGCAGTATCGTACACATAGAGCTGTGATAGAAGTTTACCAGAATATGAAGTTTATCAATATCAGCATAGCCATATTATGTTTACTATGTGTGAGAGAGAGAAAAAAAATCAAACCCACAGCTCCGATTCTCAAGTAAAACACATTTGTAGAAGAGATTTGAAACGATCGCTTTATAATGTGTTATTTGGCACAAAATAATTTCACTTATTTTTTTATAATATTAATCGATAACCAAATTAAAATCAATTTGCCCGATATTCAGCCAAATTTAAGCTCTTTTCATTAAGTTGGAGCAACGAGCATTAGTTCAGAGTCACAGAGGCTACTTTCGAGTTTTTATGAAATACATCCATAGGAAACTGATAGTTATAAGTTTGAACGATGATAGCACCCAAAATATCATGGTTACAGTTCGTTAATCAGAAGTTCGTTATTCAGAAGGTTCTTTATTCCGAAGGTTCGTTATTCCAAAGATTCGTTATTCCGAAGGTTCGTTATTCCGAACTTTCGTTTTCAAAAGGTTCGTTATTCCGAAGGTTCGTTATGGACCCTATTTCATTGTCGGATCAATGAACCTTCGGAATAACAAACCCTATTTTATTTTCGGATTGGCGAACCTTCGGAATAACGAACCCTTTTTCATTTTCGAATAAACGAGCCTTCAGAAAGCAATCCCTATTTTTTTCGGATAAATGAACCTTCGGAATAACTAACCTGCGGAATATCGCCACAAATGTTCGGATTAACATACCCTTTTTGATTTTCGGATTAACGAACCTTCGGAATAACGAATATCCGAAACACACAAATTCCCTATACTTAGAGGTTTGTTAACCCTAAATTCAAGAAAGGTTCGTTAATCCGAACATTTGTGACGTTATTCCGAAGGTTCGTTATTCCGAAAATAAAATAGGGGTTCTATTCCAAAGGCTCGTTTATTCGAAAATGAAATAGGGTTCGTTATTCCGAAGGTTCGTTAATCCAAAAGTCAAACAGGGTTCTGGAATGGGTCATAAGACTTTTTTTGTTCAAAAGTTATCTGGATGTCTATAACGTACAAACGTTTTTCTGTCGGTCCTTAAAGAATTAGAAAGGTTTCTTGTTATTTTAACGTTTAAAAAAACGTTTTTATAACGTCCAATTGAAACGTTTTGAATACGTCGAAAATCTTCCAGAAAAATGATGTTCTGAAAACGTTTTGACAAAACGTCCAAATAATGAACTTTTAGAAACGTCCAAATGTCAGCTAGGACCCAGATTTGTATCATGGTTGTACTTTGAGGTACTCACATGCGCTATATTAGACCTTAACCGCCCACGATCTAAAAATGACGTCAAAATCACGTCTATTTTCCTTGCTTACATAGTTTTCGTTAAAAAGGCGTCTTTCAGACGTCTTCCTTTTTTTCTTTTCCAATATACATCAAAAAGGCATGAATTAACGTGTAGATGACGTGCTCGTGACGTTATTCTGACGTAAATCTTGTCTTTAGAATTGTGATTTACACGTCATTTAGACGAATCTAATGACCACCAATGACATCTTCCATTTGAGCAAAAATACGACATATATTGACGTCAGTTTGAAAAATACGACATATTCACGTCAGTTTAAACGTTTATATGATGTCAAGTATCTGTGTTTATTTTCGTCTATGCGACTTTAAATTAGTAATCTACACGTCTTTACAACGTCTTCGTTGTTTGTTTGTTTGTTTTCATTTCCGTCTTCATATAAAAATACACACATTACAAGTTGCATATACATTGCATATACGTACAGAAGAAACGGGGAATCGCCTGTTCAGTCATATTTATCAAAATATGTCTGTTCTTCCACAGGTTCCCTTCGTGTAACCAACCAGGCGTCAGAAAGACGTCACAAATATGACGTCTTTTAGATATGGGTTCAAACAACAATACGACTTATTGGCGTCAGTTTGAGACGTCTTAATAGCGTCTGTTTTCTTTGCTTATTTACCGCAAACAAACGACATTTATTACGCCTTTCTAAAGTCTAGATAATGACGTCTCTCTATGTCTTCCATTTGAGCTAAAAATATCTTATTTTTGACAGTTGACTGACGTGAAATTGTCGTCGTTCTGACGACAGTATATATGTCGCAAACTGATATAACTCTATAAAATTATAATTCCTAGGCCTTATCATATGAATTCACAAAGACGTCACAAAACTGACGTAAATTTAAAGCCACGTCATTAATATGACGTGGTAAATAGGTTGCAAAGCAAAGTAAATTTTATTTCACTAATACGTCGCAAATATGAAGTGAATAATGCGTCTCAAAACTGACTTGAATTTTACGTCTTTACCCAGCTAACACAAAGATGTTTTCTAAACGTTCTTGAAACATTGCAAGTTCGTTATTTGAACGTTTTGCCAAACTTTTTTCAGAACGTCTTCCTGTGGAAGGTTTTCGACGTATTTAAACGTTTCAATTGGACGTTATAAAACGTTGTTTTAAACGGTAAGATAACACTAAATGACTTTCCAAAGTTTTAAGGACCGACAGAAAAACGTTTGGACGTTATAGACATCCAGATAACTTTTGAAAACCCTCTAGAACGTTTAAAAACATTTTAAGAACGTTCAAAAAAAGTCTTATGACCCGTTCCAGAACCTTGTTTGATTTTGGGAATAACGAATCTCGGAATAACAAACCCTATTTCATTTTCGAATAAACGACCTTTTGGAATAGCGAACCCTATTTATTTTCGGACTGACGAACCTTCGGAATAACGTCACAAATGTTCGGATTAACGAACCTTTCTTGAATTTTGGGTTAATAAACCTCTAAATATATAGGGAATTTGTGTGTTTCGGATATTCGTTATTCCGAAGATTCGTTAATCCGAAAATCAAAAAGGGTATATCATTCCGAACATTTGTGGCGATATTCCGCAGGTTAGTTATTCCGAAGGTTCGTTTATCCGAAAAAATAGGGTGCGCTTTCTGAAGGCTCGTTTATTCGAAAATGAAATAGGGTTCGTTATTCCGAAGGTTCGCTAATCCGAAAATAAAATAGGGTTCGTTATTCCGAAGGTTCATTGATCCGACAATGAACTAGGGTCCGTTACGAACCTTCGAAATAACGAGCTTTGTTTCAGTTTCGGATTAACGAACCTTCGGAAAACGAAACTTCGGAATAACGAACCTTCGGAATAAAGAACCTTCGGAATAACGAATCTTTGGAATAACGAACCTTGGGAATAAAGAACCTTCTGAATAACGAACCTTCTCAATAACGAACTGTAACCTTTCTTGGTTATCTTTGATCTTCGATCAAAATCTTTGATTTTGTTTCATATATTTGTTTGTAGTTTCATGAAACCATTATTTGCTTTTTATGTATTTCTGAGGGTCCCATATCGTACAAGCTTGGCTTTTTAGTGGGACCCTCCATTTCCATTACCATTCGTGTAATATGCATATGTATATACCTTATAAATGCAATTATATATCGTTACTCATCATCACATGTATCTTGTTGATGTACGTTTATCGAAATTACTACAAATTTGTTTTGTTTCTGTTTATTTAATGGAAATGAAAATAAAGTTGAACTTGAACTTGAACTTGAACTTGAACCATGATATATATATATATATATATATATATATATATATATATATTTGTGTGTGTGTGCTATCATCGTTCAAACTTATAGTTATCAGTTTCCTATGAATGTATTTCACTAGAAAGTAGCCTCTGTGACTCTGAACTAATGCTCGTTGCTCCAACTTAATGAAAAGATCTTAAATTTGGCTAATATCGGGCAAATTGATTTTCATTTGGCTATCGATTAATATTGTTAAAATATAAGTAAAATTATTTTGTGCCAAATAACACATTATAAAACGATCGTTTCAAATTTCTTCTACAAATGTGTTTTACTTGAGAATCGGAGCTGTGGGTTTGATTTTTTTTTTCTCTCTCTCACACATAGTAAACATAATATGGCTATGCTGATATTGATAAACTTCATATACTGGTAAACTTCTATCACAGCTCTATGTGTACGATACTGCACGACTTCGAGACAACAAATCACGCATGGCTTCCCTTTTTGGGTGTCAGTCGACAACAAATGGTTTATACACATTTAAAGTCATGAACCCACTGGGAATCTGATACCAGTTAAAGCCTGGTGTTTGTTTCTATAATAATTATATCGATCATGAAGTTTATAAAAAGTTGCGAGTTTAACAAGAACTCTCGAGTTTTGGAGCGCGCTCGGTAACCAGCTATTTTGTACGTGTGAATAGAGCTAGTGTTCTTACAAACAAACAAACCAACAAATCAATGTTTATAATTCAATCGTTTCTCTTCATCATTTCAATTACGGGTGCTAGGCCATGTGGGCAATGGACGGAGGGATCGAGTATAAATATATTGCCAGTCGCAATGCTTATTTAGACTTATGATATGATGATGATGCTGAAAACTTTGAAAGAGATTTCGTGAAGTTGTTGTTGATGGATTGATGACATGGAAAAAAGTATTGATTGTGGTGGAAGATACTGCTTGTGGTGATATGTATACGATGGTACGAGTGATAATCGTGGTGATGATGATAAGATGATATCCAGTTGTGAAATGATAGTAATGATGTCTATGGTCGTGCATGGTAATCTAATAAAAGCAATGATGGTAGTGATGATTGGTTGATATTAAAGGAAACCAAAACCCAAAGACCAATATGGATTGAGTGAACGCAGCAACGTTAGCATTATACATCAGTGAAAGTTTGAGGAAAAATCGGACAATCGATGCAAAGTTTTTCGTTTTTATATTTTTTGTGTTGTAAGAGACCATGATGGGCGACAATGTAAAGAAAATATGAAGAGAATTCCATCAAAAAAAAAATCAATAAAATTATACATTCCATCAACTTGATTGATACTGACTTATGTTAAGGGTATCATTCCCCCTACTTTCTGCAAGTGGTTAATCAAATGCTCTTCCATTACTCAAGAAAAGTGAAAACATGTTTGTTTTCTTTATATTTTCTTTATGTTGTTGCCCACACATGATGTCATGCATCCAGTGGTTCCAACATTCAAACTTAAAAAAAAATCATAACTTTTGCATCGATTGCCCGATTTTCCTTAAACTTTCACTGCATGTGTTCTACTAATGTTGCTGCTTTCACTCAATCCACATTTCTTTTTGGGTTTTGGTTTCCTTCAATGATGGTCGAAATGGTAGAGGTGACGATGATAAGTGATGAGAATGACTATAGGGTTGGCAATGATAAAGTGAACATCAAAAAATTATTGATAGAGCAATTCAACTCGTGATACTAGAGCAATTTGCACATGACTAATGTATGGACTAGGAAAATGAATTGATTTTGATGGAAATAGCACATCTTTTGATTTTTAAATGCCGATCCAAAATGCCTTTTTAAAGCTGATTAAATCAAAATATTTATAGAGAGATTTCATCGATCAAAATCGACGATTACTAGCTCCCCCCCCCTCCCGCAGTTTCTCTTCCCTCCCTCATCTTCATCATGGATGTTATTGCATGAGAATGTAATCATATACGTTGATATATATGAACCTGAACTAAAAAGGGAGCCTATATACTACGCCTTTCTGAATCATTGTGAAGCTGGAGGATAAACCCAAATTAACCTAGGAGTTCATCCATGTTACCCAAGACCAAATGCCCTCTTCGAATCTGATTTTGTGGGGCTTAAACATGATCAATGTTAACAATAGCAATCGCTGCAGACCTACATATTTGTGAATTTTGTGAATTCTATTGACTCTTTCAACCTCCTCTCGGGGTATCAGTAGCAAACAAAAACCAACTTGTACAATGATAGTCTTTGCTCAAGTGACACAATGGGCAATTTCGACGCGTTAGGGTTACGGAAAAAAAATCGCGCGCCGGAAGCAGTTTTGGATTGGGGGGGGGGGGGCAAACATTGGAGGGGGCTCAAGATTAGACCATGCATATGTTACACAATATGCACATACACATACACACACACACACACACACGCACACACATCTATTATATATATATATATATATATATGTGTGTAAAGTGGCGTACGGTGGGTCGAAACATGGAACCATAAAGTAATTTTGACGGTCTGTTTGCTTGTGCGTGTACAATATTTTGGTTTTCACAAAATACACAGTGCATTTTAATGTGTTACTGAGGGCAACATTTTTGCTACAGTGTTGACTTTTGTGAATTATTGAGAAATGAAAGCACATCGACATATATAACATAATATGGTATCAGAAGTAGCTGACTCTTTTAGGTCAATTTCTCTAGTTTGAGGGCAAGTGGTAATGCAGAATATACTCCCATCATTGAAATATAAGATATATAACGACAATGATGATCACGATGATGCCAATGAGGATGATATCTATAATGATGATCACAATGACGACGATGACGGCGAAGATCACAAAGACGATGAAGACAACGTTGATGACGATGATTACGAAGATGATGTCAATGTCGAACACGAAGACGATGTCGATGACAATGATGATTACGAAGATGATGTCGATGCCGACCTCGAAGACGACATCGATGATGATGATTATCACGAAGGTGATGATAGTGATGACGACGACGATGTCGATGATAATCACAAATACAACGTCAATGACCATGAAGACAATTATGATGATGACGACGATGATTACGAAGATGAAAACGAGGTCAATGTGGATAGTGCTTAAGATGACGACGACGTCGTTGGCGATCACGAAGGCAATGGTGGCGATGACGACGACGACAATGGCGATCACGATTACGCTGTCGATGACAATCACGATGAAAGTGTGGCACACCCTGGGTCTGCACCCCACCCCCCTGGGTGTGGCACACCCTGGGTCTGCACCCCACCCCCCTGGGTGTGGCACACCCCTGGGTCTGCACCCCACCCCCTGGGTGTGGCACACCCTGGGTCTGCACCCCACCCCCTGGGTGTGGCACACCCTGGGTCTGCACCCCACCCCCCTGGGTGTGGCACACCCTGGGTCTGCACCCCACCCCCCTGGGTGTGGCACACCCTGGGTCTGCACCCCACCCCCCTGGGTGTGGCACACCCTGGGTCTGCACCCCACCCCCCTGGGTGTGGCACACCCTGGGTCTGCACCCCACCCCCCTGGGTGTGGCACACCCTGGGTCTGCACCCCACCCCCCTGGGTGTGGCACACCCTGGGTCTGCACCCCACCCCCCTGGGTGTGGCACACCCTGGGTCTGCACCCCACCCCCCTGGGTGTGGCACACCCTGGGTCTGCACCCCACCCCCCTGGGTGTGGCACACCCTGGGTCTGCACCCCACCCCCCTGGGTGTGGCACACCCTGGGTCTGCACCCCACCCCCCTGGGTGTGGCACACCCTGGGTCTGCACCCCACCCCCCTGGGTGTGGCACACCCTGGGTCTGCACCCCACCCCCCTGGGTGTGGCACACCCTGGGTCTGCACCCCACCCCCCTGGGTGTGGCACACCCTGGGTCTGCACCCCACCCCCCTGGGTGTGGCACACCCTGGGTCTGCACCCCACCCCCCTGGGTGTGGCACACCCTGGGTCTGCACCCCACCCCCCTGGGTGTGGCACACCCTGGGTCTGCACCCCACCCCCCTGGGTGTGGCACACCCTGGGTCTGCACCCCACCCCCCTGGGTGTGGCACACCCTGGGTCTGCACCCCACCCCCCTGGGTGTGGCACACCCTGGGTCTGCACCCCACCCCCCTGGGTGTGGCACACCCTGGGTCTGCACCCCACCCCCCTGGGTGTGGCACACCCTGGGTCTGCACCCCACCCCCCTGGGTGTGGCACACCCTGGGTCTGCACCCCACCCCCCTGGGTGTGGCACACCCTGGGTCTGCACCCCACCCCCCTGGGTGTGGCACACCCTGGGTCTGCACCCCACCCCCCTGGGTGTGGCACACCCTGGGTCTGCACCCCACCCCCCTGGGTGTGGCACACCCTGGGTCTGCACCCCACCCCCCTGGGTGTGGCACACCCTGGGTCTGCACCCCACCCCCCTGGGTGTGGCACACCCTGGGTCTGCACCCCACCCCCTGGGTGTGGCACACCCTGGGTCTGCACCCCACCCCCCTGGGTGTGGCACACTCTGGGTCTGCACCCCACCCCCCTGGGTGTGGCACACTCTGGGTCTGCACCCCACCCCCCTGGGTGTGGCACACTCTGGGTCTGCACCCCACCCCCCTGGGTGTGGCACACTCTGGGTCTGCACCCCACCCCCCTGGGTGTGGCACACTCTGGGTCTGCACCCCACCCCCCTGGGTGTGGCACACTCTGGGTCTGCACCCCACCCCCCTGGGTGTGGCACACTCTGGGTCTGCACCCCACCCCCCTGGGTGTGGCACACTCTGGGTCTGCACCCCACCCCCCTGGGTGTGGCACACTCTGGGTCTGCACCCCACCCCCCTGGGTGTGGCACACTCTGGGTCTGCACCCCACCCCCCTGGGTGTGGCACACTCTGGGTCTGCACCCCACCCCCCTGGGTGTGGCACACTCTGGGTCTGCACCCCACCCCCCTGGGTGTGGCACACTCTGGGTCTGCACCCCACCCCCCTGGGTGTGGCACACTCTGGGTCTGCACCCCACCCCCCTGGGTGTGGCACACTCTGGGTCTGCACCCCACCCCCCTGGGTGTGGCACACTCTGGGTCTGCACCCCACCCCCCTGGGTGTGGCACACTCTGGGTCTGCACCCCACCCCCCTGGGTGTGGCACACTCTGGGTCTGCACCCCACCCCCCTGGGTGTGGCACACTCTGGGTCTGCACCCCACCCCCCTGGGTGTGGCACACTCTGGGTCTGCACCCCACCCCCCTGGGTGTGGCACACTCTGGGTCTGCACCCCACCCCCCTGGGTGTGGCACACTCTGGGTCTGCACCCCACCCCCCTGGGTGTGGCACACTCTGGGTCTGCACCCCACCCCCCTGGGTGTGGCACACTCTGGGTCTGCACCCCACCCCCCTGGGTGTGGCACACTCTGGGTCTGCACCCCACCCCCCTGGGTGTGGCACACTCTGGGTCTGCACCCCACCCCCTGGGTGTGGCACACTCTGGGTCTGCACCCCCACCCCCCTGGGTGTGGCACACTCTGGGTCTGCACCCCACCCCCCTGGGTGTGGCACACTCTGGGTCTGCACCCCACCCCCCTGGGTGTGGCACACTCTGGGTCTGCACCCCACCCCCCTGGGTGTGGCACACTCTGGGTCTGCACCCCACCCCCCTGGGTGTGGCACACTCTGGGTCTGCACCCCACCCCCCTGGGTGTGGCACACTCTGGGTCTGCACCCCACCCCCCTGGGTGTGGCACACTCTGGGTCTGCACCCCACCCCCCTGGGTGTGGCACACTCTGGGTCTGCACCCCACCCCCCTGGGTGTGGCACACTCTGGGTCTGCACCCCACCCCCCTGGGTGTGGCACACTCTGGGTCTGCACCCCACCCCCCTGGGTGTGGCACACTCTGGGTCTGCACCCCACCCCCCTGGGTGTGGCACACTCTGGGTCTGCACCCCACCCCCCTGGGTGTGGCACACTCTGGGTCTGCACCCCACCCCCCTGGGTGTGGCACACTCTGGGTCTGCACCCCACCCCCCTGGGTGTGGCACACTCTGGGTCTGCACCCCACCCCCCTGGGTGTGGCACACTCTGGGTCTGCACCCCACCCCCCTGGGTGTGGCACACTCTGGGTCTGCACCCCACCCCCCTGGGTGTGGCACACTCTGGGTCTGCACCCCACCCCCCTGGGTGTGGCACACTCTGGGTCTGCACCCCACCCCCCTGGGTGTGGCACACTCTGGGTCTGCACCCCACCCCCCTGGGTGTGGCACACTCTGGGTCTGCACCCCACCCCCCTGGGTGTGGCACACTCTGGGTCTGCACCCCACCCCCCTGGGTGTGGCACACTCTGGGTCTGCACCCCACCCCCCTGGGTGTGGCACACTCTGGGTCTGCACCCCACCCCCCTGGGTGTGGCACACTCTGCTAAGTACTGCACTACAAAAATATATAGAAAAATATAATTTCTAAAAAGACACAAAACACTCGACGAGACAAGACCGAGTATCAAAGAATGTGCCACACCTAGTGGATGGGTTTAAACAAGAGTGTATCTTGTTTAAACTCCACCCCCTCGATGTGGCACATGATACCGAGTCTTGTCGGGTCGAGTATTTTGTGTCTTTTAAGAAATTTATATTTTTCTATATATTTTTGTATAGTCTTGTTTACTACGTGATATGGGACACGCCACGCAGACACACCAACACACACACACACACACACACTTAATTTTGCAATCATTTTGTATACTGTGATGTATACAAAGTGAAGTGGATGTCGTATTTCACGCTATGCACTTTCACAGCACACCCGAAATTACAAGCCTGAACAAATGATTTTTATTTTCCATTTCATTTTGTATGCCGAGTATATAAGATAAATATATCAAAAGTGCAGCATAGGGTACAGACCCCAGGGGATGTGCTATCACAGTGCCGACTGGGTGGGCACCGTGATAGCACACCCCCTGGGGTCTGTACATTGTGCACTTTGACATTTTATCTTATATACTCTGCATACAAAATGAGATTGGTAGTGTCACTTTTCAGTCTGGGCACTCTGAAAATAAAGACGAAAACAGGTTCTGAAAATAAACTTTTATTCTAATTTCGTAACATTCTTCTTTATTGCAATCAACTGTACAAGATATTTGCAATCAACTGTACAAGATATCTACAAGAAGTCCATCAACCTGTATTTATACCAAAGATTTGAAGCTTGACCAGGTCTTTTTTGAGTTATTTTCAAGTTTTAAGATGAAGCTGTCGTTAGGGTAAGTCATGTTATTCAGCTAAATGTCTCGTGACAACGTGGATACTGTTGTACATACGACATACAAAGCATGTCGCCAGCTATTTTGTTGCTTTCTTCGGAAGAGAATTAAAACCAAAAGAAAGGTATAAATTCATTATTGGAGAGCCTCCATCCAGTCTTGTGGTTTAAGATATTAGATTTATATTGTCTGTCAGGAAATACCAAAATGGATTGTGGATCTAAATATTATCTAACCTTACTTGATGTACAAATATTTTTTTAACTGCAATTCCATTCGAAAGTATATAATTAATAAGTGAAACTTGTTCGCAGTCATTTGCCTTCAAAGATTATTCAAATGTTATCATAAAGGAATATTATCATAAAGAAATAAAGTTATCTTGAATGAAGCAAATAGGCCCTACTAGTAAGCAGCCAGTCCCCAAAAAGACAGCCAAGTTACTTAAAGATTAAGATTTTAGATGCATTACCCAGGCGTAAAAGTCGTCCCCACCGTGCTGACCAATGTGAAGTTCGGGAGTGGAGGCCCCGGCCGTCGAAGATGGCTCTATTTGGTCTACTCTAGTAATGGGTTGTTTGAGCGTGGATTAGTCTCGTTGGTTGCATGCCCCATAAAGGCGATGGGATGCTCGGCATTCTGGGTCGTAGACTTGACAGGTAACCTGTAGAAGTCTTATTAACTAGAGACATAAAACACAACATCGATAAACTTTTCCGCAATCTACATCTCACTACACTGATCAGAATCGGTATTACTTTTCACTTGGTTTTACTTTTACAAATAAAAAAAAAAAGAAAACCAAACGGAAGACGAGGATATAGATGACATGGTGGCACATGGCATGTAGTAGCATAGCAAATTTCTACAATTTCTGTCCAAAATTGGAATTAAAAAACCAAAGGCAATGAGAGCTTACAACCGATACACTATCACCGCTTAAAACCTTATTCTGCTAAAATGATGTCCACTTGAGGTAACTGCTAGATTCATAAATGGTTACGGAACCTGTACAAGAGATAAAAGAGATAAAGTGGCATATTGGACACTCCCTATTCGGAGTACCTTAACACAAGTGACGCTATATCTTATTGCAAGCAAAGATTTAAAAGACACTACACTACCAATGGCCCATTCATGGCGGGTACAGGTGGACTGGTGTCTGCTGCCGGTGATGGCTCCGTGGTCGGTCCAGCAGGTGTCCGGAGCTTGGATTGGTCTCACTGGCTGCACGTCCCCCATAAAGGCTGTTAGGAACACTCGGCATGGTGAGGTTGTCGACTAGCATTCACCTTTGATACGACAGGTATAAAAAGTATAAGTAACCAGTTAATACAGTTTCCACACAAACAGTGTTACATAACATAACTTGTAAACATGAAAAAGCATTGGATGCACACATTGTGTGTAGTTTTTCCTCACTAAGACAATACATCTTTATAGTCTACAGATATTTCATGAAGCAAATAAATAGATGAATAAATAAATAAATAAATAAATAGAGAGCTAAATGTGTTTTACTTATAATAGCTTTGAATGCCGGTACAAAGGAGCCAGGAGACAGCTGCCCGACTCCTGGAAGAGATGATGTCCACGAAACGGCCGTGTGGTCCTCACCGCTCCTCACCGGCATGATGTCGGATGTCTTGCTGCAGGGGAAAGTGACTCGTTCGTCAGCATGCACGACTCCTCCATGAAGCAAAGACTCTCCTTCAGCGGTGATACAGGCTGGTCTCTATCCACGCTGTCCCCTTTAATACTTTTCACCAGGGAGATGGTTCCACCTCCCTGTTTTCACTGAATCTACCCCCTATAGCCAATGACAGGAGTAAAAACTCTCTTCAACGCCCAAATAAGATAATCCCTCGTTTTCATTGGTTCTCACAAAATCAGCAGTTTCTCAATATATCCTGTCACGCGACCCAAAGTGGGTGCGGTTAACATTCCTAGTCAAGGAATTCCAATCATAGAAGTCTAATTTTATTGAAATGCATGCGAATTCCCGCCAACTGATGTTATGTGGGCAAACTATACTAGGAACAATACAAAAGGGGCAAAATGTCCACTGACTGCTCTATTGACAAAATACCGTGTCTTCATTGGTGCTACGAACAAAATCAGCTGTTCCTTAGGCTGGATTCACATAGGAGTACACTATTCGGGTATATGGTGCACGTTTTCGAGAGCACACGAATAGCTTGAATCGAACGATAGGATTTCCTAATGTTCGAAAATGCCGTACAGCTGCGTATAGCATGGTATAATGGGAATCGTGCTTGTTCTATTTTCATGCAGCGTAGGGATACAATCTCTCGTTTATGAAAATGATGAAAATTTTGGTCTGGATTTGCCCTTTAGCAAAAATAAACATGTAGACTGATATTCTGATGCAGTGTTGTGTATCATGATCAAATAATGTTATTAAACCAATTAAAAATAATCAGTTTTAGTTGATTTACCCAAAATGACCCCAGGTTGGAGTTGGACCAGTTTTTTAGTCATATACTCAATTTATAGCTTTCTTGTCACAAAAATGGTACGTTCCAATGTAATCTCAGTTTAGAAACTCTTAATAAGATGGTTGTGTAGGAGGAAGAAATCCTCCCTGCATGGGATAGGAGTTGATGGTGCGGGTGATGGTGTACTGGATCGACTTGACGGCGCCATATTAGTACACGCGTGTCCAAAAAGCGTATAGCGAATAGCAAATAACGAATAGCGAATACCGTATACCGTGTACTTCTTATGTGAACCCAGCCTATAAGGCTGCGTTCACATAGAAGTATTCGGTATTCGGTATTCGGTATTCGCTATTCGCTATTCGGTATTCGGGCACCGAGTACGCCATCACCCGCACCGTCAACTCACCATCCCTTGCATGCAGTGAGGATTTCTTCCTCCTACATCCCAGCAAATCTTATTAACAATTTCTAAACTGCATCAGAATGTCAGTCTACATGCTTATTTTTGCCAAAGGGCAAATCCAGATCAAAATTATCATTATTTCATAAACGAGAGACGGTATACGCTGCAAGAAAATCGAACAAGCTCGATTCCCACTTTGCTATACTATTCGCAGCTATTCGGTACTTTCGAATAGTGCCCTCTTATGTGAACCGGTGTGAGGAAATCCTATCGTTCGATTCAAGCTATTTGCGTGCCCTCGAAAACGAGTCCCGAATACCCGAATAGTATACTTCTATAACAGTGAATGCAGCCTTAGAGTAGGCCTTACCTATCACACGAACCAAACTGGATGCGGTTAACATTCTTAGTCAAATGATTCTTTTCAAAAGCTGAAATATATTCTAATGCATGCGAATTCTCGCTACTACGAACATTACAAAATAGGCAACCTAGCTGACCACTCGATCGATGCCTTATCGAGAAAATGCCGTGTTTTCATTGGTGCCAACAAAATCAGCAGTTTCTCAAAGTAGGCGTAGCCTGTCACACGACCCAAATTGGGTACGGTTAACATTCTTAGTCAGTTGATTCCTTTCAAAACCTGAATCGTATTCAAATGCATGCAAACTCCCACCACCTGGTGCTATGTGCGTCAAGCTACTACCAACATCACAAAAGGGGCAACGTGACCAATCCCTGCCCCATTAACAAAATACAGTGTCTTCATCGGTGCTATCGAAATCACGCAGTTTCTGAAAAACAAAAACAAAAACAAAACTGGCACAAGGATCAAAACTGGGGGATGTTAACATTAATGTGTTTGCTTTCAAAACCTGAATCGTATTCAAATACATGGAAACTCCCGCCGCCTGATGCTATGTGAAGCAGGCTCCGCCCGACCTATCTACGGACGGTACAAAGGGGCAACCTGATCACTCGCTGCCCTAATGACAAAAAAATACCATGTCTTCATCAGTGCTATCGAAATCAGCAGTTTTTCAAAGTCGCCCAAGAATCCAAACTGCGTGCGGTTAACATTTCTAATCATGATCCCTTTCAAAACCTGAATCCTATTCAAATGCATGCAAACTCCCACCACCTGGTGCTATGTGAGGCAAGCTACCACGAACATTACAAAAGGGGCAACTTTATCACTCGCTGCCCTAATGAAACAAAATACTGTGTCTTCATTAGTGCTGTCGAAATCAGCACTTTCTCAAAGTCACCCAAAGATCCAAACTGGGCGAGGTTATCATTTCTAGTCAAGTGATTCCTTTCGAAATCTGAATCGTATTCAAATGCAGCAAACTCCCTCCACCTGATGCTATGTGAGGCAAGCCACTATCAACGCATAGCAAGCCACTATCAACAATACAGAAGGAACAAAATGTCCTCTGGGTGCCCTATATGGACAATTCCCCGTGTCTTCATTTACGCGCTTCACATCAGCCCGATCTTTCGAAATAGCGCGCTATTTTGCTATTTTCTGCGAAAAATATCTCGAGCTTGGATTTTTATCGGGCTGATGTGAAAACGCCTATTGGTGCCATCGAAATCAGCCGTTCTTGAAAGATGCCTATCACGACGTCCGTCTGAGAGGTGTTACAGAAAAAAAAATATATATTTAAACAATCTCTCCTTTCTTTTTTTATACCCCAGATTGCTCCGTGTCGCTTAGAAGTTACACGCGCTATCGTAGGTATTATACATGTACTGACTTGCTTTGACCATGGACATTCATCACCCGTTAATTACATTAGGCGTTGTCACATCAGCCCGATGTTTCGAAATAGCACGCTATTTCTGACTTGGGAAATTAACCCGATCACGAAATAGCGCGCTATTTGATAATGTGAACACAAATTAGCGCACTAAATAGGCGTTTTCACATCAGCCCGATAAAAATCCAAGCTCGAGATATTTTTCGCGATTGCGAATTAGCGCGCTATTTCATTTCTTATTCACATCAGCACGAAGAGAATAAGCGTTTTCACATCAGCCCGATGTTTCGAAATAGCGCGCTATTTTGCTGACTATTTTTTGCGAAAAATATCTCGAGCTTGGATTTTTATCGGGCTGATGTGAAAACGCCTAATTAGCCCGATTTTTTTTTCGAGCTAATTCGACAACTGAGTATGCGAAAACAGCATCAGTAATGTGTGTGCCCTCTCGAAAATTCCTCATGATTTGTGTGCAGTTTGCCTCGATCGATCGGGCCACACACGCTAGGCATGATGGGATGCATCGCGCTAATTTCTCGAGTCGTTTTCACATTATCAAGTAGCGCGCTACTATCCTGCTATTTTAGAAATTTCCCAAGTTGGACTCGAGAAATTTTCTCGATCAGAGCGATACAATTAGCGCGCTAATTTGTCTTCACATTATCAAATAGCGCGCTATTTCGCTATCGGGATAATTCCCAAGTCAGAAAATAGCGCGCTATTTCGGAACATCGGGCTGATGTGAAAACGCCTATGGTATCTCTCTGGTCGAGAAAATTTCTCTAGTCCAACTCGGGAAATTTCTGAAATAGCGGGATAATTGGCGAACTAGCGCGCTATTTGATAATGTGAAAACGCCTCAAGAAATTAGCGCAATGCATCCCATCATGCCTAGCGTGTGTGACCCGATCGATCGAGGCAAACTGCACACAAAGCATGAGAAATATTTGAAAGTGCACACATTACTAAAGCTGTTTGCACATGCTCAGCTGTCGAATTAGCTCGAAAAATTTTCGGGCTAATTCTCTTCGGGTGGATGTGAATAAGAAATGAAATAGCGCGCTAATTCACAATCGCGAAAAATATCTGGAGCTTGGATTTTTATCGGGCTGATGTGAAAACGCCTAAATTCTGTCAAAAGCGTACAATAACATTTTAAACATGTTTTCCCACTTGGATCCCATCATAACCGCCGACAACCTGCCTGGATAAAAACAAGGAGGCGTTTAAAGAGCGGTTTGGAACATGGAACACCAAAGCCAGAAGAAATGTATACCTTTTCAATAGTCATGCTATAGGGGCTACGCATAAATTTGCAAAAGAGCGAAGAGATATCACTTCTTTTCCAGTAACCACCTGCCTGCGCCACCAAACTGAGTGCAGATAACATTTTCTAGTTAAGTGAATGGTTTCAAAAGCTAAATTTTATTCAAATGCATGCAAACTCTGACTGCCTGTTGCTATGTGAGGCAAGCAACGGCGAGCATTACAAAGGAGGAAAACAAACAAACAAGTCTCTTCCTTCAAGACAAATTCCTCGTCGTCTTCAGTGCTAACAACCAGAGATTCAGCAGATTTCATACACTATATTACGCAATCAAAACAGCTTGTGCTTCATAGTATGAACCCTGCAAACTGTGAAAAATTGAATTCTATGATTACTCAAGCAATTATCGGCGCCTGTTACCTTTGAGACCAACTTCTGTAGACATAACCAAAGGAGCAAGATGTGTAGACCTACTCCTTGCCCTCATGACAAAATCCTTTTCTTCACCAATGCAAATTGAATCAGCAGTCCCCCCCCCTCCCCGCTCCTATTATATTTCATGTAATTAGTCGTAATATTAGCCTTAGCAGCCATATTGGTATTCAAAATGGCGGGCAAACTGCTTGTCAGACAGATCATATTATTCCATTTCCTAACCAAGCGTGTTATGATATTTATGTGCAACCAATTTCAGCGACATCCGCAATTTAGAACTTAAGATAGGGATTTTCAACATTTTGGTCGAGGCGGCATACTGAAAAAAGAATTCAAAATGGCGGCCATTCGATATATTTGTCAGACATTTCAAAGCCATCCGTCACATGAATTTGAATTTAGCATGTCCAAAAGCCCTTGTGTACGAAATATTATTGCCATTAGTCATTTAGAAGCCATGACAAGAATTTTTAAGCCCTATGATTGTTTCTTCATGGCGGCCATGATATTGGAATTCAGGATAGGGGCCGACCCAGTGGTCATGTCTTTTGGATCCGGCATTTTTTTTCTTTTTAGCGCCCCCCCCCCCCCCCCCCAAATACCTCTGACAAAAAAAAAAAAATCATACTCTCCGCCGATGCATCATCTCGACCAATCTTTACAGCTACATTATCTGCGCCAGTACCAGTCTTATACATACCAACAGCTTGCATGAATTCCTGAATCTATAATGCCTAATACATCTAACAAGCATGCTATGTTTGGTACTTTTCCAGACATGAGGAGTAAGCAATAAACATTTGAATCGAGCACACCATTTCTAATTATCCATTTTGCTACTCGTCCATTTATTTCCATTTGCTTTTCATCCATTTATACTACCGTGTATAAGGTTTTGAATAAATGGTTCCATAGTATAGAAGTGACTAATTACTGTACTTGCTTCATTCAAATAGCTAACAAATCAGAGATTCCGTTAGATTTTCCATTACTCAGCTCAAACTGCACGTATATGGTATAACCCCCTGTCAGATAAACCCTTGCAATGTCGAATGTCATAAAAGATTCTATACTGAGAATAGATTCTTTGATATCATGCGAAATCAATGCTCACTCATTCTCGGTTGCCAGTATGTGAGGCACTCGTATAGACCAATTCGGTTTGGGTACTGTTTTTATGCTAATTTCTAACCGGGGGCTTCAAGTATACTGATAAAAGATAATTCATGCACTGACATTGCAACGCCCTGACTCATCTCATAACCCATTGAAAGTGCTTTTGTTCTTCTTTGGAAGCCCGCAGTTATGGCTGGCTGCCATAATAGACCGGGGGCCCAGAGCATTTATTCAGCTGAAAAGGGTCACACTTTTTAATGGTCTCATCATATAAGGATGTGGCCAAGGGTCAATAAAATGAATTGCTGGCAAGTCACATCCTGTACCGTAAGCCTAGGGACCACAAAAAGGGACCCCGAAAAATGGATTTATTCAGCCGAAGGGGGTCACGGACAAAAGTTGGTGGATATTGTTCCTTTGGGTGTACTTATCATGAAAACAGCAATGCCAGCTATTTTATCCTGTACGGGGCCCCCAGACAGTAGCCCCAAAGGGCCCCACAAATATGGTGTTATTCAGCTGAAAAGGGTCACGGCTAATTTCTCTTGCAATGGAAGTAGTTCCCATCAGATATATCCAAAACACTATTTTATCCTGTACGGGGCCCCAGACAGTAGCCCCAAAGGGCCCCACCTCCCATAGGCCCTACGTACAAACACACACAAACATTGATTTTATTCAGTTGAAAAGAGTCACGGCTAATTTCTTTTGCAATGGAAGGAGTACCAATCAGAGATATCCAAAAGACCAAAACCAGCTATTTCATCCTGCACGGGGCCCCAGACAGTAGCCCCAAAGTGCCCCACCCCCTATAAGCCCTACGTACAAACACACACTCACACATTGACTTTATTCAGCTGATAAGAGTAACGGCTAATTTCATTTGCAATGGAAGTAGTACCCATCAGAGACATACAAAACACCAAAGCCAGTTATTTGTCCTGTACGGGGCCCCAGACAGTAGCCCCAAAGTGCCCCCCCCCCCCCCCCAACACACATACTCACACAATAGTTTCATTCAGCTGAAAAGGGTCAAGGCTAATTTCTTTTGCAATGGAATTAGTACCCATCAGAGAAATCCAAAATACCAAAGCCAGTTATTTTATCCTGCATGGGGCCCCAGACAGTAGCCCCAAATTGCCCCCTTACCCCCTCCCCCTCCCCCCCCCCCCCCCACCACACACATTGATTTTATTCAGCTGAAAAGGGTCACGGCTACTTTCTTTTGCAATCGGAAGTAGTACTCATCAGAGATATCCAAAGCACTAAAGCCAGTTATTTTATCCTGTACGGGGCCCCAGACAGTAGCCCCAAAGTGCCCCCTACACACACACACACACACATACACACACACACACACACACACACACACACACACACACACACACTATTGGTTTCATTCAGCCGAAAAGGGGCACGGCTAATTTCTTTTGCAATGGAAGTATACCCATCGGATATCCAAAATATCAAAGTCAGATATTTTATCCTGCACGGGGCCCCGTACAGTAGCTCAAAAGTGTTTTGCTTTATTCTCTTTATTGTTTGCACCTCTTCTTCTTCTTAAATATGCGCTCCTTCGTCTTCATTTTCGCGACAACGACAACGCGTCCTCCTCCTCATCATCAGTTTTGCTGTTCTGGCAAACATTTTCCAGCGTATCGGCTACGTTCGATTTTAGAGCGGCGAGAGCGGAAGACATGCATAATTGAGTCTGGGAAAGCGTATAGGAACAGCGTAGCTAAAGCGGCCAACAGCGTTATCGAAGCAGGAATGAAGCGTCGTAGGAACAGGCCTTAATTTTATACGAGAGTAGAGAACTTATACCCCTTTCAGGTAATCGTGGATGCGGATAATAGGAGCAATAAGTCGTAAAATTTTGATTACATGAACGGAGAGGAGTAAAAAAGTGCGCATTATTTTGATGCTGCTATTATGCGCATTATTGCAGCATGAGGAGTTGATCGAGAATACATGAACGCGTTTTACGACTTATGCGCACTAACATTCCACAGTTCGGTCAAAGATCACTCGATTTCCCGCCGCACAACCGCTGATTTAGTCCATGGGCCAAGAGCCGAAAAATGGGTTGTTGGTACCATCCGAGGTGGCAAAACCTTTTTGGTGTCATTTTGTTTGTCGGACATAGATATGCTTATCAAGCTATGATAGCATTTCCAAATGAGTAGCTTAGTCATAATAAATGAATTTGTAACCAATTTGGGCTCGTTTCTATATCCCTATACTTCTGAATCGAAACTAACTGCAATATAAATACGAGCACTGCCTTCTGCATGTCCACAGGTGTTCTGTTGTAAACGCGGTGCGCTTAGTCTTTATTCAAGGCAGCGAAGGGAATATCCAAAGGGTTATGATGTCCACAGCTGTCACGCGGTGTGCTTAGTCTTTATCTAGAACAATGTACCGTTAATCATATCTAAAGTTCCTAATAAAAGGGATTATCTATATTGTTTTTATACCACCCTCTCAACAAATACATCAGTTTTAAACAAAAATCACTCTGTTCATTTACAACATTATTAATTATAATGTATTGTAGTGTACCGGTACATTGTTTTTGCATAATCTTTCATTGTTAGATGGAAATAAAGCGACATTGGCGTGGTATTAGCGTTTTCACCGTAGCGTTTTCAGCGGAAAATGATAAATAATTGAAAAATACGCTAGAATTCACTAGAAATTGCTTTGTTGTTGTTATAGTTTTTAGATAAAGGGATATACACTGTATTATAAGCTTTGGATATTCCCTTCGCAGTCTTGAATATTAGACTAAGCGCTGTGGACAAAATGAATTGATTTTGATGGAAATAGCACATCTTTTGATTTTTAAATGCCGATCCAACATGCCTTTTTAAAGCTGATTAAATCAAAATATTTATAGAGAGATTTCATCGATCAAAATCGACGATTACTAGCTCCCCCCCCCTCCCGCAGTTTCTCTTCCCTCCCTCATCTTCATCATGGATGTTATTGCATGAGAATGTAATCATATGCGTTGATATATATGAACCTGAACTAAAAAGGGAGCCTATATACTACGCCTTTCTGAATCATTGTGAAGTTGGAGGATAAACCCAAATTAACCTAGGAGTTCATCCATGTTACCCAAGACCAAATGCCCTCTTCGAATCTGATTTTGTGGGGCTTAAACATGATCAATGTTAACAATAGCAATCGCTGCAGACCTACATATTTGTGAATTTTGTGAATTCTATTGACTCTTTCAACCTCCTCTCGGGGTATCAGTAGCAAACAAAAACCAACTTGTACAATGATAGTCTTTGCTCAAGTGACACAATGGGCAATTTCGACGCGTTAGGGTTACGAAAAAAAAATCGCTGCCGGGGCGGGCCGATGCACGCCGCAAACGCCCGCCGCCGGTGTCACAGTCGATCCGTTCCGGGTTCCGGGGGAACCGATATACCGGCCGAATCCGGTCGATTAGTTCCGCGGAACGAATATACCGCACAATAGGCAGTACGCAGAAACGTTCCGCAACCGCCGATCCTATCCGGGTTGTGCGAGTAGGCCTCATTAAAAACAAAATAATATCTGTTTATTGCGGCTGCCTATACCAAACCCAAAAAATCTAAGAAAGCTATTTCTTCATTTTTTGAATGATATTAAGGACAAACCTATTTTTACGTTCTGATAATTTCCCTTTAAATGAATCATATTATAACCTCGTACAAGTGGCGCGAAGAAATGAATTAATGTAGGGACTACAATGTATTAGCTAAATAGCATGCACAAATACGTACGAGTCGATCATCTGGAGCCGTTGCATAGACAGTGTACGAATAGCCTTTATTTATAGACAAAACTTCAAAGAACAGTTCAACGAAAGAGCATGATAATACTATAGTTATAGGTCCTACATTCATAAGAGACTGCTTGAAGTGGGAAGGAAGAGAGAGGGAGGTTTTGCTGGTATAAAGTACAGCAAGGATAAACATGTTTTTTTTTTTCGGTGAGCTTTGTTCTGATAAGAAAATTATTGTTCAGCTGTACTTCAAAAAAAAAAGAATGTTGGTCTAATAGTCTGCAAACAAATTGTTAATGTGTATGCAGGGGACTAAGATGGCGATATGCATGTGGATTTTATTTCATTTATTTATTTTATTCTCATTTTTCTTTCAACAAAACATAACACAAAGTAAATCAAAAATGCAAACATAAGCAAATATACATTACAAAATATGACATTCAATGGTAATTAACAAACTAATAAAGATATGCACACATACTGGAGTTACAAAGTTATGTTTGCAGGGTAAAAATGAGAACTAAGATGTCCACTAAAAAGCATTGCTTGTAGATTTTAGACCACTCTAAAATATCTTCAAAAATACTTATTTCATAATTACAAGTACGTAATTATGCATAATGCAAACAAATAAGACAAAATGAAACAAACAACAGAGACACAACAACATGACATGACTAAACTGAGGGGAATATACGAATGAAAGGATTTGAGCAAAAACAAAATTAAAGGAAGAAGGAGAGAAAGAGAGAGAGAGAGAGAATGCATACACGCTGAACAGGATAAACGGAAGAGGAGATTTATTGATTGATTACAATGTACTTAAGTTGCCCACTCTGGAAATTCTTTATACATTGGATATCGCAACAAAATTTACATTCAATACATCACAGGTACACCACAATCAGACATGTCATAGAGTACAAAATGAAACTCACTCACATTAACATACAGTAACGTATGCACCATAATAACATGATACATTAACCCGACATTTACAACTACATGTACATGTATACAAAAACTATTAATATACAGCTGTATATGAATTGAATTGAATTGAATTGAATTTATTTATTTATTTAACCACGGTAGAAAGCCTTTTTCCCACCTCGTTTTCTGTGTATACGATTCTAGAGTTATTGGTATTAACGTGTGTTAGAGATTATACTCCAAAAAAGGATCAGACGCCTGGTAATTTCACTATCATTGACTGCTATCAAATGTTTTGTTTTGTAATGTCAAAAATGTATATGGTCATATGACTTATGAAAAAGCACGATGTTTTTTTTTATCTGATCAATAAAATCCAGAAATACAAAAAAAACAAAGCCTGCTATCAGCTATAAGCTGTTTTTCAGTAAGGCCGTGAAATGATTACAAAACATAGAAATCATACAATGAAGAGAATGCACACAAAAAACACAAAATAATCATTACAAACGAACTCCAGAAAAAAAAATGAACGAAATAAAAAGTCACTGAGTATACATTGTGTAAGTACAGACAAAAAAAAGAAAAAAAAAGGAAAATTAAACATGTGACAACTTAGTTATTGGGAGATAGTAATTACATAAACATTGTGTACTTTGATAAATTTAATATAATCAGGTAGAATGATTAGCAAAGGAAATGTGCGAAATTGCTCTTGAAAATGCAGTCATTGAAGTTAAGGATCTTGTTTCTGTTGGTAATGTATTGAATAATCTCGATGCCGAATTCAAAGGGCTATTTTAAAGAATAGTTGATTTGGGCTTATATCACTTTCATATAAGTATTCCACTCATAAAATTTATTTGATAATATCCTTTCATATACATCATCATTATACACCAAACAGTTATATCACCTACATATCCCAATATATTAGTATAATTCACACAAAAAAATCCATAATGATAATAATAATATTTACCATGGCAGCGCCTTATCAAAATAACACCAAATGTGTCTTGCATGTACACCTGTAAATCATTACATATTCCAAATTTAAAATTACTAAACTTTTGGTTCCCTTGTTAACAACAACAACTTTGTAGAATTATGCTACACGTATCATATTTAAATATAAATCTCAAATGTCATCCTTTAATTATGTTATTGTAAAGGAGTAATAGATAAGTATTTTTTCACATATGTATGTAATTATACAATAATGTTATGATTGAGAATGTACATGTTCAATTGTTGTTGCTAATAAAACTTCAAAAACTTCAAACTTCAAA
Source organism: Diadema antillarum (assembly GCF_040938485.1). Classification (NCBI taxonomy): domain Eukaryota; kingdom Metazoa; phylum Echinodermata; class Echinoidea; order Diadematoida; family Diadematidae; genus Diadema; species Diadema antillarum. The sequence goes on from NW_027270899.1 coordinate 548,435, forward strand.
AACTTCAAATACTGTGGGAATAAAAAACAAAAAAAAATACTAAAAATAATAAAATTACCACAACAATGCTTTCTCTATCAAACACACACGAGAAACATAATTATATCCTACAAATCTACACCTCACTTTCATCATCACCAAATTTGAACTCAATTACTTCAACTTATAAAGATAATCACTCAATATCACCATATACCCCAGTTCATCAGAATCAATTCAGAGCTGTAGAAAAGTTCGCGACGTAAACTTTGCGACGAACCGCCCGACTGCCCGACCAACCACACACATTTCCTGTATACCTTCTTGTACTCTTTGGATATGCGGGAGTATAATAATAATAGTGATAATACATACACCAAAAACTAATCATAACAACTTATCTAATTACTCTGGCATTATACGTGTGAATGGAATCCGGGACAAAAGCACTTCTAAAACGGGTACGCTTTGTGCGAGGACAGAGTCTGATCCCTGATCTGTTCAGGCAATAGTAACCGTATGCAGACGGTGTGTTAAATCGGTCATTATCTTGTTTACCTTGACCATCATTCTTTCCACGTGTAAATCCTGTACCACTGGCAATTCCAACCCAATGATATTTTGCTACTTTCGCGGTCTATCGATTCTATGGCCTTGTCCTTTTGTGTAAGATTGCCATAAAAACAAATCAAGTTATACATAAAGATTTGATAAAGGAATTGTAGAAAAGAACCATCAGTGTTCTATCCAGCCTCAGTTTGCTCAGTTATTGCCTGATGATTGAGGATGTATTTCGGACAGCAGCTGGTGACTGCATGCAGCTGTGGAAAAATTATGGAAACGAAATGCCTAATTTCATTGCTTTATAATGTGATTTTTTCATTGCGTTAGGGTGTTACTGATGATGAATCTTCATTTGCTGTAACCTATATAGGTAATCAAAATAAATATCTCAGCCAGAATTTAACAAAAAGATAATAAATAACGCTTAAAGAGCATAATGATGGAGATTTTTTTCCAGAACTTAATGGAAATTTTTCCTGTGCGACAAAGGGGTGTGTTCAGACGCCTATGGTGGGCACAGGATGGCGCAAAAGCCCATCGACTAGTTGCAGTAAGAAACAGATTTGCTGAGGTATTTGGAAATCGGGTAATTGCCTTGTATCATGATGTGGATTGGCCACCAGAATCTCTGGATCTGGCTTCTTGCGATTTTTTCCCCCTTTGGGGTTATCTCAAGAGCAAAGTGTTCTTTACCCTTCAATCTGACAGTGCAAAGAATCACTGATGAATTTGAAGCTCTACGCCATCAAGCCACAATGATTCGCAGAGCTGTGCGTGAGATGTAGAAAAGAGCTAATCTCTGTGTGGGAAGGAATGGTGGCCATGTTGAGGGGCATGGGTTGTAATGTTAAAAATAGTTCTCCGAAAAAAAAAAAACCAATGGTAAGTTGTGGTTATTAATTTCATTATTCCATTTGTTAAGTTAATTTCTGATAAGGTGCGTTGATTCTTGCAGTGTCTAAACTTGGTCCCAAGTCCAATTTACCCATTGTCTAAAAAGAATGATTACTTAGCCACCCATGACCGTGTATGCATAAATATCATTTTGAAGAGGAGATACGGTTTTAAGATGTTGCTACTCACTTTGGTGTGAAGTTAACACAATCTTCACAAATTTGAAATAAAATCTTGTTGCGTTTTTTTTTTTTTTATACGCACTGCATAAAGAAAGAGACCCTAATAAAAGGATGGACCCATCATCTGCCCACTACACATGTATTTTTTTTTTTCAGTCCAAACCGATTTGGTATGATATATTTTCAATTTCTCTTAGAATCGTATGCTCTCTATTTCAAATGTGCTTTATATATTTCTTGCAAAACGTTCAATTTTCAATCACCCATCTCAACCAAAACATACTGTATCTCTTTAGAATACCTTTCCTGTTTGAAGTAATCTCTGTGTATAGATAGACCGCCTCCCCAAAAGAGAAACACACACACACACACACATTCATATGCACATACACACGGATACAACATATAATAAAGACAACTGAACACACAAAAACAAAATTCATCCCGTCATTTTCAGTTCTTACAACTGAAAAAATAATGAACCAAACGAACATGCATGTACGTCGTATGACGTTGGCGATCATATTGGTCGTTATATCGCACTAAAATGATTAGACTCTGTGCCCTGAAAATAGACATTGAAATGAAGGTGGACTATTTGAGCTCATAGTATGTTTAATATGAAGCTCCTTGTATTACAGTAATTAACATGAATCACGCCGAACATCCCATTTACAGTTACTCATTCGGTATTCTGTTCAAAATGATTCAAATCAGAGAGAGGTTGGCATGTCCAATGTCACATTGTGCAGAACTCTACAGAGCAGAATTCTGTGACTGCACCATGGCCACCATGACAACGAAAGAGATAAAGGAGGGGGAAAAAGGAATTGCTTTGTAGTCCGTGTTTCAAATTGGCAACTTTGTTCGGTTGGCTGGTCAGAGAGATTTGGAGAAGTTCATTGGCTGTAGAGGGAGACTGGAAGAGTACATTTTACTGAAGGGGTGTTTCCCCATTACCACTTTGTATACATTGTACGGTAGAGACCCGGATCGAATCGGCGGTGGGGGATCTTATCGGCGGTGAGGCAAAAATCCCGCCGATTGGATCTGGGGGATCTTATATACCGGCCACAGTCCGCCAATAAGTTCCGGCGGAACTTATCGACTGGCCGGAACGGATCGCCTGTGACACCGGCGCCGGCTGGGGCATTTGACTCGAAGACGAGAGCATGTATGTATTCAGCTGCAAACTGGGGGGCATTTCATCAACGAGTTCGTCGGAGGTTTTCACCGACAAATTTGCTATCAGCCAATCAGATGCAAGGATTTACACTGACAACTGTTAAAAGCTAATGAAATCCTTGGTCTGATTGGCTGATAGCAAATTTGTCGGTGAAATCTCCGACGAACTCGTTGATGAAACGCCCCCCTGGTACGCAACAGGATGAATTGCGCCATCGTAGGTCAAGAGTTACTCTACAGTAAAAGCTGACTATCCATGGAGCTACACTATAGCTCCATGGACTGTAACAGCAGATTTATTGTTTTAAAGAAATTATTATCGTCGAGGTTCGTATCAGGGCAATTACCCCCCCCCCCCCCCCCCCCCCTTCCCGGCTAAATATTAGTTACTTAGTAGTTGATATGGTTACAGTAAAGATTAGGGCTTGTAGGGTTAGGATTAGATTCAGGATTTATTAGGATTAGGGTCTGGGAAAGGGTTCGGAGTAATTGCCCCAGACCCTCGATCTAGGGTATCGGCCTATGTTTTGTGCTTGTTAATTTGTTTTTCAGCTATAGTATAATAGATATCATGCACCTTTTGAGCTTTTTAAGTGTCAAATGTCAATGACGAAGTCTAGAGCCTTTGACTTTCTGAAAGAGTTAAACAAATTCTTTGTCTTTTTGTCAGAATTCTCTGTCTTTGGCAAAATATAGGTTATTTCTTCTTCTTCTTCTTCTGATTAAGTCTGCCTCCTTCAATAGACTGAAGATTCTTGCAGACTGGTGCTATTTACATCATAATACAATTTATTTACAGATATTTACAAGCACATAGAAAATATGACGAAAATAACTAGCCACTGTGATCAACCGTTAGACGGTTTCGAAATGATCCCACTGATGGCGCTGAAACAATTTCTGACGACAGGGAATTCCAGTTCCTTACAGTTCTTGGGAAGAACGAATGGCGATGCGATTCAATTCTCGAATATGGTACCTGATAGGAGTGTAGTGGTTGCGAGGCTCTCGTCAACTGAGTAGCCTGTTTGATAATATTGAGTCCTGTGCTGAAAGAGGTGCAAGATTATTGTGTATTTTGTACATCATAATTAGCCTGTCATTTTCTCTGCGCTGTTCCAGAGTGGTCCAATTAAGTTCTTGTAGCATTTTGGTGACACTCGAGGTGTTATGATAGCGATTTAAAGTGAATCGCGCAGCTCTTCTCTGGACCATTTCCACTTGGTGGTTTAGGTTCTTAGTAGATGGATCCCAAACTGTGGAAGCATACTCAACAATTGGTCGAACCAACGTTTTGTAAGCTGTCGCTTTAACATCAGAAGATTTTATGCGAAGATTGCGTCTTAGAAATGCAAGCACGTTATTTGCTTTAATGACAGTATTGTTGACATGGTTGATGTGTTGGGTCCACTTCAAATCAGAAGTGATGGTTACACCCAAGTACTTCACGGATTCAACAGATTCAAGAGGGGCGTTATTTAGATGATACACGTGTCGCACCTTTCTTCTTTTCCTGGATATTGTCAAAACCTTACACTTATCTGTGTTCAAATCCATCATCCATTTTTTCGCCCAGTCACCAATTTTGTTTAAGTCCTCTTGAAGATTTTGCGTATGATGTTGATTGTCGATGGTCATGTAGGAAATTGCATCATCGGCAAACATAGGCGAACCTTTGACGCGAGACCATCAGGCAAGTCATTGATGTAAAGCAGAAAGAGGCAAGGCCCAAGAACCAACCCTTGAGGCACCCCAGATCCCGAGGCTATTGGAGAAGATTTAACACCATCCAAAACGACCCTCTGACTTCTTCCATTGAGAAAACTTTGAATCCATTTCAGATTTTTCCCCCTGATACCGTAGTAGTCCAGTTTCTCACCAGTATCATATATTTCTGACATTAATACTATATCTCTTATATGTTTGTCATGTCTATGTTTCTATAATCTGTTCAGTATGCATTCTATCACATATGCATGCAAGCAAAACAGATTTCCAGAAATGGACAATAGATTCAAATTGAATTGAAATGAGTTAGATTGAATTAAATTATTTATTATCATATTTAGTCGAGGACCGCCCTCGTTTATTATATTTGTTATATGCTAATAAGCAAAACGTTCAAAAATGATCATAGGAGATCCCTCAATGCTAAAAACAAACAAGCAAACAACACATCTGAATACAAATGAATAAATATGTATATAAATTTATGTATATTATGTCTACAAATATATATATATATATATATACATATATATATGTTGATAAGGTAGTCCACGTGTTGGCAAGATAAAAAGATAAGTAACAAAGCTGCAACAAAGTTGATACAACACTTGAGAAAGGGCGGCGAGACGCTCGAAAATTTGTGTGAAGAAATAAACCGTTGGTGAATACAGCATGAAATTTGTTGAAGCTTTGTTACTTATGCATATATATATATATATATATATATATATATATATATATATATGTACACATAGGCCTATATATGTATATGCCTACATAATAGGCCTATCAAAGCCAGTGGAATGCTTAGGATATAATTGTGATGACATAGAATCTACGAAACCTACATATACTAAATGTGTACATATTGCTTCGGATTCCACTCCTTTTCTAACATATATAACACCTCCCTTACGGTTTCTTTTTTTTTTCTTTTTCTTTTTTTCATCTTGGACATGTATTTGTGCATAGTTATCAATTTCAAGCTATAGTTCAGAAAAAAACATTTAAAATCCTGCATGGAACTTGGTGGTTGATGGTGTGGAACAATCAATTTAAATCTTCAAATCTTAATTCTCTGTTGTTACCTGAGATCTGAAAAAAAAATGAATATTAGTTCATATCTCACAAAGAGATTTTTCTCCATGAGCTCAAAGGTATCTTATGAAAAGTTAAGCATGACCATCTGATGCACATTAATTTTGTGCATATTATATTCATCAGGTTTATAAGAACAGTTATTTTTTTTAAAAGGATTAAGTCATTGACTAATGCTTGTTTAATACTGTGTTTTAAATAGAATTGAAAGAGAATAGAGGTAGAGAATGGCGCCACGTTTTCAAGGGGGGGGGGGTGGATGGCACTTGTGGGTTTCATGAGCTAACAAGAAAAAAAAAGGCCCTCATCGCAACTTCTGGTGCCACTTCTTCTGCAGCTGATGAGCAAACAACCAAAATACCAAATAACCAAAAAAAAAAAAAGAACCTGAAACAAAACAAAACAAACTAATAAAAAAAGTCTTTGCAGCACGTAAAACAATTAAAAGGCCTTACCGCGCTCAAAGGTTCTATTTTTTTCTACAGTGCCACTTCCGGGATAATGGGGGTGGGGGTGGGTAAAGTTAAGTGGTGAAACCCTATGTATTCCTATGTTTAAAAAAAAGTGTGGGGGCCTTAGCCCCCCACCTCCATCCCTCTATGGGTCCAAATAAGAGTCGAGATTGTAATTCCCTACCCCCCCCCCCCCTTGTCAGTCTCTCTCGTTCGATCTCCGATTTGGATCCCCCCCCCCCCCCGCACCCCAACACGTACACCCATCAACACACGTGTTCGTGACCGGTACGGCACGCTCTATCTCTGTGTGACGTCGACACTTCGGAAAGAAAGGGAGATGTGGGTACTCACAAAAATTGGTTTGTTATCATCTTTATTTTGGGCCATAGGCGCCGGAAGTGGGGGGGGGGGGGCAGGGGGGACGGCCGCCCCCAATCCAAAAAGTGGGGGGGGGGGGGGCAAAACGCATTTTGCCCCCCCCCCCCCAAAAGCCCCCCCCCCAAAAAAAAAAGAAAGAAGAAAAAAATAAATGAAAAACAAAGAAAATAAAATAATTATGTATATATATGAATAAAAGGGGAAAAATATGGCTAAAAACGGCAGCTTTTGGACTGTAAAATGTCAAAATTTTAAAGCTCGCTCGCTTCGTCCGCTCGCATCCACCAGTTGAGCCCGGTGCGCCTCCCCCTTAATTTCTAAAGCGAAAAACATATCTACGACGGCAGTTGTTGGACTCTAGAATGTCAAAATTTTCAAGCTCGCTCGCTTCGTTCGCTCGCATTGAATCGTTATGCCATTCTCCTAATGTTGCTGACAGTAATTGCCAGTAGTTGCGCCCGATGCCCCCACCCCTTAATTTCCAAAGCGAATGATAAATATAGCTACAAACGGGAGTTTTGGGACGGTAAAATGTCTAAATTTTCAAAAAAATCCAGTTTTGGAACTATAGAATATCAAAATTTTCAAGCTCGCTCGCTTCTCTCGCTCGCATTTTATTGCTATGCCATTCACCTTATGTTGCTGACAGTATATAATTTGTCATTCGTTTCACATCGTCATTCCATAATCCATGTAAGGAAAACTTACATTGTTCCTCAATGACTGCGTTGTTGAATGTATCACATTCCGTAATGTATTGTAGTCCCATTATTGCTCACGCACACACGCACAAGCAAACAGACCGTCAAAATTACTTTATGGTTCCATGTTTCGACCCACCGTACGCCACTTTACACACACACACACACACACACACACACACACATATATATATATATATATATATATATATATATATATATATATATATAATAGATGTGTGTGCGTGTGTGTGTGTGTGTGTGTATGTGTATGTGCATATTGTGTAACATATGCATGGTCTAATCTTGAGCCCCCTCCAATGTTTGCCCCCCCCCAATCCAAAACTGCTTCCGGCGCGCGCGATTTTTTTTTTTCCGTAACCCTAACGCGTCGAAATTGCCCATTGTGTCACTTGAGCAAAGACTATCATTGTACAAGTTGGTTTTTGTTTGCTACTGATACCCCGAGAGGAGGTTGAAAGAGTCAATAGAATTCACAAAATTCACAAATATGTGGGTCTGCAGCGATTGCTATTGTTAACATTGATCATGTTTAAGCCCCACAAAATCAGATTCGAAGAGGGCATTTGGTCTTGGGTAACATGGATGAACTCCTAGGTTAATTTGGGTTTATCCTCCAACTTCACAATGATTCAGAAAGGCGTAGTATATAGGCTCCCTTTTTAGTTCAGGTTCATATATATCAACGTATATGATTACATTCTCATGCAATAACATCCATGATGAAGATGAGGGAGGGAAGAGAAACTGCGGGAGGGGGGGGGGGGAGCTAGTAATCGTCGATTTTGATCGATGAAATCTCTCTATAAATATTTTGATTTAATCAGCTTTAAAAAGGCATTTTGGATCGGCATTTAAAAATCAAAAGATGTGCTATTTCCATCAAAATCAATTCATTTTCCTAGTCCATACATTAGTCATGTGCAAATTGCTCTAAGTATCACGATTTGAATTGCTCTATCAATAATTTTTTGATGTTCACTTTATCATTGCCAACCCTATAGTCATTCTCATCACTTATCATCGTCACCTCTACCATCACGACCATCATTGAAGGAAACCAAAACCCAAAAAGAAATGTGGATTGAGTGAAAGCAGCAACATTAGTAGAACACATGCAGTGAAAGTTTAAGGAAAATCGGGCAATCGATGCAAAAGTTATGAATTTTTTAAAGTTTGAATGTTGGAACCACTGGATGCATGACATCATGTGTGGGCAACAACATAAAGAAAAAAAGAAAACAAACATGTTTTCACTTTTCTTGAGTAATGGAAGAGCATTTGATTAACCACTTGCAGAAAGTAGGGGGAATGATACCCTTAACATAAGTCAGTATCAATCAAGTTGATGGAATGTATAATTTTATTGATTTTTTTGGTGGAATTCTCTTCATATTTTCTTTACATTGTCGCCCATCATGGTCTCTTACAACACAAAAAATATAAAAACGAAAAACTTTGCATCGATTGTCCGATTTTTCCTCAAACTTTCACTGATGTATAATGCTAACGTTGCTGCGTTCACTCAATCCATATTGGTCTTTGGGTTTTGGTTTCCTTTAATATCAACCAATCATCACTACCATCATTGCTTTTATTAGATTACCATGCACGACCATAGACATCATTACTATCATTTCACAACTGGATATCATCTTATCATCATCACCACGATTATCACTCGTACCATCGTATACATATCACCACAAGCAATATCTTCCACCACAATCAAATCTTTTTTCCATGTCATCAATCCATCAACAACAACTTCACGAAATCTCTTTCAAAGTTTTCAGCATCATCATCATATCATAAGTCTAAATAAGCATTGCGACTGGCAATATATTTATACTCGATCCCTCCCTCCATTGCCCACATGGCCTAGCACCCGTAATTGACATGATGAAGAGAAACGATTGAATATTAAAACACTGATTTGTTGGTTTGTTTGTTTGTAAGAACACTAGCTCTATTCACACGTACAAAATAGCTGGTTACCGAGCGCGCTCCAAAACTCGAGAGTTCTTGTTAAACTCGCAACTTTTTATAAACTTCATGATCGATATAATTATTATAGAAACAAACACCAGGCTTTAACTGGTATCAGATTCCCAGTGGGTTCATGACTTTAAATGTGTATAAACCATTTGTTGTCGACTGACACCCAAAAAGGGAAGCCATGCGTGATTTGTTGTCTCGAAGTCGTGCAGTATCGTACACATAGAGCTGTGATAGAAGTTTACCAGTATATGAAGTTTATCAATATCAGCATAGCCATATTATGTTTACTATGTGTGAGAGAGAGAAAAAAAAAATCAAACCCACAGCTCCGATTCTCAAGTAAAACACATTTGTAGAAGAAATTTGAAACGATCGTTTTATAATGTGTTATTTGGCACAAAATAATTTTACTTAGGCCTATTTTTAACAATATTAATCGATAGCCAAATGAAAATCAATTTGCCCGATATTAGCCAAATTTAAGATCTTTTCATTAAGTTGGAGCAACGAGCATTAGTTCAGAGTCACAGAGGCTACTTTCTAGTTTTTATGAAATACATTCATAGGAAACTGATAACTATAAGTTTGAACGATGATAGCACACACACACAAATATATATATATATATATATATATATATATATATATATATCATGGTTCAAGTTCAAGTTCAAGTTCAAGTTCAACTTTATTTTCATTTCCATTAAATAAACAGAAACAAAACAAATTTGTAGTAATTTCGATAAACGTACATCAACAAGATACATGTGATGATGAGTAACGATATATAATTGCATTTATAAGGTATATACATATGCATATTACACGAATGGTAATGGAAATGGAGGGTCCCACTAAAAAGCCAAGCTTGTACGATATGGGACCCTCAGAAATACATAAAAAGCAAATAATGGTTTCATGAAACTACAAACAAATATATGAAACAAAATCAAAGATTTTGATCGAAGATCAAAGATAACCAAAGAAAGGTTACAGTTCGTTATTGAGAAGGTTCGTTATTCAGAAGGTTCTTTATTCCCAAGGTTCGTTATTCCAAAGATTCGTTATTCCGAAGGTTCTTTATTCCGAAGGTTCGTTATTCCGAAGTTTCGTTTTCCGAAGGTTCGTTAATCCGAAACTGAAACAAAGCTCGTTATTTCGAAGGTTCGTAACGGACCCTAGTTCATTGTCGGATCAATGAACCTTCGGAATAACGAACCCTATTTTATTTTCGGATTAGCGAACCTTCGGAATAACGAACCCTATTTCATTTTCGAATAAACGAGCCTTCAGAAAGCGAACCCTATTTTTTCGGATAAACGAACCTTCGGAATAACTAACCTGCGGAATATCGCCACAAATGTTCGGAATGATATACCCTTTTTGATTTTCGGATTAACGAATCTTCGGAATAACGAATATCCGAAACACACAAATTCCCTATATATTTAGAGGTTTATTAACCCAAAATTCAAGAAAGGTTCGTTAATCCGAACATTTGTGACGTTATTCCGAAGGTTCGTCAGTCCGAAAATAAAATAGGGTTCGCTATTCCAAAAGGTCGTTTATTCGAAAATGAAATAGGGTTTGTTATTCCGAGATTCGTTATTCCCAAAATCAAACAAGGTTCTGGAACGGGTCATAAGACTTTTTTTGAACGTTCTTAAAATGTTTTTAAACGTTCTAGAGGGTTTTCAAAAGTTATCTGGATGTCTATAACGTCCAAACGTTTTTCTGTCGGTCCTTAAAACTTTGGAAAGTCATTTAGTGTTATCTTACCGTTTAAAACAACGTTTTATAACGTCCAATTGAAACGTTTAAATACGTCGAAAACCTTCCACAAGAAGACGTTCTGAAAAAAGTTTTGACAAAACGTTCAAATAACGAACTTGCAATGTTTCAAGAACGTTTAGAAAACATCTTTGTGTTAGCTGGGTAAAGACGTAAAATTCAAGTCAGTTTTGAGACGCATTATTCACTTCATATTTGCGACGTATTAGTGAAATAAAATTTACTTTGCTTTGCAACCTATTTACCATGTCATATTAATGACGTGGCTTTAAATTTACGTCAGTTTTGTGACGTCTTTGTGAATTCATATGATAAGGCCTAGGAATTATAATTTTATAGAGTTATATCAGTTTGCGACATATATACTGTCGTCAGAACGACGACAAATTCACGTCAGTCAACTGTCAAAAATAAGATATTTTTAGCTCAAATGGAAGACATAGAGAGACGTCATTATCTAGACTTTAGAAAGGCGTAATAAATGTCGTTTGTTTGCGGTAAATAAGCAAAGAAAACAGACGCTATTAAGACGTCTCAAACTGACGCCAATAAGTCGTATTGTTGTTTGAACCCATATCTAAAAGACGTCATATTTGTGACGTCTTTCTGACGCCTGGTTGGTTACACGAAGGGAACCTGTGGAAGAACAGACATATTTTGATAAATATGACTGAACAGGCAATTCCCCGTTTCTTCTGTACGTATATGCAATGTATATGCAACTTGTAATGTGTGTATTTTTATATGAAGACGGAAATGAAAACAAACAAACAAACAACGAAGACGTTGTAAAGACGTGTAGATTACTAATTTAAAGTCGCATAGACGAAAATAAACACAGATACTTGACATCATATAAACGTTTAAACTGACGTGAATATGTCGTATTTTTCAAACTGACGTCAATATATGTCGTATTTTTGCTCAAATGGAAGATGTCATTGGTGGTCATTAGATTCGTCTAAATGACGTGTAAATCACAATTCTAAAGACAAGATTTACGTCAGAATAACGTCACGAGCACGTCATCTACACGTTAATTCATGCCTTTTTGATGTATATTGGAAAAGAAAAAAAAGGAAGACGTCTGAAAGACGCCTTTTTTACGAAAACTATGTAAACAAGGAAAATAGACGTGATTTTGACGTCATTTTTAGATCGTGGGCGGTTAAGGTCTAATATAGCGCATGTGAGTACCTCAAAGTACAACCATGATACAAATCTGGGTCCTAGCTGACATTTGGACGTTTCTAAAAGTTCATTATTTGGACGTTTTGTCAAAACGTTTTCAGAACATCATTTTTCTGGAAGATTTTCGACGTATTCAAAACGTTTCAATTGGACGTTATAAAAACGTTTTTTTAAACGTTAAAATAACAAGAAACCTTTCTAATTCTTTAAGGACCGACAGAAAAACGTTTGTACGTTATAGACATCCAGATAACTTTTGAACAAAAAAAGTCTTATGACCCATTCCAGAACCCTGTTTGACTTTTGGATTAACGAACCTTCGGAATAACGAACCCTATTTCATTTTCGAATAAACGAGCCTTTGGAATAGAACCCCTATTTTATTTTCGGAATAACGAACCTTCGGAATAACGTCACAAATGTTCGGATTAACGAACCTTTCTTGAATTTAATGTTAACAAACCTCTAAGTATAGGGAATTTGTGTGTTTCGGATATTCGTTATTCGGAAGGTTCGTTAATCCGAAAATCAAAAAGGGTATGTTAATCCGAACATTTGTGGCTTTATTTCGCAGGTTAGTTATTCCGAAGGTTCATTTATCCGAAAAAAATAGGGATTGCTTTCTGAAGGCTCGTTTATTCGAAAATGAAAAAGGGTTCGTTATTCCGAAGGTTCGCCAATCCGAAAATAAAATAGGGTTTGTTATTCCGAAGGTTCATTGATCCGACAATGAAATAGGGTCCATAACGAACCTTCGGAATAACGAACCTTTTGAAAACGAAAGTTCGGAATAACGAACCTTCGGAATAACGAATCTTTGGAATAACGACCCTTCGGAATAAAGAACCTTCTGAATAACGAACTTCTGAATAACGAACTGTAACCATGATATTTTGGGTGCTATCATCGTTTAAACTTATAACTATCAGTTTCCTATGGATGTATTTCATAAAGACTCGAAAGTAGCCTCTGTGACTCTGAACTAATGCTCGTTGCTCCAACTTAATGAAAAGAGCTTAAATTTGGCTGAATATCGGGCAAATTGATTTTAATTTGGTTATCGATTAATATTATAAAAAAATAAGTGAAATTATTTTGTGCCAAATAACACATTATAAAGCGATCGTTTCAAATCTCTTCTACAAATGTGTTTTACTTGAGAATCGGAGCTGTGGGTTTGATTTTTTTTCTCTCTCTCACACATAGTAAACATAATATGGCTATGCTGATATTGATAAACTTCATATTCTGGCAAACTTCTATCACAGCTCTAAAGTGTACGATACTGCACGACTTCGAGACAACAAATCACGCATGGCTTCCCTTTTTGGGTGTCAGTCGACAACAAATGGTTTATACACACTTAAAGTCATGAACCCACCTGGGAATCTGATACCAGTTAAAGCCTGGTGTTTGTTTCTATAATATATCGATCATGAAGTTTATAACAAGAACTCTCGAGTTTTGGAGCGCGCGCGGTAACCAGCTATTTTGTACGTGTGAATGCGGCTAGTTTTCTTACAAACAAACAAACAGACAATCCAACAAATCATGTTTTAATATTCTATCGTTTCTCTTCATCATTTCAATTACGGGTGCTAGGCCATGTGCGCATTGAAGGGAGGGATCGAGTATGAATATATTGCCAGTCGCAATGCTTATTTAGACCGATGATAATAATGATGATGCTGAAAACTTTGAAAGAGATTTCGTGAAGTTGTTGTTGATGGATTGATGACATGGAAAAACGTATTGATAGTGGTGGAAGATATATTGCTTGTGGTGATATTGTATACGATGGTAATACGAGTGATAATCGTGGTGATAAGATGATATCCAGTTGTGAAAAGAAATGATAGTAGTGATGTTTATGGTCGTGCATGGTAATCTAATAACAGCAATGATGGTAGTGGTGATTGGTTGATATTAAAGGAAACCAAAACCCAAAGACCAATATGGATTGAGTGAACGCAGCAACATTAGCATTATACATCAGCGAAAGTTGAGGAAAATCGGACAATCGATGCAAAGTTTTTCGTTTATATATTTTTTTTGTGTTGTAATCACTGAATAAAGAGACTACTAGAGACCATGATGGGCAACAATGTAAAGAAAATATGAAGAGAATTCCACCCAAAAAAAAAATCGATAAAATTATACATTCCATCAACTTAATTGATACTGACATAATTCATGTCAAGGGTAGTAATCATTCCCCCTTTACTTTCTGAAAGTGGTTAATCAAATGCTCTTCCAGTACTCAAGAAAAGTGAAAACATATTTGTTTTCTTTGGTTTTCTTTATGTTGTTGCCCACACATGATGTCATGCATCCAGTGGTTCCAACATCCAAACTTAAAAAATTCATAACTTTTGCATCGATTGCCCGATGTGTTCTACTAATGTTGCTGCTTTCACTCAATCCACATTTCTTTTTGGGTTTTGGTTTCCTTCACTGATGGTCGTGATGGTAGAGGTGACGATGGTAAGTGATGAGAAGGACTTTAGGGTTGGCAATGATAAAGTGAACATCAAAAAATTATTGATAGAGCAATTCAAATCGTGATACTAGAGCAATTTGCACATGTATGGACTAGGAAAATGAATTGATTTTGATGGAAATAGCACATCTTTTGATTTTTAAATGTCGATCCAAAATGCCTTTTTAAAGCTGATTAAATTAAAATATTTATAGAGAGATTTCATCGATCAAAATCGATGATTACTAGCTCCCCCCCCCTCCCGCAGTTTCTCTTCCCTCCCCCATCTTCATCATGGATGTTATTGCATGAGAATGTAATCATATACGTTGATATATAATGAACCTGAACTAAAAAGGAGCCTATACTACGCCTTTCTGAAGCATTGTGAAGTTGGAGGATAAACCCAAATTAAGTCAGGAGTTCATCCATGTTACCCAAGACCAAATGCCCTCTTCGAATCTGATTTTGTGGGGCTTAATAAACATGATCAATGTTAACAATAGCAATCGCTGCCGACCTAAATATTTGTGAATTTTGTGAATTCTATTGACTCTTTCAACCTCCTCTCAGGGTATGAGAGTAGCAAACAGAGAGTATAAATAACAATATAACAAACCAGTGAATACAATACTCAAAGATTACACATGACACAAAAGATATACAAGATTATAGTGTATATGGGAATACAAATAAAATGAAAAGATATATAGACGTTAATCTACATGTAAATAGCAGATTACAAATTTGACAAAGAAGGTTGCTTCACTAACCTATATACCGCTACGTGTCGCTATGATACGTATATATAATACTTTGATTATGATTTATTCCAAGCTTCAATTAGATTTCCAATTTACTTTTTGCAAGATATTGATGACGACGTCGAGTTTGCATGGATCCTAGCAGGGAGGTGTCCCTGATCCTAGTAACGCAAGTCTCGCGAGACACTAGCAGGAAAAGTGTCAGCAGACGGCGAACAAAACTACAGAAATACCACCTATAGTCCAGCGGATATAGAAAAAATCATGCACTTTATGGTAAAAGCACCATATTTGGTACACATGTACATGATGCCAATACAAGTCATTTCTGATATGGAAGCCACTCTGATTCTCCCTTTGGCGGCCGTGGCGGCCATTTTTCAAAATGGCCGCCATGTGATATAGCAATGCTGTGTATTTTGGAAACTATAAGTCCGATTGTCGTGATTTTTGTACCAAAGTATAGGTTTTGGGGGTCAAGGATTCCAATAAAATAATTTTTGAGAGGATAAAACCATGGCAACCTACTTATTGGCGGCCATTTTGAAAAAATATGGCCACCATGTTAGATAAAAACATATCCTTAAATCGTATGGACAAAGGGTCATGACTCTGGTACCAACTTATAGGCCTATGTTTTTGGGGTCAAGGATTCCCATAAATTCAACTGTAAGTGAATATGAATCGCTTCATCCTCCGTTTTGGCGGCCATTTTAATGAATATGGCTGCCATACAACAGAAAATGAATATTGTATATCTTCGAACTCAAAAGATATATAATCACGATTCAAGTGTAAAAGTATACTAGTAGTTTTGGGGTGAAGGTTTTCAATTTAATGATGTTTTAGCAAAGTGAATAGGTTCATCACATCCTTTGTTTTGGCGGCAATTTGATAAATATGGCCTCCCTCCAGTTATATAGCGTACGAGTGTTATGAAAGTGGGATGCCCATTGTGGATTGATTCTGGTGTAAATGTTTGTTTTAGAGTTCAACAATTACTTGTGTTCACTTATTTTTAGTATTCTAATGTGGAACATCTAGGCATAGTTAACTTTGGAAGCATTTTGGAAAATATGCTCAACTTCCTTTATAGGATTTCTGTGTGTACAGTATGTGAAAAACATGATCTTCACAATTTCATGTCTGAAGTACATATTTCTCAAGATTATACAGTTTCTAGAAATATAGACTCTCGCTTTCTCTGGTCCCTGGACCATGGAATGAAAATCATAGTTTCCAACCAATATAGTACGTCTGTTTGCTTTGGAAATATGACACTAAGTGTGAGAAAACTTCTAAAACTTATTGGGTCACTTTCATACATCAAATGTAAACACACTACAATTATGTACGTCTGTAAAATCCATGATTGACCAGGCTGTTCTGGTACTTACAACTACACTGAATCTTATACATCAAACGATAAAGTAAATATAATAGGTATTATACGATACATCTTTATCTAGGTTTACATCTAATTGTAACTTGCAGCGTAGTGGGTAAAGAATCGGCCTCATGAAAACAAATCAGATCTTCTGCCAAAGTTTTGTATCCTAAGCGAGTATACCAACATCATTTCTTTTAGACAAAGCTGGACATGATAGGTTTTTTTGTGTCATCATCTTGACATATGAATATGATGTATACTTGGTCTAATCTGTTTCTTTCCTGGGAGCTGGTTTCTCGGTTGAAATGAGCTTTGCCTTTGAAGCCATGTTATCCTACAAATAAACCCAATTAGCAATTACTTAAAAAGATAACATTTTATGTAAATGTGCTTCACAGAGGTAATAAAAGCAAAAAACTTATGTGTACATTTTTTCTAGAAATGTGACAAACATTTTCGTTAAATGGATTTGTGGTTGTGAATTTTACCTTTCGATGTACAATTATTTGTAAAGAACAAGAACAAGGAAAAATCAAATTATCTGTTTCTGTGTGTAGTTCTACTCTGAATACATTACTTGTTATAGTTGATTTATGCATTAATTTTTATCAATGATTTTAGCCTCTTGAACTGAATTTCACCCTACCCTAACCCCAAAGAAATTATGCAAATATATATTTGATGCATTTGCCATTCTCATATGGAATAAGGATTAAGGTTTCATAATTCAAAAGCAACTTCTACAGGTAAATGGACAGTGGGCATTTCAACGCAATTTTATAACGCAACAGCGCCATCCAAAATATAAACTACAAGAAAAGTTATGCTAATTTATGAATTTAAGGAAAACCTCAAAGAAATACAAATTTTGGGGTTCATAATTATTGGAAGATAAAACTGCAGAATGAAATATTCAGTATATCGATCTTTCTACTTACCGGCACCAGTAGAAATACTGAAGACGTTCTCTAAAGCACACCTGCATCTACATAATTATGCATTAACGTTCATCACCGCTCATCAATGGATGATCAGGAACAATAATTGTTTGGATTGTCAGAGCTCATTCGATTTCTTTATATGATTCCTTATAATTTTGTGTAACAGTTTTGACAAGGTCATACTATGAAATAATGAACAAGAACTGAGAACTTTAGAAATCAATAGGTCTTATGAGACTGCAATAATCATGTTTTTGTGGCTGAAAACTATGACAGTATTACACTTATTGTACTCTCCTGTCTATGCATCCAAAATTGGGGGGAAAGTCTTCTATTCCATTCTCACCATTTACTCTACCTAAGTGATATTCAACATAATTATCTTTATAGTATTCCAGGTATGCAACAATTATTATACTTGCGTGATGTTCAATACCTATACTTGAATAGTGAATGTGATAGAGGTATGGTCAATCAACAACAATCAATGAACAATAAACTAAACGCCCCAACAACAAAGGAGGTTCATTTACCAATAATAGGTGAACGATTCTTGTCAATGGGACACTACATATGGCAAGTGAGGGTGTATATATATATATATATATATATATATAGTGGCCCCTCAGAAAACGGAAACGAATATTTTTTTTTTCAAAACCAAAACGAAATTGTCCAATTTGGTTGAGTACTTTTCTTTCTAGACATGTTTTTGTTGATCATTAATTTCTTACTTTTTTATCAAAGCTCAGCAGCAGAGACTACCCGACAATTGAAGGTGAATTTCCGACAATAATCCTATTCAAGCATTCCACATTGTGATGTGCGGCCTCAATTCTTTGTTAGTCTCCCAAGGCAGTGGCTTTTGTTCGATGCTGAAATTTGTTGAATTGAGCTAAGAAATTTACGCTCGACCCGTCTTTACACAAACATCTGTAGAATAAAAAATACTCAACCAAATCGGATGATTTTGGTGTCATTTTTCTTCTAGATAAATTCTCTATAACTTTATGTCATTCATTTTTGCATAAAGTAATGCAAATGTGCAAATTATTTGCGAAAACTCGCGTTTCCATTAATTCAAGGCCACACTGTATAATATAATGTGTGTGTGCGTGTGTGTGTGTGTGTATGTGTGTGCATACTCTATGTAGTGCGGCAGTCATATTTATCAAAATGGACCTGAAAACGAGATGTGTTAGTTCTATTCATCAGCAAATGCTTGTTTAAAATCATTGACCCCAATTAGTTTCAAAGACGTACAGTATAGTAAGTATATATTGCGGTGGCCATGTTTTAAATGGCAGCCAAAACGTATAGGATGTGATGGTTGTATACACGAAATGATGTATCCATTTAAATAATTAAACCTCAAAAACATATTTTTGTACCAGAATCATAAAGATGCATCCATTGCTTAAAGATATATGAATAGAATGTAGAGCGGCAGCCATGCTTTTTTCAAAATGGCCGCTAATAAGTAGGTTGCCATGGTTTTATCCTCTCAAAAATTATTCTATTGGGATCCTTGACCCTCAAAACCTATACTTTGGTACAAGAATCACAGCAATCGGACTTGTAGTTTCCAAAATACACAGCATTGCTATATCACATGGCGGCCATTTTGAAAAATGGCCGCCACGGCCGCCACAGGCAAAATCAGAGTGGCTTCCATATCATAAATGACTTGTATTGGCATCATGTACATGTGTACCAAGTATGGTGCTTTTACCATATGTGCACGATTCACCCTATATGTGCTCTATATCCGCTGGACTACTAAGGGAAAGCCGAACGCGATGGCGATGACATGTGAAGTGGAAACACACACAAACACTCACACACGCGCATACACATACCCATACACACAAACCCGTTGTTATGTTTCTGCTTGAAGGACGGCGTCCCATTCTCACATTGTAATCTGATTCTGTGGTTAGCAGACGACCATGCCAATGGTACTCTGTATACTGTGTAACAGTACGAACCCAACGCCTAACTGTTGAAGTCCACGCACATGCGTACAAAAACCAACTTGTACACTGATAGTCTTTGCTCAAGTGACACTATTGGCAATTTCGACGCGTTAGGGTTACGGAAAAAAAAATCGCTTCCGGGTTTACATCAAGAAAACATGGTGCATGTTGAGGCGCAGGCAGCGCATGCACGACACGCACGTGTGTGTACAGTGTGCATAACGACGCGCGGAAATTAGTGCTCGTGTGTGTATGCATGCACGGTGGGGGTACGATGCGACGTATCGTGCGCTCCTCTCTCTCCATGCAACACGGCAACACCGGCCTAGCTATGAGCTAGCAGCAGTCCTAGCACTCTCTCTGCCGAAGCTGCCGAAGCTTCCGGCAGCGGTTCAAGCTCAACTGAGCTCTGTGTGTGACGAGGGCAGCAGGGCCAGTAGGGGCGGCCGGGTACAGCGGTGTTCGACTTGGTTCACCTAATCTCACGGCTCAAGTGACCTTGGTCGCTGTTGCGTTGGTGGTGTCGTACTTGCGTGAATTGTGTTACTTCTTGAAATTTCAGTGTCCTGGGACCTGAGATGAGAAGGGTGAGCAGATATCACGTGTATGTACATGTACTATACCTAGATAATGATCATGATCGTCGAGCAAAGACTATTAAGTATAATTAAGTTAAACTACAAAAGGAAGAATTCACATTTTGTCCTTTCTGTTTTATTGTCAATATTGTATTGTAGACATTGTTACTAAGAAAATAGAGGTCTAGATTCTATAGACGCTATCTAACGTTAGTAGTTGTTCTATTGGTATTGTAGTTTTGAATAAATTCAGGTGAACTAGTTTATAAAATACCAGCCTGGACTAGGTTTTCTGTATAACAGTGTAACCGGTAGCGGTACTGCACTGGTGTTTGTGTAGAACCTAGACCTGCAAAATTGGAGACTACTGGAGAAATGGAGTTCTATTAAAGCCAAGGATTTAGCTCGAGAACGTTACACCTACTACATTGTAGTTCTGTATTACCCCCTTATTAAAGCAGGTGGATCGACAGAACACTTTCAAGATCCACCTCCATTATTGAGCTCATATGATTGGCAATGCACAACTCATTTTTCGTACAGGTGAGGTGTAGAACTCTACTTATAGCTCAGCATGTCTTGGACCCCGTTTACTGTGAGTTAAAGGGCCGGGCTCGGCTGCAGCCGAGCCCGGCCTTCTTGCAGCCGAGCCTGGCCCTCTTGTCAGAGCTGGCCATTTTTACAATCAGTGGTGTAAAACACGGTTTTGGCACTAATTGGTGTATAACTTTCTTATACACTGACAGATATGCATTATTTTTTCTCATAAACTTACCACCCACAGTGTCTACCTTGGGTACCTTAATGAACTTTCCTCTCTTTTTCTTTCAGATGTGGCATGCACTTACATGCTTGAAATCCAACACTTTTGGTGTATGCACTCTGACATGGTTTTTTTGTCAGACCTAGCATATTAAATTGTTTATTCCTTTTCATTATTCTTGTTGTTGTGGTGATAGACAGGTATCCAACATTAAGAACTATTATGTTTACCAGGTTCTGCTTTGTCTTCTTTAAAGACTGAAATTGTCCAAACTTTATGTTTCGGAGGTGACATTTTCCGTTAACAATTAACCCCTCTTTTGAGTTAGCTCTTGCTCACAATTATAAAATTCAACTTTGCTAATTTCCATCAAAACAGAATAGTAATCAATCTGACTTAACTTAGATCCAAAGATTATTTGATTCAAATAGCTTATCATTTTTTGGTGAGTGTTTATAAATTTATGCAACTTTTCCGTTAACTTTTCTGTCACCTCCGAGACAACAGATTTATGTATTTGATTTTTTTATTCTTGACATCAGTTATACATTACATTTACAAAAATGTAACATATCCCCTCACATTATCTCTGAAGGAAGGTAGTAGAAATATAGCCTGTTGTTTTCATTTCGGAGCAATTTACAATTTTCCGTTAACACTTGTCACCTCCGAAACAATCGTCACCTCCGAAACAACAAGCGTATTATATTTGATAATTTCTCGAAGACAAAGCAATTTTGTTTGATTCTGTCCAATTGACAGGAATCTCTTTTGGATGAAAATAGTAATATGGCAACAGGAAGTGAGAATTTTCTAGAGATTAATAAAAGATCTAATAAAAACTAAGAATTACTGTTTCGGAGGTGACAAAACACTGTTAACAAGAGTTTTTGCTCATTTCTATTGAAGAGAAACCATATCATGTACACCAATGGTTTCATTTATTTTAGTAACATAAGTCTCAAAGTGGAGAAATCAACTAACACACTCTCACTCTTATTTTTATTACTATACTGTACGTCTTAGGGCAAATTTACATTTTTTCACTTTTTTAACAAAGAGAATGCACAAAATACACCCAT
The DNA here is from genome assembly GCF_040938485.1 of Diadema antillarum. Classification (NCBI taxonomy): domain Eukaryota; kingdom Metazoa; phylum Echinodermata; class Echinoidea; order Diadematoida; family Diadematidae; genus Diadema; species Diadema antillarum. The sequence continues at coordinate 570,576 of NW_027270899.1, forward strand.
CTGTTGTATATATAATATTGTAATCAAGATCAATTCTCCTGCTTTAGTTAAGTAAACATGTAGATGCTTTCATCTTAGAAGCTTGATTTCCAATTTAAGCAATTTAGTTGTGAAGATTTACCAATCAAAGCTTTCCATGTAGGTTGCTTTTTCTTGTGTTTCGGAGGTGACATTGTTTGTTAACACCATATTGTTATGTGATAGTGAAAGGCAAGACTTCAGTTCCTTTTCACTATCTATTAACATTTTCAAGTAAATTTAATATCTACAAAATCGTCACAATAGAAGTGACTTTTGTATACCTAGCTCACCAGAATTCCTTTGATACCAAAGTGATACATGTGGCAGTTTATGCATGCCCTAGTCCACAATCTTAAAAAAAAATCATAAAATAATCAAACTCCACAAAAAGGCCACATGCCTATAGCTGGTGCACAACTTGTTCTTGAATTCTTAGTTGTTGTTTGTCCATGTACAACGTGGTAATCATTAACAAAATTATGTGACTTTTTTTTAAATATGACAATAATTATTACATTTTCCAAGTTGAACCAACTGTTTATGACATTGTATTTTTTAAGATTATTGAAGTTATCTGACAACTAAAGTGAACAGAGGAACAAGTCCCCAAGACTGGAAAGGGAAAGATCCAAAAACAAGATTTGTAGTTCCATCTCAATATAATTTTGATGACGTGTTTACCTTGTTTTGTTATTATGTTTTATCTTAGAATTTGGCTTTAAGTACTGGAATTTCAAGGAAAAGAAAATGGTTTCTTAAAGGACAAGTCCACCTTCATATACATGTGGATTGAGTGAATGCAACAACATTAGTAGAACACATCATTGAAAGTTTGGGAAATTGGACAATCCATTCAAAAGTTATGGGTTTTTTTTAAGTACATTGTATCTATGCAATCACTGCTGGATGAGACGACTATGACAGTGTATGATGTCACATGCATACAACGATATAAAGAAAATATAAGTAAATTTCACAAAACTTTACTTTTTGCTACTGATGTACGTATGTTACGGCAATATTATTCACCCTGCCTTCCAAAAGAGAAAAGTCAAGTGTTCTTTTGTTATGCAAGAAAAGTGAAAATATGTTGAATTTTCTTGATACTTTCTCTATATCCTTGTACACGTGTGACATCACAAGCTATAGAAGTCTTCTCATTCAGCTTTGACTGGGCAGAAACTTCAAAAATTCATAACTCTGGAACAGATTGCCTTATTTTCCTCAAACTCTCACTGATGTGTTTTACTAATATTGCTGTATTTACTCAACCCTCGTGTCTATTGAGGTGAACTTGTCCTTTTTCGGTCCCTTTAATATAGAGGGTTATTTGAGACCAGTTTGTGTCCGGGACCTTCTGTGAAGTTGATGGGTAAAATTACTGAACAAAAAAAAATTTTCCCCATAAGTTCACACAAAAGCATTATGCTGCTCTCTTCAGCTAGGAAACATAAACTGTTGTCTTAACCAAACTGTAAAAACTTGCTAAAGATTAGTATGAATTACAGTCTAAAACAAAATATGAGCTGGTATCCACTATCATGAAAGAGAATAACGAAACAAAATAACAAGTAAGAACTGAAAGAAAGAGCTTATATTTGAAAATTAAAGCCATGAGGAAAGACATGAATGTTCACAATATATTAGTTAACACCTGAGAAGTTGGGTTGTCTCTGTGTTGTGTCACCTCCAAAACAATAAAATGACTTTTTCTTATCTTATACTTTTTACTCTCAAAAGTGACTAATATATATGATTTGCTGGTAATTTTCACGCAATTCAGAAAGATACATAAAATATATTTTAGTAATGTCAACAGTTTAAATGAATCTGGTATATACATGTAGAAAATTTATCCCAGATGAACCAAACACCTTTCACCAGTATTATAACATTTGTATGGTGGCTATCAAGAATGATGAAGAATTCATGAACATCCTTGAATTAATCTATTTATAATACTATACTGATGTGCAAACAAAAACATAATACAAGTCAAATAAGAATTTTTGCTTTTGGCATTCATAACCTATGTCCCAACCAAAAAATTACAATGGTACCCTCCGCAACGATAATTTTAAAGATAATGAATCAATCTAAAATACAATTTGAGAGATTGAAACTATAACTCATTGCCCACACCTTACAGAAAACCCCATTCAATTTGCTTCAGAGGTCAAAGAGAAATGAGGATTTTTGTAGAGCATGTCAGGAATCCCTTCCCTCCAAGTTCTGTATATTGTGTTTACACATTAATATGCAGTTCCAAGAGCATCCAAGTACTAAACTTGGAAGAATCAGACTCCTGACATCCTTTATAACAATCCACATTTCTTTGAGACCACTTAACCAAATTGACTGGGGCTTTCTGCAAAATAGAGCTAAGATGTTATAATTTAAGACCCCAAAGTAGATTTTAGCTGATTTAATCATATCATATGCTATCAATGCAAAAGTCTAATTGTAATTTTTTTTTTTTTTTTTTTTTTTTGGGGGGGGGGGGGGGGACATACTATGTGAATACTTGAACACAATGTTAACATTGAATGTCACCTCCGAAACAAAGTTATTCTTCCCTGGTGTTGTGGAATAAAATGTTCTGAGAGCAAAGAAACATTACTAAAATGATCTTACACCCTCATTTCAAGTTAAGGTAGAAAATGGAATGCCATGTTTCTTCAGGTTACAATATCTAGCTTATGTCCGTCATATTCTTACTGTAAATGAATATTTCAACACAATGTTAACATTGAATGTCACCTCCGAAACGAAGTGATTCTTCCCTGGTGTTGTGGAATAAAATGTTCTGAGAGCAAAGAAACATTACTAAAATGATCTCACACCCTCATCTAAATTTAAGGTAGAAAATGGAATGCCATGTTTCTTCAGATTACAATATTTAGCTCACAACCTTCGTCCAAATGGAAGGCAAACTACCGGTGCCCATGCTAATTAATGAAGTGTAAAAAAACACTTGTTCTGTGTGGTTTATCTGCTTGAAACAGGAGTTAATTTCTTGTTCTCGAGTTATAATTATTAAAAACATTGATAAAAAGAAGAAGTTTTGTGTTATTGTCACTTATTCTCAAAAAAACTGAGCATTAATATTAATGTCACCTCTGAAACATTCTATTATGTTAACTGTCACCTCCGAAACATCCATGTGTAAAAAATCCAAGATTTAAAGAAATGATTGGAATTTCATTTAACCTACATAGGAAGGTAGCCCTTCTTAAAGACTTGTTATAGTATAGAGTTTGACCTGGCTTGCCCTCCAATAAATAGTTAAAATCTTCAAAAATTGCATGTCAATTGGTATTTTTACCAAAAATTTATAAATCTCATGTACTTTTTTTAAATTCACTTTATATTCAACCCCAAAATAGTTTTGATTCACAAACTATATATTGTTGTTAACCATATAAACTTTGCATGGTGAAGTTTGACTACTGAGTTTTGTCATTATGGTGCAGTTCATGAAAACAAAATTTTGCTTAAATTTACTTCAGGTGCCAGGGTTTTCCTTAAATTACACCAATAACTCTTCAGCTTTAAGGTCTGAAATGTTATTTTTTCAAAAATTTGAATACTTTCCAACAGGAATCAAACAGAATAATGAAAAGATATTTTGTTTGAAATTTTGACCCTCTGAGTACAAAAGTTACACCACTGATCGTAAAAAAGGCCCAGTGCTGTAAACACGCAAAAGGCCAAATGCGGTACCAAAATCGGCTGCGCATTTGGCCAAGCTCTGGACTAGTCTCGGCCGCGGCCTTTTCTCACTGTAAACGCAAACTGGGCCAAATGCAGTACCAAATTGTGACCGACGCCCTCCCAATAATAGTGTTTGTTTACATGCAGAGCGCTGCGCCACTACGACAAACCTCATTTTGAAAGGTTTGAAGTAAAAGCCCGGCCGAGCCCGGCACTGTAAACGGACAGAATTGTGGGGCCGAGTACCGCAATTGAGGCTGCACTGTAAACGGGGTCTTTGACTCATTTACAGCTCTCCTCTGTAAGACAAAGGAGGGGATTCCATGAAGCCAGATGGGACAGTGTAGTCTCCGCGGAACATCCCCATCGACAAGATACAGATCGTTCTTTCGTTCAAGCACTAAAGTGGCAATATCAAATGCTCCAAATACCGGCATTGCATTTAACAGCACTGGCGACCCCATCACTTTCACTGGTTACAGCGCCCTCGGGTTGATTTACATCTTGAACAGAAAAGGATCATAGCTAATTTACTGTTATTTTTTGGGCCTCAAGGTCTAAATGAATGACAAGTAAATAGTTTGATATGTCAGCATTAGCCAATTACATGTACAAGTCCATAATAAAGATCCATAAAGAAGGGCAATCTCTTGAAATACCGGTATATGCTCATGACATTATCCCCCACCCCCTCTTATCTGGCAATGATATGATACTTTAACTAGTGGTAAGTTAGACTTTGTCTGACAACATACAAATTGTATATACAGTCAACCTCGCCTAAGTCGACCTCGCATAAGTCCAAAACTCGGCCAAGTCGAAGCTCCAGAAAAGTCCCGATTTTCTCTTTACTTATTTCTTTAAAATAATCTTGCACAAGTCGAAGTTTTACAAGTCGAATTTCGCCTATGTCGAAGATAATTTCGAGTCCAGATTTGTGTAAAATTATTACATGTAATTTTCATCGCACAAGTCGAAGTTTTTTTTTCCCCGTACGTCATTCAAACATTGAGTGAAGCATTCTTTCATTCTTCGATAAATAAGCGAAGGAAAAAAAAACCCACTACTTTTGTAATAAAATACTCCCAAGGGTCGAAAACAAGTTAACCCTAATATCCCTTGTATTCTTGATGTCCAGCTGAGAAGAACATAAAAACCAAAATTTCAGAAATGAAGATTTTGGTGGCCCGCGAAAAAGGTCGGATGTTTGCCATTACTTTTGGAAATGAACAGCGGTAACAATCGGCTCCGTAAGAAGCTAAAATAAATGTCAGATGTTTGCTTTTAATTTTGGAAATGAATAACGGTAATATTCGACTCCGTATGATACTAAAATGAATGTCGGATCTTTGCTCATACTTTTGGAAATGAATAACGGTAAGATTAAGCTCCGTACGGTGCTGAAGTTAATGTCAGATATTTGAATTTGCGTTTGGAAATGAATAAGGATAACAATCGGCTCCGGAAGATGCTGAAATGAACGTCAAATGTTTGCTTTGACGATCGGAAATGAATAATAATAGTACGCTGTATTCAAGTCCGTACGATGATAAAATTACTGCCGGATGTTTGCTTTTACGTTCGAAAGTAAATAACAATAACATTCAGCCCGGGAAGATGCTAAAGTATAAATGTCGAATGGTCACTTTGACGTTCGGAGATGAATAACAGTAATATTCAACTCCGTATTTGTACCATGATTGAATAAATGTCGGATGCTTGTTTTTAATTTCGAAATTAAATATAGCAATAACATTCGGCTCCGGAAGACGCTGAAATAAATGTCAGATGATTGCTTTCACGTTCGGAAATGAATAGCAGTAATATTCTGCTCCATACGATGCTAAAATAACTGTCAGATGTTTGCTGTCAAATTTTGAAATGAATAACAGTAACATTTAGATACGTTCGATGGTGAAATTAACGTTTGATGTTTGCTTTGACGTTCGGAAATGAATAACAATAGTATTCAACTCCGTACGATGATAAAATAAATGCCGGATGTTTGCTTTTATGTTCGAAAATATATAGCAATAACATTCAGCTCCGGAAGATGCTAAAATAAATGTCGAATGGTCACTTATACGTCCGGAGATGAATAACAATAATATTCAACACCGTATTTGTACCATGATTAAATAGAATAGATGTCGGATGCTTGTTTTTACTTTCGAAAGTAAATAGCAATTACATTCGGGTGCAGAAGATGCTGAAATAAATGTCAGATGATTGATTTTACGTCCGGAAGTGAATAGCAGTAATATTCTGCTCCATACGATGCTAAAATAACTGTCGGAAGTTTGCTTTTAAATTTCGAAATGATGCGTTCGATGGTGCAGCGGAAATTAACGTTTGATGTTTGCTTTGACGTTCGGAAATGAATAACAATAGTATTCAACTCCGTGCGATGACAAAATAAATGCCGGATGTTTGCTTTTACGTTCGAAAATAAATAGCAATAACATTCAGCTAGGGAAGATGCTAAAATAAATGTCGAATGATCCCTTTGACGTACATGAAACGCATTTCGATTATTACAGTCCAATAACTTAAGTTTCTCGATTTTTTAAAACTCAAAACAAAACAAAAAACACTATACGTATTGCTATACCGTCTTCTGCATTTCAACTGCCAATAAAGACATAAAGAGACACCGCATTCTAAAAATTTATCGGAGAATATCGGGAAACATGCACGAGACATTCTCCGAAGAAGCTTCGGGGTCTGTTCGATATTTCACGAAGATTTTGCGAACATCGCGCACGTCTAGCACTGGCGAAGGTCAAGCGCTTTGTCGAGACAGTAAAGACATTTTCAAAAGCAAATCACGACCTGATCATGACGCATTGTAAGGAAAAGTTCATTGGAAAAAAAAAAAAAAAATATATAAAATATCTAATTTAAATTCTTACCGAAGTAAAAACATCCCCGAACAAATAACGGCGCCCCGAACTCCCGCGTTCGTTTCGCGATCTTTTGCAGAAATTACGTGCAACGCATTTCGATTATCACAGTCCAATAATTGAGCTCCAGGATTCTTTTTTAAAACGTAAACAAAACAAAAATACTAATTACAACATAATACTACCGTCTACTGTAATTTCACGGCCACTAAAAACATGATAAGACACTGCATTATGAAAATTCGTCTGGAAATACAAGTCGAAGAAAAATTCGACTTCCGCGTAAGTCGAATTTCGCGTAAGTCGAAGTGTTTTCGCCGGTCCCAATAGATTCGACTTAGGCGAGGTTGACTGTACCTCATTCTATTTAGTGAGCTCTCTCTGTGATACAGTGTATCAGCTTCTTAGTGAAATAGACATTCATTTCTTTTAATGATATCATTGACTCATTGCACTTATTAACTAGAAATCGGTGCTCGGCGGGTCGCGCAGCCGAGCACATGTATCCCCCGAACCCACAGCATCATACAGTACATCATCGCAATAGAGCTCACACAGAAATTCCATAAATAAATATAGTTAGGTCCTATCATGGCAACAATGATCCTGTCCACATTTTGCCTCTGGGTACCAAATTTGATGACAATAATATGATGCAGTGGTGTAACTCTGCAGAACTCTGCCAAATTTGAAGATGATCATAGCAGAAATGCAGCCAGTAGAGTGCTCACAAGGAAATCTCTGCTATATCCACAAAAAAATTCTTATTACCATGGCAACAATGTCTCCGCCCACAACAAAAACAATAGGCGGCCTTGCTTTACCATAATGGACCTTTATGCCAAATTTGAAGATGATTGGAGAAGAAATGCAGCCGATAGAGCGCTCACAAGGAAATTTCTGCTATTTCCACAAAAATTCTTGTTACCATGGCAATGATGTCTCCGTCCACATCAAAAACAATAGGCGGCTTCGCTTTACCATAATGGACCTTCATGCCAAATTTGAAGATGATTGGAGAAGAAACACAGCCGGTAGAGCGCTCACAAGGAAATCTCTGCTTTTTCCTCAAAAATTCTTGTTACCATGGCAACGATGTCTCTGCCCACACCAAAGACAATATACACCTTCATGCCAAATTTGAAGATGATCGAAGAAGACCTGCAGCCTGTAGAGCGCTCACAAGCAGACCCTATTGGATTTACCTTTTCATGTATAAAGACGGAACAAGCAAGGGCGCCATCACCAAAAACCATAGGCAGCTTTGTCTTATCATAATACACCTTCATGCCTAATTTGAAGATGATCGAAGAAGAACTGCAGCCAGTAGAGTGCTCAAAAGCAGACCCTATTGAATTTACCTTTTCATGTATAATGACGGAACAAGCGAGGGTGCCATCACCAAAAACAAAAGGCCTCTTCATCTTACCATAATACACCTTCATGCCAAATTTGAAGGTGATCAAAGAAGAACTGCAGCCAGTAGAGCACTCACAAGCAGACCCTATTGAATTTACCTTTTCATGTATAATGACAGAACAAGCGAGGGCGCCATCACCAAAAACAATAGGCGTCTTCGTCTAACCATAGTACACCTTCATGCCAAATCTGAAGATGATCGGAAGAGAAACGCAGCTGGTAGAGCGCTCACAAGGAAATCTCTGCGGCGGCGGACGCGGCGCGACGAGGCCAAATCCATAGTATCCTCCGAACTCTGTTTGGGGGATACAATAATAGGCATGCATTTCATTTCTTAGAGTGATAGTTGGTAAAATGAATGTCTTAAAGCAGGTGACACAAACACTGCTCTCTATGAAAGTGAATTCTTTGTGCACTCTGTAAAATAAATACTTCTGACAATAATTATCTTCTCTTCCATACAGACAGTTGTCCAGGCATGAATGACCGTGAGAAGATGTGCCTGTGCTCGATTCAGAGTGCCATCATGCGTGATGTTTGCGTCAGAGATGTACAGGATTACCTGTTTGAGGTGGAGGTCCTTACTCTGGATGATCTAATCTCCTTGGATGTTGAGAAGAATCCAAAGGTATTAGTAGGGCAGATATGTAACAAAAATTGGTCGAGATGCTCACATCCGGCGGAAAGTATGAAATTTTGCATGTAGGGGTATTTTGGGGCGCTGATTTCAAATATTGCCGGATCCAAGAGATCTGACCCCTGGGTCGGCCGCCATTTTGAATTCCAATATGGCCGCCATCACAAAACAAATTTAAAGATCCCTATCTTCAGTTCTGAATGACGTGTGGTACCAAAACTTGGTACACAAGAGCGTTTTGACATATTGAATTTGATGACAGATTAATTTGAAATGTCTGACAAACATCGAATAGCCGCCATTTTGAATTCCAATATGGCCGCCTCGATGAAATGTTCAAAATCATTATCTCGAGTTCTAAGTGGTGAGTGGCGCTGAAATTAGGTGCAAACAAGTATATCAACATACTGAGTTTAAGAATTGACTAATGTGATGTGTCTGACAAACGCAATGCCCGCTATTTTGAATTCCAATATGGTTGCGAAGACAAACATCACGACTAACATTCACGGGCATGCCAAAAGGTGCAGCAAAAATGAAGCAGAATGCACCTTTCGCTGACGTCACAATGTAAATACAGCAGCACGCACTCAATCAGTTACAAACGCGCGCTCAATCAGGTAGCATAATTTACAAACCCAAGATAGAGATTTTCAACATTCCAACATGGTAACTATGTAGGAAAATTCAAATTAGCTGCCGTGCAGATTGTCAGACATGTCAAATAAGTCTGTTATTGAAGTTACCATATCACCATGCGTTTACGTATCAAATTCAAATGGCTTATGTCACTCAGAACTGAAGATAGGGATCTTTGACGGGGGCCATATTGGAATTCAAAATGGCGGCCGACCCCGAGGCCAGATCTCTTGGATCCGGTAATTTTTGAAATCAGCGCCCCAAAATACCCCTATGTGCAAAATTTCATACTTTCCGCCGGATGTGAGCATTTTTTTCACATATCTGCCCCACTATATGGTTTGCTTTCTATCATTGCTTTTACTGTGTCCTAATTTTGTATTTCATATTTTCAGGGAAAGGAAACTTGTTCAAAGTATGAATGCACAGGTAAAGACAAAAATATTTACAGTGTATATGTGCACTCCTCACAGAACTTTTCAGGTGGAGGTACCTCCATTGATTCTTCAGGCAGGGACTAAAATCTCTCCAGCTTGAATATGGTAGTGAGGGAAAGATGAGTTTAGCTGGTGTATAGTAGGTGTATACTCATTACATGCCATTTGTTTTTATTACCTCCGCCAAGGAAGAAAGAGGTTAAGTGATCATCGGCGTTGGTTTGTCTGTTTGCAAAATAACTCAAAAAGTTGTGAACGGATTTGAATAAAACTTGCAGGAAAAGTTGACAATGACACAAGGAACAGATGACTTGATTTTGGAAGTGATGTGGGAAGTTTTATGGATTTTGAAGTTCTTTTTAAATCTTTTTGCAGATAGGGTCAATGAACATGGGAGTTCAAGCTGCTTATAGGCCCTATTTTAGGTTAATGCTCTAAAGCGCATGCTCTGCTCGGGCGAGGCACTGCATAGCTGGAAGCAAATGTCTTAAGCAAAAGGCTTCCATATTGGGGAAATTGGGCGATTTTCAGCATGCATGTACAAATGTATAATAATGGGTGGAAATGAGCTGCTTGGCAGAGGTCTGCGCTCTACAGGTGCTCTTCTAGTTTGTGTGTTTGTTATTTGTAGAGTAGTACAGTGCACTCCCATTATAACGAAGTGCTCGGGACCGGCAGTTTTCTTTCGTTATAACGAAATTTCGTTATAACCGAACAAATACAATATATAACCAGGGAGGTGTTACAGAGATGGATTGGCAACTCTTCGTAATTCATGCAAACACATGTTTGGGTTCAAGGCGTTACAATGGGATGTCTAGCATTCCACTACGCTTTGAAGTCATGCTCGGCACCGCTCTAATTGCAAGACGAAGTTCGGAGACGAAGAACACATTTCACCTTTCGTTGAATTACAAGCTTTATTTTCACCGTAACATTTTGAATGAAATACTCAAATTGATTTAGAATAGTTTAGGAAAGAATTCAATGTTATAAACATGTATATTCTAGTTTCTTCGTAATGCGCAAATCAAAATGAAATGAAAATTAGGCCCTCTTAAAAACCTAATATTTTTCTATAATGCGCACATTTCCGCATGTTAGTTTTCTATATATATACCCCCGCCAAACGAAGTTTGAAGGGGGTATATAGGAATCAGCGGACGGTCGGGCGGTCGGGCGGTCGGTCCGTTGCAAATCTTGCGTCGCGAACTACTTCCTCAGTTTTCAACCGATTCCCATAAAACTTGGCACAGATGTGTGTCTTGGGTTGTAGATGTGCAAGATGTATTTTTTGACAGTACCCAAAAGTACGTTGCCATGGTAACGGCATATTATGGGCAAAAATGGGTACAAATCTTGCGTCGCGAATTCCTCCCACAGTTTTTGATCAATTTTTATGAAATTAGGTACAGATGTTCATCTGAATATGTTAATGTGCAAGACACATATTTCCGCAGTGGCAAAAAGTGCGTTGTCATGGTAACGGCATGTTATTGGTAAAATATAGGGCAAAATGCTTCATGGCAAAACTGCTTCATCAGTGTTCTTCCAATTCTCATGGAATTCATATTGAATGTTTGTCTTAGGATATAGGTCAGCATGACACATTTCTTGACAGTGACAAAAAGTATGTTGCCATGGTAACAGCTCACATATTATGAGCCAAAATGATGGAAAATTTTGTGTTGCAAACTACTTCCTCAATTTTTGCCCAATTTCCATGAAACTTGGTACAGATGTGTGCCTTTGGTTGTAGATGTGCAAGACGCATTTTTCGACAGTACCCGAAAGTACGTTGCCATGGTAACGGCATATTAATGGCAGAAGATCAAGGAAAGATCTTGCGGATTTAACTACTTCCTCAGTTTTTTGACCAAAGCTTATGAAATGTTGTTTTGACCAAAGCTTATGAAATGTTGTTTGGTGGGGGTATAACCAGTCGCTGTAGCGACATTTCTAGTTTAATCTGGTATATTTTGATCTTTCAAATAAAGTACTCCGCTTAAGCGTGTTCCAGCGTGCTTTTAAACTATTTGCTGTTAAAATTGTAAGTTTTACACTGCATTTTGAATCGCTGCTCCAATTCAAGGTACACAAATTCATTGTTGCCGTCACATTGAAAGAGAGAGCGAATTGCAGTAGGGGCAAGTATTTCTAGATGTGAGAGCGCTAGTCCCGATTATTGATGCTCTCTTTTGTCAAAGCACATGGGTAACACCTGTAGTTGAACTTGCCTGATATAACAAACAAGGAAGCCACGCATGTACGCTATTCTGTTTGTTGAATACTTGTCATACACTGGAAAGCTATGTGAACAATTAAACAAATAGTTAATTAATTTCAGATTATTGTATTACAATAACGCAAGTTTTCCTCGGAAACTGTGCGTGACACACCAAGCGAACACACAGTGATGTAACGCGTTCGCCCATGCAGAGACGCTGTAAATGCCTTGTTCCGCTGCATATTTTTGAAAGCGATTAGCATTTCGCTATTATATAACGGGGCACATCTCTTTTGCTTTTCTTTGTCAGTGGTGCTCGGAAAAGACTTTGTTATAACGAAAATTTCGCTGTAACCGTGTTCGTTATAACCAAATTTTGTACCATAGACTTTAATGGCGATAATTTTAGGACCAGAAGTTTTACTTTGTTGTAACGAAATTCTTTTATAACCGTGTTCGTTGTAACGGGAGTGCACTGTATTTAACTATACATGCTTAAAGGACAAGTTCACCTTCATAAACATAAGGATTGAGAGAATGTAGCAATATTAGTAGAACACATCATTGAAAGTTTGAGGAAAATCAGACAATCCGTTCAAAAGTTATGATTTTTTGAAGTTTTTGTGCAGTACCCCGCTGGATGAGAAGACTACTGCAGTGTATGAATAACTTAGATGTCACATGCGTACAACAATATAAGGAAAATATAAAGAGAATTTCACAAAATTCCATCTTTTGAAAAAAAGTACACATTCCCCTGACTCGTTACCGATACATGTTATGGGTAATATTATTCCCCCTGCCCTTAGAAAGAGGCAAGTCAATTGCTCTTTTATTATGCGAAAAAAGTGAAAATATGTTGAATTTTCTTTTATATTTTCTTTATACTGTTGTACGCATATGACTCACAAGCTGTAGTAGTCTCCTCATCCAGCGGTTCCAACACAAAAATTTAAAAAATTCATAACTTTTGCATCGATTGTCCAATTTTCCTCAAACTTTCACTGATGTGTTCTACTAATATTGTTGCATTTTCTCAATCCTTATGTTTATGAAGGTGAACTTGTCCTTTAAGGTATCAAAATCAGACAGTGGACTGCACTTTTCAAGAAAGACAGGAAAGTGCATTGTCAAAGACATCATTCACCTAAACCATAAAGGAAACAGAGTTCTTTTAATTCACTACAGGCTGAAATTAATGTGAGAAATATATGAGATTCTGAAGCACCCATGGGCCTCATATTGCACCAGCTAGGTTCCTATTGACAAGGTATTAAGATAAGACAATGTACTGTACATGAGTACAGGGGCTAGGCTAGGAATAAATGGTGTTCAGTGAGTTGTATACGAAAACATGAAAACAACAACTAGAAAACCCCACTTTTTAAGTAATTTGTTGATTCATTGATAGATGAATATGGTAAGCCTCATGTACATGTACATATACAGTGAGGTGTCAATGTACACATGTTTGACTCGGACTGGTTTCCTTCGCAGAAACAGACAGAGATGTTGTTGTCATGGCTACGAGATAGACCTGCATCCTTCCATCATTTCCGTGACTCTCTGAGAACCAAACACCCATACATTGTTCAGGAAATGGACAATTTTCTGGCTGCCAATCATGGTAAGCATTTTCCTCATTGCATAACAATCCCAAAGTGCACATGCCATCAATCACAATCTTGTGATAATGTATGTGATATAGCATGGTCTTATTCATCCAGAGTACCCGGTAGTGTCTTCAGTACATGTTGCTATTGCTCTACCAGAAGGCGTTGTCATTCTTCTTACCGTGGAACATTGTTGGATACTCCTGTATACACCTGAGTCAAGAGGGACATTTTGGATGAAACATCTTCTCCTATGCTAATTTCATAAGGCAAAATTCAAACTCGGGACCATCCAAGATGTTACGAAGTATAAAATGAATAAGATGGAGTCAAAAGGGGCCTGAGCTTTCGATCCTAGCAAAATCTTCGTCAGAGGCAAAGTGACAAACAGGCAGGGAAAGCAATCACATATAAGGACTTCACACAACAAGAACAGTCAGGGGAGTGCTAGGGACACAGAACAAAGAAAACAAAAGGGGAGGGTTGGAGGTCATGGGCAATGAGCCCAATAGGTAAAGGGAGGGGGGATTAAAGCAGCAGGGTGGACAGACAAAAGGCAGAGGAGGGTCGGTGATGATTCCAAGGACCATGGGGGCAAACTGTTAAGGATAAGGATGTAAGTAGGGAGGCAACATCAAACAAAATAAGGAACAACAGAGGGATAAAGGGGATAAAGAAAGGAAAAGAGTGAAAAAAGCAACCCCAAGAGTGGGGGGGGGGGGGGGGGGGGGGGAGGGGCTGAGCAAGCAGCAAGCCCTAACCTGGTGTACAAAGAGGAGGCAACAAAATTGAAGTAAGAGTCAACCAACAAATGCAAGTTATCAAACATATCAAAGTGTATATAAAATAATAAATATAATAACTAATGATGACAATAAAGATGATATTCATAAAAGTAACAGTAAAGATAATGATAATTTAATAATTATAAAAAGGGAAAAAACCAGAGGGAAAGAGATGCATATATGTGACCCGCTTCAACAAAAGGATCCTAAAGTTGCTGATGGGCTGAGCCGAAAAAAATTGAGTTTGAAGTCACATCATCAAAATTGGTCAAAACAATCAGATTTCTGTTTTTAGCATAATTTTGTAGTCTAATGTTTTGTCTATCATCTGCCAAAATTTCGAAGCTAAATGATCAAAGGAAAGGCAAGAAATCAGCATTTTTTTTGGCCATGATTTTCTGACTTTCAACGTAACAGAAACATGTCCGAAGATTTGGATTTAGTGCCACAGCTAAACTCTGCCCCTAGCAACGAGGGAGTGATCCTATTGGTCAGTGCGTGGCATCCTGATTACTGATTGGTCTTGCGTAAACCGCTGTTGCTAAGCTTAAATTAACATCGTGGAGGTCGCTAGGAGCATGCCTTCTATTGTCATGCCTCCCCTTGATCATGATAGTGTCGGAAGGAAAACTTTGAAGGCGTTTTTCTCGAAACTGTGATTTCCTCAACCATTTGACATGCGCTAATAGAATCATCAATATCTCCGCAACCGAGTACTTTTATGAGATGTGCTATGAAATTAAATAAGAGTAAGGGAATAATGTCATGCCATTTTCAGAAAATTGTCCTCCCCCGACTTTCGGATCCTTTCGTTGTAGCGGGTCGCTTATGTAGTATGCATGCATGTGAAATAAATAGGATGATAAAAATGCCAATTGAGACCTATAGTGACAACTAATGATTACACCTGTAATCATAGTAATGGGAGCAGTGACAACAACAACAACAAATGTTTATATGATGATGATGGTGATGGTGATAATAATTCTGGTAATAGTAACAATGATAATGATAAAACACATAGAATCAATATTCTATTTCTGTTATTGACCTTATTGTTATCATATTATTACATTATCATAATAATACTACAACTGCTTATATTACTCTACTGTTACTATTGCTACTAATTGCGACTACGATATTTTCATTTTTACTTTATAATTACTTTATGCTAACTTTGAATTGCTCAGCAATCCCTGTTGTGCCCCTGTGCATAACTCTACTATTCAGTAACTATGTCTACCTGTTTCAAGTCTGTGTTACACGTGATTACACAAACAAAGAGACAAGTGAATGCTTGATTCCACTGTGGATTTTGCCTTATCTGGTTTCATTTTTTTTTTTGATTTGAACATTTGTTGACAGGAAATGATATTGATCTATCGAGCAGCAGTCATCAAACGAACGGTTTCACCAGGAGTTATGAAATCACCGGAGATGGGAACTTCTGTGTGGCAGACTCCGTCAACACCAGGGTCTACATGAAGAGGCCAAATGCATCACAACCAGGACCAAGTCCAGGATCTAGCTGATGATCTCTGTCATTTCTTTTTCTTCTGTACATTGTGTTAGTAAATAATAACAGCACCAATTAATATTTGAGTCAAGATCTCTGTACTCCCATACAAGGTGATGCTGCCAGCTGTGCTAAAGATTATTGTTCGTCATTATGGTTTATTTAAGGACTGTGATTATGTTTATTATGTATTTGAGAAGTGATTTAGCCTATACCATCCACACCTACAGCCAGCATACTAGATTCTTACAATATAACAGCAATAAATAATGTCAAGGGTAGACGTATCTTTTGTTTAAAAAAATCAAGATTTAGTGAAGATATGTGTCAGCTGCAGACTTGTGGTGCTGTGATATCATCACCTCATCTTAATCATCTTAATTTGGAGAGGTAATATTTGGTTGCTTCTTCTATCACTGGTTTGTGACAACCAAAACAGAAAGGAAAACCTCTAGAATTCTTTGAATCTCCCCAGTGTGTATGAAATCTCTGCCATTCCATTTGTTTGATTTTATAGTCCTACCTGCTGGGTGTGTGTGTGTGTGTGTGTGGGGGGGGGGGGGGGGGGGGGGGGGGGGCGGGGGCGGGGGCGCATATTGTTATGGTCTCCCTGTTGAATTTTTGTTGGTGCTTCCAGTTCCTAATACTTTGATACTTCAAAACAAAGGGAATGGTGGGGAATGGTCATGATACGCCCATTCTCCTTCCTGTCACTCAAATGAGCAATTTCCACTTATAGTCCATGAGCCAAGGCCTGAAAATTGCATTTTCGTAGCACCCCCAGGGGGCCCAAGATATCTTGGTACCGTTGGATAGGTACAAGTCTCTACTTTTCGGAAATGATGATCTTAGGTTCCAACTCTTGATCGTTACCATGGCAACGCAGTTGATATATCACAACCTCTTAAACCATGTGCCGATTCAATGTCATTTCTAGAGAATGAGACAATATATTAAAGGTTAAAATTTTCTGTAAGTAATCGAATTAGTAGGATAATCTTGTCTTGGAATAAAGGCTTAAGTAACTTACTAAAGATTTTTGCAATAAATATGAACATGGCTCATTCTTCGAGGATATGAAGGTCACGTCAAGGTCAAATTATTGAATATCACAAAATTTATACAAATTCATCACCAATTTTTGTGATAGAGTTTTTGTCAAATCCTTCAAGGAACTGTACATACTACTATGAGTTCGCTACACAAACTAGGAAGCAAGCTGACTCTAACTCTACCACATGACTTCAGTCTGCTAAGTTATTACCATGGAAACGGAAGTTGAGTCTCTTGTGCAAAGAAGAGCTTTTGGCTCTGTAACAGGCCCACGTGATAGAAATTTGTGTTTAAAATGTGTAACAATGTGAAATAATGACCATTCAACTTATCATTTCTCATTATTTATCGTGATTAAGCATTTTAGGTATTCTCAATAGAGGGTATCTGGTTAGTTTACCCTCTAAATCCTTCTCAAGGTCATTCTCAAGGTCATTCTCAAGGTCATACTCCAGGTCAAAGCATTTAATTTATATAATAAAAGTCAGTTCCTTTGCGAGAATCCCTAATGATCAAATCATTAAAGTTCACAATCTACAAAGTGTGTTGTTGTTTTTTTCTAAATAAATGAAAAGATTGCTCCTTTTTGTTACCATGGCAACAACGGTATTTAGTGCAAATGATTCATGATAGCTTTCCGGCCCTATAGTAGGCTACATATATGTGACAGTAAAGTGCTTTATGTGCAAAAATGATCTATAACCAAAACTGAATAGAACAGTATCACACATTTCATATTGACTTTCAATGAAGGATAACCATGTACACTAGGTCATTCTCAAGGTCATTTTCAAGGTCATGGCGTTTATAACATTTTATCTTGTAATTGTCCCCGCCGAACGAGTTCGAGCAGGGGACTATGAAACGGGCTCCGTACGTGTGTGTGTCCGTGTGTCCGTGCGTCCGTGTGTCTGTGTGTGCGTCCGTGTGTGATCAAAATATTCAATTTGCTACTTCTCTGTCATTTATGAGCCAATTTTGATTCTGTTTGCTTTATATGATAGCACTACATGGGAGCTTTGAAACTTCTACACAGAATTTCAGTTGTGACCTTTGACCTTGACCTTTGACCTATATTGTACATTTTGCTACAAAATGCTACTCCTTCGCCATTTCTAACCCGATTTCAATTCCGTTTGCTTTATGTGATGGCACTAGGTGAGGGCTTCAAAACTTCTACACAGAATTTTGACCTTTGACTTCTTTGACCTTTGACCTTGATTTTTGACCTGTATTGTACATTTTGCTACAAAATGCTACTCCTTCGCCATTTCTAACCCGATTTCGATTACCTTTGCTTTATGTGATGGCACTAGGTGAGGGCTTCAAAACTTCTACACAGAATTTGACCTTTGACTTCTTTGACCTTTGACCTTGATTTTTGACCTATATTGTACATTTTGCTACAAAATGCTACTTCCGGCGGGGACATATATTACGCACCGCGTAATTTCTACTTTTCCTTGTTTTGTATGTGAAAACTTAAAGTTTTCCACTGCCTCCTCTAAGGCTGTACAAGTACATGGGTGTATAATAACATCATTTTAATTCATCATAGATCTGCAACATTTGCCATTTCACCAAACTGACAACAACACATAGAACAGAATAGAATAATATGGAATAGCATATCTATACTGTTATTAACAAATGTTCCTTGGATTCTTCTTCTCGGATAGTCTACATACATGTCTAATTCAATATGGATAATCCATTCAATCCATTCAATGTATTCAATGAGGATGAAATGCAGGATGTTTCTTTACCGTAAGGTGAAAGTCTGTTTCTAAATTATCTCAGTACCTGAAAATGAAGATGGAGGGGCACAAAATAATATATATCTTACAAAATATATAATGTATTATCATGCTTGATTTTAATATACATGAACTTGAGAGGATAAATATACTTTGTTTGTTTCCTTGCCCTGATGATGGATATGGTTTGTTCTGCACAATTATAAAAAGTACTGACAACTATGACTCCAATTAAAGACATAACATACCTTTTGAATGAAATTTTTTGAAAATAGAGGAGAACAATAGATGAGTATTGCTCTTTGCTATCAATATCCGATTGTTCAAATCAAGCAATAATCACACTAAGTCCAATGGAGGCTGCAAAAGGAAAAAGATATATCAAGTTATAAAAATAATTATCTATGCCGCCCAAGGCTTTTGGAGCAATAAAACGTGGATTCCAGAAAGACTGAATAACAAGGAACTGAGCAACAAGTAAAAGTCAACTGAAGTCCAACGCGCAAAAAGTTAACCAACAAATAACACCTATCTAACGAGATGAAAGAACAATGACAAGTCTGATCAGTAATGGAGATGAGCCAGATGGAGCCTTCCGTCGTGTAGAGCGTCGGAGCGTGGGAGGGAAGGGGTCAGCGTCTGGTGCTGCAGGGAGAGGCTCCTCCTTACGTCCCGGGGCATTGAATGGAAAGAGAACACAGACGGAGCAGGGCAGACGGCAGCGTGGTTCCAGGCCCACAGGCAACTGTGAGGTAGGGGCGTGGTCTGGTGAGCCGGAGGAAACGGGCTGATCACTTGGGCTGATCACTTGGGCTGTCACCCCACACGTCGTGGTGGGGTGAATGGCACGAGGTGGAGGCGAGACCGTGGAGGGGCCTGGGTATGTGGTGAGGGTCGCCCAAGGGATAACCGGCTGGTACGTGCGGAGGAACTTCCTGTTATGGAGTGTGACACGTCCTGAGCTGTCCACCCTGATGACATACTGGTCGAACTGGCGCGCTTCAACCACTATTCCAGTCTAATTGTCCCACTTTGTCAGGTGGGGGCCTGTTTGGTTCTGGATGCGGATGTCGTCACCAACGGAAAGTGGGGGGAGTACCCGTGTGTGGGCGGAGAGAAGTCCGGCAGCGTGCATGTGCCTATTCCGCAAGGCCTTCTCCCGCGATGAAAGAGTGTCCCGCCATGTTGAGTGGGGACGATACTTGCCCGGGTGGATGGGGATGAAATCCTGGATAGGCCGACCGAAGGCACACTGAGCAGGGGATAGGCAAGTGTCACGGTCGGGAGTGTTCCGATACTGCAGGATGGCACGCTGGAATTCATCAGTGTCGAGGGAGCCATCAGCAGTGGTGTTCCCGGCGATGAGACGTTTGACCGTCTTGACCCCGACCTCTGCACTGCAATTACTGTGTGGAAACGCGACAGAGGAGATGCGATGGTGGACCCCCAAGCCCGGAGAAATGTCCTAGTCTTGTTGGACGTGAACTCAGGCCCACCGTCAGAGGTGAGCTCGTCGCTAATGCCGTGGGTGATGAATATGTTTCTAAATGCGGCAATCGCAGCCCGGCGGCCCCGTTGGCAGCCTCTTCCATGATCGGCCAATTGCTGTATCTGTCCACCACAACGAGGAAGGACCGACCATGATAGTGGAAGTAGTCGGCCACGAGGCACTGGAATGGATATGCAGGGCTGACGGGTGGGGGGGGGGGGGGGGGGAAGCGCACGGCTGAGAGGGAGCCATGCAGTTGCATGTTGAACATCGTGCCTGCAGGTCCGTTATGTCAGATGACAACCCAGACCAGAAGAAGGAGAATTCAGCCCTGGAACACATTTGAGAAACCCCTTGGTTGCCCGAGTGGAGGGCTCGAAGGGCCTTCTCTCGCAGAGTGGAGGGAATCACGATACGGTCGTTGTAGAGCACCATCCCATCAAAACTGGATAGACCATCGTGAAATTGGTGATTCCGGCGAAGATCAACAGGTAAGTCATCGCGGCAGTCTGGGAAGCCATTCTCCATCAAGTCGAGTAAGAGGGGGAAGGGGGGGGGGGTCGCTGGAGGTGGCTAAGAGGATGTCATCCCAAGTGACTGACTCAACGATGGCATTGTCATCGGGGGTACCCTGGGCGCAAACCTGTGGAGTGTCCGCCATGCCCTCCACACAACACTGGGTGGCAGCTAGGATGGCACGTGGGAGTTCGACGTGGCCAGACTCACTAGTGGGTCCCTAGAGGTTGGCGATATCATCCGGGAGGTGTAGCGGCTGGGACGAAGATCAACAGGTAAGTCATCGTGGCAGTCTGGGAAGCCATTCTCCACCAAGTCGAGTAAGAGGGGGGGGGGGGGTCGCTGGAAGTGGCTAAGAGGATGTCATCCCAAGTGACCGACTCAACGATGGCATTGTCATCGGGGGTACCCTGGGCGCACACCTATGGAGTGTCCGTCATGCCCTCCACACAACACCGGGTGGCAGCTAGGATGCCACATGGGAGTTCGATGTGGCCAGACTCACTAGTGGGTCCCTGGAGGTTGGCGATGTCATCCGGGAGGTGTAGCGGCTGGGACTCACTAACTGGATAGCATAAGAGAGCATCAGCCGCAGTGTGACAAAGGCCCGGGATGTGCACCACACGGAACCAATATCGCAGGGTCCTCTCCTTGAGGTTGCGAAAATGGGGGTTGGGGCTGGTGTCAAGAGAGCAATCACCACATATCTTCAACAGAGGCTTGTGATCCACAGCGACAGTCAAGTCAGAGCACCCAAGGACAAAATGACGCGCCTTATCGAGGGCATCCAGAACATCCAGAACCCAGATGTGAACCGGATGCCGACGAGGGTGACCCGCCAACCAGACTTGCAGCAGAAGGGCTTGGTGCTCTGGCACGGGTAGTGCTTCCGTAGCAGCCAAAAACCGATCCCGTCCTTTGATCAATCCGTGGCAAGGCAGGTCTTCAGGGTCTTCCCTTGTCAAAGATAGTGACACCTTCCTGGATCTCCCCGATGATCAGGGACTTCGCTTCATCAAAGAGCTTTTGCAGGATGTCTGTCCATTGAAAATGGCTGCCTGGCTTGAGGAGTCTTCTGAAGGGAAGCATCTGGTCTGCAGAGGCAAAGGTGTAGGACACCTTGTTCTACAGGCTGAACCAGCTGCGGACATCGGTGACGTTCTCAGGTGCGGGGAATTCGCGGATGGCCTGGAGGAAGCACGGGCAGGGGCGGACAGTCGCTGGGGTTATCTCGAATCTGGCAAACTCGATGGTCTGCTGTGCAAAGACGAACTTCGATGAGTTCAAGGTGATGCCGTTGCGGCCACATACATCAAGCCACCTGGAAGAAGGCATCCTGAATACTATACGCTATCCAACTACATGAGTGTGTCATCCACACACTTTGTCTTCACTGGGAAGTCTGCCACGATGTCATCAACCCGGCGGCTATAGCAGTCCCCCGAGGCGATGTACCCCTGTAGGGCCACGAGGTACCAATAGCGACCCCACGGGGTGATAAAGGCGGTGAGATGGCGGTCCCGCACATCAAGGGGAACACTGTGATATCCATTCCATGCATCAAACAGAGTTTTGTGCATGTTTTAGATGGAACCACACGGGCCTGGTGGAACGGGGATTGTGTATGGTGGGTCTCGCGGGTAGCATGGCGATTGAGTGCCTGGAAGTCAACCGTATGCCTGGGCTTACCCGAGTCGGACGTCCTGATCAAGGCCCTTCTTCACGTCATCCTGCCAACGGATGGGGATGGGTATGGGGGTATGGTGAGCCACTGGTTTGACTCCCGTTTCCACGAGTAGGCGCATAGGGGGACCAGACATCATCGGTAGGGGCTGGTGATCACACACATTGAAAGTGCTGGACCGGTAGTATGCAAGTAGCCAGTCTCCAAGTCTCACACAGTTCTCCTCGGTTGCCGGGAAGGGGAGGGAAGTGGGAAGTGGGAAGGGGCCTCACGTCATGGGCATGGGAAATCAGGTGTGGGGGTACTGTCCGGTTGCGACGTGATAGGGGATGAATCCTCTTCATCAATGCGGCCACGCACACCCCCTACTCAACAAGGTGTAAACAGTAGACATAACCGTCAGGCTTGCATCGATTGACGGGCGATAGCTGATAGTGCTCAGACTTTGTACGCTCTCCTGAATAAGCCTGTTAAAAGCAGTCCAGCTGGGGACATTCTGATGTTTGTCATCACATTCTTGGAACATCACTTCCTCAGGCGCCAACCTAGTCAAGAACCAAGCAAAATCATTTTTCCTTGCTACAGCATTTTCAGAAGACGATGCTGTCAGAAGATCTTGATCAACTACTAGTTTCTCTAGCTGGTCCTTTCCTTGGAACTGATTGGTACGGCATCACTGCATTTGGCTCGGGCTTAATGGAACGCCTGCAATTGTTGACGGCGCCGTCAGATTTTGTGTTTCGAGCATTGGTGGAAGACTGTGACAACCCTGTTTCTTGACGTCTAGTTTGTAGTAATATGCCACTAGTGCAGCGTGTAGTTCCACGTCCAGAGAGCGTCTCTTCTTGAAGGTCACTGTTATATCCCAACAAAATGTCTCAAATACACCATTTTGTCAGTTGCTTGGCAAATTGGAGTAAGTCTTTGAGACATTTTCTTCAAGCGAAGTTTCCATCTCTTCTACCTGTGTGTGAGACAAACCATGACCCATTCTGTTCAAGACAGTTATCATTTCTGAAGATCCACCTAGGGTTCTTACAAGGAAAGGAAGTGCCACATGCTTTGGAGTTTTTACTCGTCCCCGACTCATGGCATGTATGAGATCTTGACTGATAGAGAGGACTTGACGATGGATGGTAGCTGGTACAGAAACCCATTGATCTACTTGAAACTTGCATTTTCCGTGAATAATGCAGGCCAGCAGGTTATACACGCAGAATTCGGAATGTGAACATTGTTCTCATCTATATCTTCAGGCCTAATGGGTTGGGAGACCGCTGAATTCACCTGAAGTAGAGCCTGTTGTACGATAACTACCACATGTTGCAAGCTTTTTCCCTCACTTTCATCATTTGAGATGATGTCGCTGCTCCATGCTTCTTCTTCCACAGAAGTAGATGCAGACTGCGCACCTGCCTCAGCAAGTTGGCCCTTTGGTACCTCTTCAAGGAATACCATCTCAGACTGGGAACGATTCTTCGGATTCCAAGAAGACAACTGATTTCCATAGTGGCTCACTATTCTTCTGTTAAGTTTTTCTGATCGATAGTCAGATTCAGTGCCAGCATCAAAGAGGAGCTCTTTGAACTTCCTACGAAGATCAGCCATCTGCATTACCTTCATATCCTTCATTATTTCAGTCTTGATGTATTCCTTTAAGGCATCAAATGCAGCATCATATGAGTTTGTAATGTGAGCATCGTTCTTCTGAGTCAAGCGTTCCAAGGATTTGCGCTTCATGAAGCGTTTGTGACAACTCTTATGGTATCTGATGTGCATGAGATCTCTGATGGCTAGTAGGAGTTCTTCATCTTCTCTGACTTCTGTGGCTCTTTGGATGTTTTCGGCAACCTCCTGAGATTGGCAAGTTATAAGAGTCTCTGCCACCCTACTACCCGAGTGTGACTTGACATAGGTCATTGCTTGACAAAAGATACATTTCCTGAGATCTCTTGGAGCAATGCTAGCTCTAGTTGTTTGCTTTTCAGGTGGTGGTCCATCATGAATAGATGGAGAAGTACTCTCACTCACAACTGACCGCTTGACCGGCTGGTGGGATACATTAAGTGAAAAGGCATCCATATCTGAAAAAAAGAGTTCATACACAAACAAGTTTATAATCAAATCTACTAGTGATATAAAACGTGACATAAAGTGCAAATAAAAAAAATACTTTAAATGAAATATTCCCTGAGATTTTATGAAAGTGATTTAAAGGAAGAGCTTGTGGAAATAAAGGTTTTCGATGGAAATGGAGATCCTGTATATTTTTGTCTGACAGTTATTTATTTTTTGGGCTAAAACTATTAAAAAAAATGTAAATCAAATGGTCTACATTTTCACTACTTTGTGGCACATTTTATGAAATAGCGCCCGCACGTGGCAACCTTCAGATAATGAATATCTGAAGGTCACCATAATACCATTAAAATTTCTTATGGAACCAAATTTAGATCATGACTTGTTTTACATCTGCGCCAAATTTTAGAGCAATCGCTTGAAAAAGAAAGAAAATACACGGAGGTGGCACAATGGGCCCTTTGCCAACCTTGTGCCATGGAATCTAGGAATGGCTTGGACTAAGTAGTGATCACTATGTCCATTGCGCCCTTGACCTAGATCTGGTTTTCCTTTTGGTTTAAATCATACTGACTTTGTTCTTAAATATGAGAATGTTTTTTCTTTATATCAAATTTTATCATCTTAATTCCGGTATTTTCCCACTTTGTTCAGCGTTTATTTTGACCAACATTGACTGGGTTATTCTTTTGTTTTGGTTAATTTGATCATGGCATTTCCGTTATCTTGGTCCTGATATTTTATCTTAGACTCAGTCTAAGTCACTAAGTCTTATTCCTGATATTAATTTGATATGTGCCTGAGCCTTATGATGTTCTTAATCATATTCTAAATCTTAATATTAGGATAGGGTACAAGGTTTTGTTCACTAGCAAAGACCAATGATCGTAGTATTGATAACATATTTATTCATCAGCTCATAACGTGATCGTGATCTTGGTCCTGGTTTAACATTTTGGTCTAAATTTAAAAAAAAACAGTTTTGAACCTAATTCTTGCATTGGTCCATATTCTTTACCTAATCTTGATGATATACAGATATAATGATTTTAATCTGACTATTGTTATCTATTTGTCACAATGCCAATGCTCCTAATCTGAACAACTGATTTCCTTTTTGATAGCTTGGACAAACTGAGATTTAACGAAGACTACGCTTTAGCCTTTAATGAAAGTTCATATAACTTACATGAAAATTAATATATGGGACTAATCTTTCAAGACCTTGGTTTTCTAGTTCTAAATATTGAGATCAAAGATTAACACAAACTTTGTAAACACTTACCTATTGTAATCAATGCTCTCTGTTCGTGGTGTATCAGCTGGTTAGCTTTCTCCCTTATGACAAAAACAACTTACACCTGGATCATGCCATCAAAGAAATATTTCCGCCATTTCCGCCATCTTTGTCTTCTTCAGATGTAGAAGTATTATTTCATATTTGGACAAAAGAGGGCGCTTTTTTAATGATCTGAAAACTTATTTTTTGATGTCATGGTGCTCCTTTAGCATTGCTTAGTATATCATATATTTTTTATTTTCTTTGCAGTGTTTATTACATAACCATGTTATAAAACTGCAAGATGTCACTGTATCATATGACCTTGAGCATGACCTTGAGAATGACCTTGAGAATGACCTAGAAATGACACTGAACACTGACCTGACAAAAATATTTAATTGTTCATAGGTCAATCATTTTGGTCCTTTATTGGGACAGTCAATAATTTTTAATGAAGTTTTGGTTTTAAGACTGTACACTTTACAGACATTATTGCCCTTACTGGAGCTTTGTGTAGGCAGAATCACGTTTTCATGCTCTTTACATGACTTCAGTTGCCATGGTAACAAATTGGTAGTCTGCCTCAATATGGGAAAATTGAAGTCATTAGACACTATTCTTTATGAATATGCTCCGTTATAACGAATTTTGTCCATTTTTATTGAATAATGCCAATATAAAATAACATTTACTAAAATTTTGACAATGCATTGATATGACTTACAATGAGAAGAGTCACATGACATTCAAACGGCATTAGTACCCATAATGCAATACTCATGTTCATTTAAACCAATCATTTTTCAAGAAATTTATTCAACCTACATTCTTACAAAATACTACTTATATGCTAAGAATATGTTCAGAAAAAATAAACTTTGAACTATTTAACCCAATTTCTTGATTTGACACTGAAATTGCACACACTACCAAAGGTTGTGATATATCAACTGCGTTGCCATGGTAACGATCAAGAGTTCAAGGTAAAAAATGTCATTTCCATGAACTACAGACTTGTACCTATCTTTTGGAAACAAGAAATCTTGGGCCCTCCGGGGGTGCAACCAAATCGAAAAATAAGGGCTTTTTCAGACTTGGCTCATGGACTATTAGGTTGTATGGATGCAAGCCAATGTTTACCTGGCAATACTATTTACTATGTGCACTGTATACTGTAAAACATGATATATTCGCGGCACGAAATTTTCGCAAATTGGAGCCGACGGCCTTTATCGTGTCATAAAATTTTCGCGGATTGCCACTGGCATTCAATGCATATAGTGTATACAAGAAATTTCGCGTGCATTTTAATTTCGCAAATCTTGGCGCTCGCGAAATTAAAATGCATGCGAACATTCCTCGTTTTACAGTATTCTACAAAGTTGGTTTAGTACCAGTATAAATAAATGGTACCTGATGTACACCTCAACCTTTCCTTTGGCCCTGATGTTCTCACCTGTGAAACCTACAGACACTTTGTCAGTTCCCTTTTTCCAAGCCTATTGTGACAATTTCTCTGTGTAGAACATCATAGGAGCCATTGTTGCCCATGACGCTGTATATACCTCCATATCTGTCTTCAATTTTAACTGGAGCTACTGTCTGCAGGCTGTATATTTTTTCACTCTCACACTTTATTGTACTGTAAAATCAAACTTATCAATCACATCAGTGTTTTCATCAGAGTTGGTATCTGTATCAAATCTAACGTTTGATCCTGCATGCTTTCTTGAATCATCAACTTTACGGACATCCATACATGTCACTTGATTTACTAGTACTATATTTTTCCGTACTGTCTTTGCCTCTTTTTTTTTTTAAACCATTCTTATGTATTTATGAGTCTTTCACACTGCAACATGTATGCTCAATATATCCACTCTTGAAACAGTCTGCATTCACTCATTTTGTTTAGAAACACACATCTGGGCTATGATGATTCCCGCGGTGAAAAATGGTTGGCATTTGTTGCGGTGTCTGTTGCTACACTATTTTACCTTCTTGTGCTTGCCATACACGGAATGAATGGACATGTTCTTAGGTCCAGGCTCAGGTCCTGGTCCTCCCTATGTGTTTTTTTTTTTTTTTTTTCACTGCCTCTCATAGCTCTGGCTTCCCCTGCAGCCACTTCACGACATGTCTTATTGTGACGATAGCAGCTGCGGGGAAGGCTTGTCACAGAATGTAACAGTTGTCAATTCGTAAACCTGTGTAGGACGGTCTGGACTTTCCCGGAAGACATAGCAGTGGAATCTTGCATCCTCAGATCTGATCTTCACCGCCTGGAACATTTTCCTAATGTTCGCAATGATGCCCACTTCATTCTCCCTGAAGCGTAAAGCAACATTGAAGAGGTCGAACAGCTTGAAATGCCATCAGAGGTTCATCACTTCCCCTCTCCAGGAGTTTTGATGGTGTCAACCCATCTTTCAGTCTGCTGATAAACTGGTCTCTGAAATTTTTATCCAGTTCGTCCAATCTATGAATGATGCTTCAGCCCCAAAACAGTCAGAAATTGATCCACTGTTGCCGTGATCTTAGCGAATAAATTTTCTCCTTTCTGCCACCATCACTGTCCTTTTCTTGAAACACTTTCTAAGCACTGTTTTTAACTTGCCATACTTCTATCGCTGGATTTAGTCGATGACACTAAGGCCTTTACAATTCTGTAGGGTCTTCTTGCAGTTCTTTGCGAGGAACCGCGTAGCCTGTCTCAGTGGGCACACTCTCCTTTGGCAAGGTGCTGTGGTTGTCGCCTGGCAGAAACATACATGATGTTATGAGGTTTCAATGCACTGTCCTCTCCTTCTTTGTGTTCCGGCATTGCAAAGTTTATATTGTGAGTTCGGGATGCCTGGACATGATTACGTATGGCTTAGACTCCCATCTGTCAGAGTTATCCTGTAGTCTTGTTGAGAACTAAAACTCTGTCACCCGGAAGGAGGGGGAAGAGTTTCGTCCTTTTTGTCGAGCCCACCAGAGGTGCGGGGAGACTAAGGGATAGCCTGCGGCGTCTGTCCGTCTGTCCATCCGTCCGTCCGTCGTCCGTCTGTAACACTACAAAAGCTTGAATAACTCTCTACTGAGGACTTTAATTTCAATCAAACTTGGAGGGAAGACGTTATACAAAGTTACACATTTTACCAAACATGAAGGTCACCTCAAGTTCAAAGGTCACAGGCAGGGGTCAATGAACTTTAGGGCCCAATGTTAAGTTTTTACAGCGCATTTCGATTATGGCTCATAATTTTTTATGTATATCTCCGTTTGTTACCAAACTTGGATGGTAGATATCCCTTGGGGAGCTGATGGTCACCACATGGTCAAAGGTCACAGACAGGGGTTAACGAACTTTAAGGGCCCACTGTTATGTTTTTACGGCGTGCTTCGATTATGGCTCATAACTTTTGATGTATATGTCTGTTACCAAACTTGGAGGGTAGATGTCCCTTTGGGAGTTGAAGGTCACCACAAGGTCAAAGGTCACAGACAGAGTTCAAGGAACTTTTAGGGCCCAATGTTAAGTTTTTACGGCGCGTTTCGATTATGGCTCATAAATTTTGATCCCTATGTCCATTTGTGACCAAACTTGGATGGTAGATGACCCTTGGGGAGTTGAAGGTCATCAAAAGTTCAAAGGTCACAGATGGGTCAACAACCCTTTAGGGCCCAAGTTAAGTTTTTACGGTGCACTTCAATTATGGCTCATAACTTTTGATCCATATGTCCGTTTGTGACCAAACTTGGCTGGTAAATGTCCCTTGGGAAGTTGAAGGTCACCACAAGGTCAAAGGTCATAGGCAGGGTCAATGAACTTTTGGGATTTAGAAAAACATTAATATGTTCTACACGAATGGGCGAGACCATGACGCAAATCTCTCGTTTGAAGGGGCTACACCCCGTAAATAATGCCAGTGTATATCTTGGCAATCAATGACTTAAAAACCAAAGATATAAAACACCTGTTTCTTGACACTGGCCTAATCTAAGCATCAGTCATCACCACAGCGCCACAGGGGAGGGGGGGGGGGGGGCACCGCGAGAGGAGGAGATTGTTTTTGGTTTTGGCATGGGCTATGTAGCTCCTTCTTATTCCTGTATTTTCGTTATTTACGGGTCAATTTTTTTCGTTCGAAATGTAAAATGGATGACCATAGAATTTCTCAATAGAATATAAAATTGAAAACTTTAGAAAGGATAGAAAAAATTGAGTTCACTTTGAATGGTCTGCCACAGGCAGATATCCTTATCATGCTCTTACGTAATACGACAGCTGCTGTAGTCATTAAACCCTGGCTTGGCCTCCAGGTTTGTCAGGCCTGAGCAGAAAGTTAATTTGCAATGGACAAATACTTCGACTCCTAACTCTCAAACGAAGAATCGTAGCACCCCATCAGCTTCGTTAAAGTGGGGTCTCGCCTCAAACGAGGGATTGACGGCATGCACATTTTGGCACTTGCTTTGTTTAATATTGCTGCTGCCAATTTACTTACCGCGATCTCGTAGGAGACCTGTAGTCCTTGAAATCTGTCACATATTGGTCGATGTCTTCATACCCTTCCCTTTTGTTGTTTGTACCAAAGATGACGTCGATTGGCAAGTTTGGATGTCTACCGAACATCAATAGAATGGGAGCAAACCCAGTTAATTTGTGTCATATAGCATTATGCGTATGCATGGGCTAGTCTGCCTAAGTTTTTGTGAGGGTTCCAGTGTACCAAGCATGTCTATGAGTGCTCGGTTGTTCCAATTCCGTGCGGATGGTTAGCAGTGGTCCGACTCTTCTGCATTCCGGCAGCTTTACATAGCTCCGCAATCAAATGACTCTTGTAGTTCCTTCCCTGGTCAGCATGGATCCGGCGGGGAAAACCATAATGGAGAAAGAGGTTGTGCCATTATGTCTTTGCCTCCTTGGATGCATGCTTGCTGCGTGTCAGGTATGCCTAGGCATATCGCATGAAATGGTCGGTCACAACAAGGACATTCTCATATCCCCCCTTCAACCTTTCTATTAACATTGTATTTTATCACCAGATGTTCTGATCATAACAAAAATCTCAGAGTTCAGAGTGTATGAAAGAACCTACATAAGACACAGAAACTGGTGAACAGAGAGTACCTCAACACCTTAGCTCTATTTAAAGAGCAATGTCACGTCTTTGAAACAATGTATAGATATCCTATATTGCCTGCAGATTAGATCTATTCAAGGAGATACACTTGACACATTTTGCCTGTGGATAATTGATTCGTCTCTATTTGAAGCTGGCTCCATAATCATTTGTTGTTGAGATTGCTACACCAAAACTCTGTGGCAAACGTTTGTTGGATTATCAGCTTCACATTTGACTGGACACTGTCATCGACACATTTGGATTCTACACATGCATCACAGTGGATTTTATGTTGTGGAGTACCAAAACCTGTGGACATTGGTATCACCTATAAAAATGAACCACATTAGCATTTACTCATAGTTTCATTTTTCTTTTTCTGTTTGCCTGTTTGTTAGTTTGGCTTTTGTTTTTGTTTTTTGATCGATGACAATCAGTACGACCTCGGTTGTAACAGATCATTCCAAGTACAAATAACTATCGATGGTGCACATACTTTCTGCTGTGCTCATCCTGGTCTTCTTTGCTACCATACACATAGCGGCAGGATCCCTCACTACATCGTCCAAGCTGCTTCACTGTGAATGCCTGCATGTGTTGACAGGGAAGACTTCTGGTACCCTCGTTCAGTGACTCGATGAATGTCTTGAAATGTCCTTCATGCGTCAAGCTGGGTGTCGGAGAAGGGAAATTTCGGAGATGGTCCATTTCCTCAGCTGAGATTGAAGATGGGCGGTCTCGACAATGTCTGCACAAGGGTTCTTTGCACTTAGTGAATATGGCCATTCCAATTCTCTTGTCCATATGGCCCACTACGGACAGACCCTGCAAGAGTATTCTTCACCTCCTGGTAATCTGCTCCATAGCGTCTATGTACAGCACCACTCTCCTCCATGACGACTGTCACTGGGTTGCCGGCAAATGTCAGATCCTTCCAGTACGAGTGTTGAATCCGTTCCATGGCCAGGTTGAAGACTCTGTGTTCTTTCTGCAGTCTGTCTTTTGGCTGAAGCCGCTGCTGAGAGGGAGGGAGCGTTTCATCAGGCAGAGATGATGGCAGGGCAACGCTGGTCAACCGCCTAGTGCAGGGAGCCCAAAGATGCTCGATCGGGTTCATTGCAGAATCTCCTGGACAAAATGACGTCACCACCAGGGCATCTAAGTTCATCTCCCGGAACAATCTTCCATAGTAGAACCAGTTTGTAGCATGATTTATGTTGAAATCAGGTCCGCCGTCTGCTACCAGAAACAGTGCATGTTTTCCCGTGGTCACTTGGCCTCCAACATCAAGGTGATCAGCCATGTCGTTGAGATGAGACGATATTTTGATTGTTGAATGGGGGGCACACAAGACAATCATTGAACTACATGTTCAATTGCCGGTATCTTCCACTCTCTGGGCACCCTGAAGCACTGCATTCACCACTGCTCCTGTTTGTAGCTAGCGCTCCCCCCAGTTTTCTGGTTTTTTGTCGTTGGAAGGGTTGGTTTTGGAGTTTCCGCCTTCGGCCGCCACCTTCCATGAACTGGAAGAGAGGGTGCGCTATCTTTGCATAGCCTTTGATGAACCACCTGTGGTATCCCATAAATCCTAGGACCCTTTGAACTTCTCAGCTGTTCCTAGGGTGTGGCCACTCTCCAATGGCACTAGTCTTTGCTGGATTGGTCTCAATTTCCCCAGCACTAGCCACATGCCCAAGATCTTGGTCTGGAAGAGAAGGCACTTCTGGGGTTTGAGGTCATATGACCAGAGTCCCTGGAAAACAACCTTGAGTTGGCGCAAGTGCTCTTTGAAGGGGGATGAGAAAACTGCATTGTCGTCAAGGTATATTACTAAGATCTGGAAGTTGTGTTCCTCGAGGCAAGCTGTCATAAGGCGCTGGAATGGGGCAGGTGCATTTTGTAGACTGAATAACATTCGCACACATTCATACAGGCCCATAGGGTTGGTGAAGGCTGTTTTAGGTTGGTCTTTCTCAGCGACCTTGACCTGCCAATACCTGCTAGTCAAGTCCGACGTGGAGAAGTACTTCACCTTCCCAAGAGCATCCAGGGCCTCCTAGATCCTTGGCGTGGGGTATGCGTCCCATCGTGTCTTGCTGTTTAGCTTCTGGTAGTCGACGCAGAGAGGGAGTGACCCGTCTTTCTTCTGAACTATGGGAGAGGTGTAGGGGCTACTACCGGTACTCTTTCTTATGACACCAGCTTTTTCCATCCCTTGAATGTGTTTCCTCAGCTTGGAACTTGGACGGGGGACTCCTTTGTTGTCAGCCATGGGGATTTCGAGGGGATTTCATGCACAACTCTAGATGCACACCCATAGTCGAATTCATCAAGTGAGAAGACATCCTTAAATTCTTGGAGATCTGCAAGCTGTACCTCCTTCTCTTGGTTTTAAACTAATGAGCAGGCATGTTGGGGGTTTCCACATGTATAGACGGCACACAGTTTGGCAAGTCTTGTCTTTGGGAAGTGACAGGTCTTTGGGAGATGTTCAAAATGCACACGGGGATGGATCTGTCACAGATGGCATCTACAAGGTATCTGCCGACAATCATCTTAGAGCTGTTGTTGATCTTGGAGAGGGGTTCAACATGAGCAGTGCCATGAGTTACGTTTTTCAGCAGCTTGCAGAACGCAACTATCTAGACTCTCTGGGTTGAATTGATTTGGGGGACTTGCCTTGGTATGTCAAAACTCCTTTATTCTCGTAATCTCTTGGTGATGTCGTGTCCATCGCAGACAACGCTGTGTACCATGCAGGGCTTTGTTCCCTCAGCTGAGATAAATACATCTTTATGCACGCACGTCACTCATTGCTAAGAGTAGCTCGAATCCCATTTGTACCTATAAGGGTGTCAACACCTGGTCCATAGCTGCCAGGGGGAACAACAAGTCCTGGTACATGTGCATATCAACATCTGTTGCAAGTGATGTCAATCGGGATAATGTGGTGTGGGAGTGGATGGCCACCTGCACCATTGATCACTACCTCGGACATTTCTGATCGGGTTTTGGATAAGGACGGGTAGCATGGTATTTCATTTATCACTACAGTGTCCAAATTGCCAGGGCCAAGGAGAGAAAAATCATGTTCAGAGTGCTCATGTTGTTTATAGCCTGCGTTTTTGTCTACGCCCGCCCAGTTTAAATTCTGGGCATAATGGAGGATGTTCGTCCTGCTGCTTGCCACATCATTCAGGTCAGGAGTTCTGTTTTGTGGGCAACAGAAAAACGGTGTATCGGTGGCCACGTCTGGTCCCTCATCCCAGTCTCCAGATCCTCTGCTCCTGTCCTCTAGGTCCTGAACCCAAATGGGGGCACCTAGATCAAAAGCACACCTTGTATAATGTTGGCCCCAGAAAAGTAAATCACATCATGATAAATCAATTGAACACAAAACAACTACGTACAAAGGATATTTTGTACCAGAATGGTACAAAGAGTACAACTAAAATTAAAACTGAAACTAAAGCTTTGCATGATGACAGATTAAGAGAGGATACATGGCAGAAGGAATAGATGAAACAAGTTTGGAGTGAAAAAAACGATACGGAGAGAGGAGATGATATCAAGCAGGAGGATTGATAATTTCAAGCAGAATATCTTTGTAAAGATTTATTCTCAAAGTATTTCTTGAAATTATTCAAAGTAGATATTTCTTTCAAACCTGTGTCCAATTAATTCCAGAGTTTAGGCCTGGGAATATGATTTTGTTTTTGTAGCTGATATCGTTCTATTCAAAGGTAAATGCAGTGACTTAGTCTTATTGGTCGATCATTAATCACATGTACCATTTGCAGATGAAAAAAAACCCAGCTTTAGTGCTTCAAAATCATTCTAAAATGTGAGTTAGGGATAGAAACAACCAATGTAAAAGTGTGAAATCAGTCTAATCAGTGTTGATATTGTTAGATGTACAAAATGTAAACAATAGTTATTATAAAATTGTTTCTGGAATAAAACCATCTACAGTTATGTTTTCTTGAGAAAATAGTGATATCTCTCTATATTTTAGGCTTTATTACGAAAAATTTTATATGATAGGATGTTTTGTGGTACATCTGACCTCATATCAGATGTGATAACTTGAACATTTTTTAAATCATTGCTCCCAGTGGTAAACAATACCTCTGACAGAACTACATGTATATTTAATAAACATTTCAGGCAATATTGGAAAATCACTATAATTGAATTTATGCATGAGCTCTCCTAATTGCAAATCATATAAATTTTGAAAATTTCATATTTGTGAACAAAAAAATTCATGTGTGAGTAAAAATAGGTGTTAGAAAAAAAAAACTTTCTTTTATAATTATAAATCAAATTCATATTCAAGGGTATGTAGTCATGCGTTGAGCAGCTAAGCAAATGCATATTACGTAACTGGGTTCTTTTACATCTACATACATTTTGTCCATTATGTCTCTGATTAATTGAATGTTAGGTTCTAACTGTCATATTATAATCAGTCACGCAGTTATGCTTGTGGAATAGACAAAATTTAGCAAGGGTAAATGAAATATTCAAGTTGTACAAACACTGATCACTCATATACATAAATAAATTTTGTCTCTTCAACAGGTGGAATTCTAGATTAGCACATTGTAGTGGATTCATGATACCAACCAGTTGGTGAATAGATGTGTAATGAAAGCTGGATCCTGTACCAAGAGCTATCCACAGCTTGTCAGGATTAATGCTGCTGAAAGAAGCTACAGACAGTAGCTCAACATCAGTATCCACAGTGTGTATGGCCACCTACGTGATCCTCTTCTGTAGACTACAGCATCTGCCACACGTAAAAACATGCGAGTGTCTGCCTCACGTGAATGTGGGGCGAGACTGGTCAAGTTGAACTAGACAGGAGAGCAGAGGATTTCAGTCAACGTGTTGTATACATTTCCTTGATATCGGCTATTGGAAGATATATCGTCTCTAGTGAGAATAAACTGTGAAGATGAAGAATTTGCTTTTGTTCTGGTTTACAAAGAAGAAGCCCTTCCAGTTCTTCAGCATGAGAGGGATGCATGCTCTTCTTGAAGCTCTTCCCCCTCTTCTATTTGGTTCTACCTTTCAGGCTGTCAGAAATGTGGACATCTCAGATGATGTCCAGCCTGTTGACCTCCAGTTTATTGGAAATGTACCACCAGAAATGTATGCTCCCAACACTATCTTTGCATACTCTCCAAAGGCCTTAAACAATGCAGGATTGCACATTTGAACAACAGCAGCTCCATCAATAGTTGTGGCATCATTCTCAGGTGCGCTTGTAGTTTGAGGTTGGTCTGATGTAAGGCAATGCAATATGTCTGCTTTGACTCCAAGGTGCAGTGTTCCTCTCGTCAGTAATGCAGGTGGGGCTGCCTGGGTCTCTTGTTGGAAGAACTGTATGGTACTCATACATGTGTAGTCATAACCTAAGTTGCTGAAAATATATAGAAAGAGGATAAAACAAAACAAACAGAAGTCAACTGAATGTTTGCTAGCTATGAGAATTATGCAGATTGGCACATGGTTTCATTGTAGCACTGAACTCTGCATAGGATAAAGATTAGCCATTAGATAAAAGTTTTTTTTTTTTTTAAGGTTTTGTTTTCACTGTCAAGGTCACAATCACATTGCATGCAGTATGTGTAGTGACAAAGTCATTGGAGGGGGGTGGGTATACATGTGCAGTTATTATGGAGGAGAGGAAAAGAATGATGGTAACTCAACATGTCACACACATCATCACTGAAACCAACAGATCACCACAATATCAGACTTTCTTAGTGTGACACAGGAAAAAGACCCATCGGAGACAGTGGCATGTTTGGTCTTTCATTTGTATTCATTGTATCATCAAATTGTACAAGTGGATGATGAAGCTTGAAAAGAACCTGAGCTGGGCTGTTTGAAAATGAAACTTTCTCCAAGGTCATGAAGATGTGGTCATTTCGTGGAGCATATCAGAATGAAGTGAAAGTGTCTACTTTCTTACAAAGCGACTCAGGGAGCAAGGCGTTGCCCTAAAAGTTGCCGTGGACTGCTCCATTTCATGGAGGCCATGGGGAGGGGCATTATCAAAAAGGCTTGAGAGACTGAGTAATAACTAAACTCTTTTCCTCAGGACTGTTACACACTTCCCTGCTTTAAAAAAAAAAAAAAAATGTGTCCACACAATCATATTACTTAAACAGCAAAATTAATATGCTCACCTAATTTGAATGATTTGATACTTGCATAATAAATAAATTCAACTGGGCAACTTGGGCTAAAGTATCCTGATTCACCATTGCTGGATTGCGGGAATTAAAAGAAACTTCTTGACCAGCTGATCTAGGAAGTTTGTAAGGATTTGGGTTGCACCCAGCAGTCACTCTAGTTGACCTCCTCAACCCTTCTTTTCAAAATACAGCTTCCTGGTCTGATTGAACCAACTCTTCATTACCGTTCTTCCTGGTTGGGTTTTCATGCATTACTTCGGTTTGAGTTCCAGTTGGAGCATCACATGTATTGTTCATATTGCCTTCTTTGTTATTGTCAAAATCTTCTAGGCCTACATGTATGGGATGGTGAGAGAGGGCACCATCATCAATCTCCTGATGAAGGACCTCCTGTGACTCTGAAACTGCTGAATCTTCTTGCCTTTTCTTTAATTGCAGCATCTTCTAGGACCAGAGGGGATTTCCTTAGTCCTTCTGTTAGGCCAGGCCTGACATCACAAATGCCTTCCCACGACTCATTATCGCTGTCAGAGTTGCTCACAGGGATCTGCTTCTCTTGTTTCAGTGGGTCAAACAATCACCTTTGCTGGGCTCCATATCCTCTGCTAAAATCGTAGAATCCAGCAAGTCCATCCTGTTGAGAGTCTTACATGATGATTCATCACCAGCTAGGGGCTATACGGCATATGTATGGTCTCCAGTTTCCTATCATTGAATAACTATGTGCGGTTCAGGATTCCATACACCTTGAATTTTGTTGCGCCCAGTGGTGCTTCTATTTCTGATGAAAATGCGAACTCCGATGGGTAGCTCAACACCTGTTGCTTTCTCATCATTTATGGCCTTCCTTCTCAGTGCTTCCTTGGGGTGCTCTGTGGAAAACGTCATCAAGCCTAGACTGGTGTTCAGCAATCCATTCCTCCACTTATGGGCTACCAGTAAGGGGGGGGGGGGATGCTACAGGACCAAGTAAATGATCTACAAGTAGGACAGCTTCTCTCCCAAAGAACAAGTGGTGAGGTGAGTATCCGGTTGATGAATGTGGGGTACAATTGTATACATACACAGGTTCCAGAAGGTGTTCTGGCCACTTTCATTTTCTTTCTGCCATAAGAGTATGATGCCAGTCATGGAGGTTA
Source organism: Diadema antillarum (assembly GCF_040938485.1). Classification (NCBI taxonomy): domain Eukaryota; kingdom Metazoa; phylum Echinodermata; class Echinoidea; order Diadematoida; family Diadematidae; genus Diadema; species Diadema antillarum. The sequence continues at coordinate 608,815 of NW_027270899.1, forward strand.
CGGTTAAATTGTTCACATTGGCCATTCCCTTCTGGGTGATAGGGAGTGGTGAGCCTTTTGGTAATCCCATACACCTTACAAAGTTCTTGTATCAGCTTGTCTTTGAAATTCCACCCCTGATCACTGTGGATTCTCTTGGTGACTTCGAATCGGACAAACCAATCGCATACAAGAACTCTGGACACAGTGGATGCCTTTTGATCTAGGGTTAGGATAGCTTGGATGAAATTTGTGAAAACGTCAGTAAGGACAAGAACATTTTCCTCGCCACTACTACTACGCTCAAGATCTGTGAAGTCAATTGCGAGGACCTTTAGTGGTCTGGAGGCTGTCAGGGACCCCATGGTTGCCACATGGATGGAGGCGCTTCCCTGCTTTGGCCATTGTATATCATTAACACCTGTAACAGTACTCAGCAACATCCTTTGCCATGCTAGGCCAAAAGCATTGTCTCCTGGCTAATGCAAGTGTCTCCTCGGTAGCTTGATGACATGGGCATGCATATGTACTCATACAATCCACCACTTCCTGTCTGGAAAGCAGTATTCTCCACATCCTTGTCTGCATCATGGAGTTGGTTGAATCCGTGGGCTAGGTCAAGGCTGCAAAAATGCTTTGCACCTTTCAGGGCTTGCAGGGCATCTTCAATCCGTGGAAGGGGATATGCATCCATATGGGTCTTGGCGTTGAGAGCTTGGTAGTCAACACAGACTCTTAGTTTACCATCCTTTTAATACGTTAGAGTGAACAAGAAAACTTTATTCCTCCCCTCGAGCACCATAGTCCCAAGCCTCAAATCTTCCTCTGCCCCACATGGACTAAACAGGTTATACTTACTTTACATAAATGCATATTCGTGACACATTGCTAGTGTAATGGTTTGAGTAAGAATGACACAGGTTCACAAGCATCTCTTCCGGTCAGATATGTGGTGTTCATTGTAGATGGCAGACACAGTCACCGCCTTCACTGCCAAACATTATAGGGAACATAATATGAACAATTTTGCAGTTCACAATTAACAGCATACAGTTGTCAGTAGATATCAACAGGTTCATTAACAGGCCAAATATTGAATTGGAGTACTCATAACACACTCTTTGCTACAGCCATTGGTCCCATTCTCCTTTAAGGTACAGTGCGTGGGAACAACCAAACTTCGATGACACAAATCAAGTTCTTATTTTCCAACTAACAATTAAAATGGAACAGCGGCAGGAACAAACTCCAGAATCTCTAAGCTTTCCTAAAAGCTGCCTCCTCTCTCACTGACTGCCTTCTGTCTTCTGCAACTCCCAAGAAGCTTCAAGAGGCAGGCTTCACATCAAAACCGGACACTGTATCCCTACGCTTCAACCTACTGTGGACGCTGTGGTATCACAAATATATACATATAGCTATGCTAATATATCCTAACATGTTTTCAATCAGGAACTATGTTTTGGTATGCAGAAATGTATACAACCAAGGAAGCAACAATGGGCACATACCAAGAGTGCCAAACCTGTCGCTCCATTAAAGAGAATAAAAAATAAAAAATTTTAAAAATTAAAAAAAAAATCACACCACTACACTAATCTTTGTGTATAGTTTACAGTTTCATAAATGCATTGTTTGTACACCATAAACAGTTGGCCATTCAACCAAAAATACATGTACTACTTTTCTGGTTTCAGAGGTCATTGACCTTTTACAAAGACCTGTAATGCCAATGTTCTGTGGAATATTTCATTGTAACACAAATGCATTTTTAGAACATCATTACCTTGTTTACCATTAGTCCATGACACCAAACATCGATGATCTAATCCTTTTTAGGTCATTGACCCATTGAGGTCATCAGATGAATACAGGATAATTTAGTGCATCAAGCATTTCCCCGTCTGGTTCTAGCGCATACAGAACTGAGAGCCTCCTATAAGGGGACTCTACTTGGGCATGTGGTAGGTGCACTGAAGAATTTCACACAGTTCTTGAAGATATCCACGTAGATTAGGGGAAAATGTTAAGTGTATGTGAGTGTCGTCAAAAAGCCGTGCTATTGTACTTTCAAAGTGACCACAAATCTCCTGGATACATTGTGTAGGTTCTCTTTGGTGGAAGATATCTCCATCAATATCCAGCATAATGATTGTCATGGCCTTGATGTAAGTTTCAAAACCTCTTTTTTTCCTCTCATAGTTTGCAGAATCACACAAAGCTGAACTCAAGTTGGACATGGGAATGTCCTCCATCTCCAGCTTTGTAGTGTCATTGCTTACAGTCCTACGTAGCATTCACAACAGTGAGGCTCAATGAAGTGTCATGTTGAATGACAGTAGTCTTCTTTCCTGTGAAAAATATGGCACCATAACACTTAAGGAGTAAACAACAACTTAAAAAGAAATTGGTCTGTATCTGGTGAATCTTATGAGCAACAGCAGCAAAGCCATGAACCATTTATGTGTTGTGGACATTCTTTCCATTTTTAGTCTATCCCATCACAAGCACCTTTTTATCCGTGACATTTCCTGCGCATAGGTTATGTGATGAGATCTGGCACATCATTGAGTTTGTAATTACATTGGGTATCGGTATTGCATGTTCGGCCACAAAGGCCGAAGTCCACGCCGAAGTCCACTCTTCAGCATTTGATATTCTGTCTCGGTAATGCATGACAGATGTTGAGGTCTCACTTTCACTTTAAATGAAAAGACAAATATTCAAGAAGTCACTGGTTAAGCACCAAATATTGTTATATATTTGTTACAAAGGTCATGATGTAATCAAATTTTACCAAAGATATGAATGTGTTGTTATTACGGAAGGGAGGGAAATTTTGGTGGCACAACAACATGTCACATGTTTTGACAACAGAACAAATTACCACCACGATGACATCAGACTTAGAGTAACAAGAAAACTATATTCTTCCCTCGTCTCAAGCACCATCGTCCCAGTCTCAATCCTTTTGTTGTTTTTTTCAATGTGGGCCGAACAGGCCACACCCACTTTGTACAAATGCATATTCATGACACTGTAAATGTAAAATTAGTCAATTTTTTTAACCATCAGCAAAATCGAATACAAGAATACTTGTGAAAATAGCAATACGCATTGGCACTGAAAGTGAATATGTAAACAAAATGAATTTCAAAGGAATAACCTCTCACTAATAAATGAAATGTGGGCTCATCAATTCTGAACACTCAATGAATGATAAACAAGAAAGTAGTAAACACAAATTAAAACCATGAACAACAAAAATATAACTTTGTGCTACCTCAAATCTCCAGTCAGTTCCTAATACAGTGTACATGTACAGTGTGTAATTTGATACATATAATTCGTGATTCAACTAAGGGTGTGTTCATGCTCAATTTGCGAAGGCAGAATCAGCATTTTGAAACGCTGATTCAAAACGCTGTTCACGGGAGCACTGTTTATGCTCACTTTCTGCGAGCCTTGGAAAGAGCATTTGCGATTGTTTCGCTGACCTCAGCAGAGGCAGGTCAAATTGGGGCGCGCGCTGCGATCGGTGGCCTGGCCTGAGAGAGCAGCTGGGAAAGACATGCGTTCACAGTACATGGGAAAACTGCACAGGCCAGGGTGGCTGGCTGGCCAAGCGCGCGCTTTTTCACGTGAACCGGATAGGCGTTTAGATGATGTCACTCTAAACGCATTTAGAAACGCTGTTGCTTTTATGCTTCCCCGTCAAGTGTGATTAGTCAGAAACGCGGATTGTAAACGCACCTTTTTTATGCATTTTGGATCAGCGTTTTGAATCAGCGTTTCTGTCGAAGTGAGCATGAACGCAACAGCGTTTTGCACTAATCACGTTCCAAAACGCTGATTCTGGCCCGAAAAAGGGAAACATAAACACGGCCTAATATGAAATTTTAGTAAATACTACTGTATAAGTGGTTTCTTTCGCGGTGGTTTTATTTTCGCGCTTTTCGCGCTTTGAGGTTGAACCACGAATTTAACGCCACGCGAAAATGTTTTGAACTCGTGGGTTGTTACAACGCTATCATTACCAACCACGAATTTAAACACACGCGAAAAAGTCAGCACCGATGGAAACCGCGAAAGTTTCTGTACGCGAAAGAAACCACTTTTACAGTAGTAAACTAAAATTGCAATGTAATGTTATCAAAACAAGAAATATCGAACAATAAATGCAATTGCAAGGTAGATGAGTCAAATTCATTCTTGTTCAGCTGAACAAAGAAAGAGAGAGAGAGAGAGAGAGAGAGAGGAAAAAACAGAAGCACATGTTGGTTCACATGAGTCTCCCATCATTCGGAACATCAGGTAGCACTCCATAGTGTGCATTTACATGTATGACAACCCTGAACCACATGACTTGCTTGACACATTTGCTCCAATATTAGCAGTGTCCAGAGCATTATTCTTATTGTGCTGCAGCCTCTGTAAATGATATGATGACACCAAAGACCGTCATGTTTGTGAATAAATTTGTTTGCATTGTGAATTAATGTTGTTGACTTGTTATTCTGTGTGGTGTGTTGTATGCATACATCTGGATGTATTATTTGTGACCGTGCACCTCAAAACGAACATAAAGTCGCACACACTGATTTTGCGTGAGGACTGAAAATAGGTGAAATGGGTCAACCTAGCCAAACATGACTTTTTGATATTTTCTGAAAGAGTGGGTCTTCTTTTACATTATGCTAAAATTTGGTATCATAAAACGGGCAGGAAAGTATTTTTTTTAGCAGTTTATCTCGAACATTTTTGGTAGAATAGTGTGATTAGGTGTGCCTTTAGAACCCCTTTTTCATTTCTGAAAAACCTTGTCCACACTCTTCACTTTCAACTCTATAACTTTTGAAAGGATAGTGCTACTGCTTTGAAAGTTGGCATTAATTATGGTCAGAATGTGTTAATGAGGCATGCCTAATTTCAATTTTAATCTGATAATCCCTTCATTGTTGTTACTCTGGTGGTTTACTTCCTGTTTTTTGTCCCATTCATCGCACAGCAAGCACGGTTTGGTAAAGATTAAGCGCTTGAATAGACACTGTACTTCAGAGCCTCTTTTCTCAGTTCACACTTTTCATGAGTTTGTGCTCTCTTTCCAATATTTAGATAGGTTAGAAGAGTCCATTTGATTTGAGTTATACATCATTTTAAAGCTTAAAGTCTGCTCTTTCAGAATATGGTATTAACTAAAAATTCATGTCTGGCGACTTTTTGTTTGTTTTGAGGTGCAGGGTCACATTTGCTCTTTCTTTTTTCTTTCTTTTTTTTTTTTGAGGGGGAGGAGGAGGGGCCAACTACTGTAAAACATGATATATTCGCGGCATGAAATTTTCGCGAATTGGAGCCGACAGCCTTTTTCGCGGCATGAAATTTTCGCGAATTACCACTGGCATTCAATGCATGTAGTGTAGACAAAAACTTTCGCGCACATTTTAATTTCGTGAATTTTGGCGCTCGCGAAATTCGCGAAATTAAAATGCACGTGAAAATTCCTTGTTTTACAGTATTTATAGAGATTAGTTTACCAAAAAGGGACGGTGAGAGAAGTTACAGGGTATTCTGCAAATGTGTGCCATGTGTGACCGTGCATCACAAAACATACAAACAGTCGCACGCCTTTATTTTATGTGAGGATTCAAAATTGGTGAACAGGGTTAACCAAGTCAATTTTGAGTTGTTCATATTTTCTGAAAGGGCTGTTCTTCTACATTACTGCTAAATTTAGGATCATAAAGAGAATGGGAAAGTGTGTTTTCAGTAGTTTTTCTACAACCCTTTTTTTCTGTAAAGTAGTGAGATCAGGATATGTCTTAGAGACCCTTTTTCATTTGGAAATCATTTGCACACTCTTCACTTTCAACTCTCATAACTTTTGAAAGGATTATGCTACTGCTTGGAAAGTTGGCATTAATCATGGACAGAATGTGTTGATAGAGCATGCTCAATTTCAGCTTAATCTGATAATCCTTTCATTGCTGTTGCTCCAGTGGTTTACAGCCTGTTTTGTTTTGTTTTGTTTTTTGTTTGTTTGTTTGTTTTTTGTCCCATTAATCACACAGGTAGGCACGGTTTGGTAATGATTAAGTACTTGAATAGACTCTCCACTTCAGAGCCTCTTTTCCAGAGTTTGTGCTTTCTTTCTAATTTATAGGTTAGGAGAATCCATTTGAATTTAGTCATACATCATTTTAAAGCTTAGAGTCTGCTCTTTCAGAATCTGCCCTTAACTGAAAATCCATGTGTAGCAACTTTTTGTTGGTTTTGTGATGCAGGGTACCTTATGGACTTGAGCTTCATGTTTATGCACGAAAGAAGTAGAGTGTAGTTCTTCAACCAGCTGCTTACCAGAGGTGTATTTTGTTCTTCTTTGCGGCGATTCAAAAATTAAACAGTTCAAAAATGAAATAAGGTTCCAACTAACAAGTCTTACTTCTTTTTTTTTGGAGTAACAATCTTTCTGAATGACAAACATTATTTTGTTTTCGGACTAATGAAACCCTTTGAATTAATGAACCTTATTTGATCTGTGGATTACTGAACCTTCAAAATAACAAACTGTAACCATTTTGTCACAGGCCTCCCTGTTGGACTGAGGCACATTGTTACATATGAGTGACTCTGCTGACTTGACTAGAATTGGGTCAAGCTTTGAGGGATTGACGGAATGCGGCATAAAAAGCTTAAAGGTTTATATTGTACATGTATTATCAAATTGAATTAACCATTAGAGGCAGATAACTCAGTTTAATTGCCATGTTTGTTTGTTTTGTGTGTGTGTGTGTGTGTGTGTGTGTTTGTGTGTGTGTGTGCTTGCTTGGATGTGTTGTATGCTTTCTTCATTTGAGTCTATTTCTATTTTTCATGTATTGTTTGTTTTTTTTTGTAGTGTACATTATACTTAATTGTTTGTATTTTAGCTCTGCATTATATGTATTTTCTGTATCGTACTGTTATGTGTGTATGTGGACACCTATGGAAGCTAGCTTTGCTGATAAGGGTGTTCCACCGGGGGAAAGAAATTCAATATAATTCGGGTTAACTTATTGCCTGGCCACATGAATTGTGAAAACACTGTATTTTAAAGATTATTTTTTAGCTTTTATATCTGCTTACTTTCCAGTGTAACACGGTTGTGGTTCAAATGTTTAAGCCAAACAATATTTCCTACTTGCCAGCATAAATATTAATTAATTACATGTAGCTGAAAGACAGTCTGCTAAGTTTACTTGTTCATGCTTTTGTAGTCATATGTCAGAACAAGCTCAAGATTATTCATGCTGAGGTGTGAATTTTCTTGAAGTAGAAAATTTCAACTTCAGAGCTACCAAGTCTAACGCATTCTGCGTGAGACTCAAGCATTTAGGGGCCATCTCACGATCTCACGCATGACACCCATTTTTCTCACGCATCGGGCGAAGTCTGCAACTTGGGCCTATAATGATGAGCGTAGCGCAAAAGATTAGTGATAGTTGCAATTGAAGGTATATTTCCCTTTTGTCTTTCAAAATAAGTAGAAAATAGTCATGTAAGTATGCACCGGATCGCACCCAGCTAAAAATTGAAAAAGCTCCCTACCGTGGGAGGCCATGGGGGGGGGGGGGGGGGGGGGACCCCTCCCACACCCTCGCTCGCGTGCACACTCGCATGCCGAGATGCCGAGTCATGAAAATCTCACTCATAAAATTTTTTTGAACTTGGCATCCCTGCAACTTTGATTGACAGAAATCCTTGCATATAGGAGCTAATTGTCAACAGATTTTTCTGCTGTGTAAACATATTGACAAAAACCTTTAAATGGTGTCATATCTGCTTTTTAAAAAATTTATTACTTTTGTTTTCCACTTTCATTGTTAGTATATATATATAGCTGCAGCAGTTGCAGAAGCATAGAGGCCTACTTAGAGTACTATTTGTAGTTCACGTAATACAATTTGTACCATTAAGCCGGAAAAGATGCCCGTTTACTGTATTAGGATGAAACACTCTACTAGTACATATCCAAGCCTAGAATCGTAAAAGACCAACCTTTAATGGAGTAAATCGAATTTTAATCTGCATTATCAGATACAGAAACGAGACAAACGATAAGAAATTGAAAACCAACTAATCTCTATCGAGCCAATTCAGTGAGCCCCTGGATTTCAGCTGGACAAGTCAAAACTTGTCTGTCACCGGCGGGAAGCACAAAGCTGCATGAGGAACAACTCGCGCCGTGTTTACGCTTTGTTCGGAGCACGTGTGAAGAATATACTCGGGACTTCCCCAAGCGCTAGCGAAGGTCACATGATCGAGTACAACCAATGAATCGGCGTCGGTTGGTGCGTGGCTGGTCGATAGCGCGCAGAGCTAGGTTACTGCACTCTTTTGAGATGCTTTTTTTTTTTAGTTCCGCCTTTGTTTTGTAGGCACACGCTATTACATCAATCTGGAACATACACCACACCAACGGATCTTGCTTGTTTACAGTGTTTTTCGATGCGATTTGCGACAGGAAGCTACGGACCTACTCTCCCAACAGCAGTGCCACTCAACTGCACTGGTAATTTGTACACTCAACTGTTTATACACCTGTACTACCTGCTGCTGTACATCGTAGGACCTACCTGCCTGCTTAGTGCCAGTGCTGGGGCTAGTGGGGGCTAGCTAAAATAGCTCTAACGTTTACGGTGGGCGGGCTCAATCCGGGCGCTCCTTCATATTTCACGCAGTTTATTGCTTGCGGGCCGGTCGTAGCGCAGTTGGCTCTACGGTCACGACGGTAGCTCCGGTAGCCAGGCCAGGTAAGTTTAAATACGTATTTTTTTTTTTATTTTTTTTTTTTAACCTGAATGATTATTACCTGAATTAAATTACAGTGTGATGACGCCCTGTATCTCAGTAAGTAAATTTACAGTAAGTAATTCAAAGAATTAAATCCTGAGCTCACACAGTAAAAACTAAGTTAGAGCACAGCAGTATCCACACACATCGAGCGATATCGCAACAACCCTCCCTGACTGACCCTGCTCGCTAGCTGTACAAAGGAACGCCCCGGCCCAGGGTTTAAGCCCGACCATGTATAGACCAGATGCTGTGCAGATGTCCCATCCTCTTCGGGCAACTGAAAATTCACAAGCCATCAGCCCCTCTTCACCCCATCATTTCCGCAGGAGGTTCCCCTCACTACAAATCAGCCAATCACTTGTCAGATATCCTACAACCACTTGTTGGCAACACAGAACACCACATTCACAATTCCAAATATTTCACTGTGATTCTCTCTAGCTCTAGCACCACCGTCATCATGGTCATAGCCTACCATAGTACAGACACCCTCATCAGCTTTGATGTAGAATCACTTTTCACCAGTGTTCCTGTCAACGAAGCATATGTGACGTCATCAAACATCTCACTGATGACATCTCTCTGTCTTCCAGAACACAACTCACTCCACAACAGTATACATGACCACCTCCTCACATGTCTCAAATCTATCTCAATCCGATGGAGAGGAGCACACTTCAAATCATAACAAGGCGCCGCCATGGGATACCCCCTCTCGCCCATCATTGCCAACATTTGTATAGAACACTTCGAAACTCACGCACTAGCCACAACATACAATGTGAGCCCTGGATGCTCCTTCACACGATTGTACCCTGGGAGCCCAATATGCGAAGCGTTTGAGCTGGTTGCAGTTAGCCACAGCACAACACAAATTAAACCTTTTCTCTAGCTCCAGTATGTTGACAATATCTATAGCATCTGGCCATACAACTTACTAGACCAACTTGACGACTTCCTCACGCATTTCAACGAACAACATTCTAACATCTCATTCACAGTGGAAATGGAAAACAATCATTCTATACCCTTCCTCGACGTACTTGTCACCAAAACCAACTCCAGCAATTTCTCACCAAGTCTACCGCAAACCTACTCACACTAACAGATACATGTATCTTCACTACCACTCATCCCATCATCCAGCAGTCTGCCAGTCAGTACCCAAGGCTGTCGTCCAATATGATCATCAAATCAGTGACAAAACCACCTCCAACAAGATCTCAAGCACATCACAAACACACTTACTGCTATAAACCAATACCCAAAGCACAAAAGCAACACACAAGCACCCTGTCAACCTGACCATGCAGTCATGGAACAGCCTATCACAACTGTAACTCTTCCCTACCTCGGCACTACCTCGCAAAAACTACAACACATCTTAAAATCCGCCATCCAGGTCTGACACACATCTATCTTCTAACAAACTTCACAACACATTTGATACACTCACGCAAAGACACACACCCCAAACACAAACAACCTCGTGTCTACCGCATCCCATGAGAATGAGGGAATGTATACATCGGAGAAACGGGAGGATGGTCAACATTCGGAAAACATTTCATCTACTGGGAAAACAGCAAACTCGTCACATCCATCAAGAACTGGCACACACAACGCATCAGAGAAGCCATAGTAATTCACACACACAACACTGTTGAGCAAGACACCAGACTTCACATCAACAACATCTGGGTCATTCCATGGGGTTGGGTCTTCTCTAGATTTTCATGTTGTGTAGGGAATAAAAGTCATATTCTGAAAAATTTATCAAATAATTGTCCGTGGTTTGCAGTTATTCTTGGAGAGAAATGTGTGAAGAATAATTTGATGAAAAAAAAAAACAAGCCTGTGTACAAATGTATTTTGTCTATGACTGTTTCACTAATGATGTCCCATGGTTTTTTTGGGTTTATGTTGTGACATAAATATATGCCATTTTCATGGCAATGTAAAACAGGAATATACAACCTTTCAGCATTATGCCTATCATAATTAAGAGAGGCAAGGTGACTTCTACAAAGACTATAAGGCACATAAACATTTGTAACAAAATAAGAACACCAGAGCATCTTCAAGCAACCTCATACCTATGTTACAAACGATGTCCATGGTAATTTTTGTTGTAACATAGGTATAGCATGGTTTTACATACACTTCCAATCATAATATGATTAGAAACTTTATTACTATAATGAGATTTATATTTCAGGAGTATTCTTACCCAAAAATGAGCATCAAAATCCTCCAAATAAACGAGAAAATACGGAACATATCACTGTACTTCAGTGCGATGTCCGGCCTCTTCGTGTAACGTAGGTACGGAAAGATGCGTCTCGCGATAAAAAGAAGGGCTACTAACTTCAGCAATCGTATTCATGTCACTGGCAGTCCTCCCCCAATGGCAGAAAAACTACTCACAGCCAATATACACCTACCTGGACAGCGCAAGATCTGTTTTTCTGCCGTTGTCCATGTAACGTAGGTACAGGAGTTTTAATGTTTCTGATGTCAATTGGTAAGCTTTTATGCTATTTTATGAAAATAATAACATTTGTCATATTCTGTAACTCTATTAGAGTAAAAAAACGACATCTAAACCTCTGAACTGGCCAAAAATACTGTGGACGATGATACTGTAGTCCCACATACTGAGATATTTGTTACAGGTTCATGTTCATAATTTTGATTGCCAAATTTTCCGTCCATGCCGGTCTCTGGAAAAGGAGCATATATTCCTCTCTTAGAAAACCATACAAAAGTATATCAGTGTATCTTCACTGCAATATAAAATTATTTTACCTCCCGATTATTGTGAATTTTTGGACCATTTTGTCATTAGGTATCTACCAAGGTAGACGTGCTAGAGTTAGTATTAATCACTATATACTAGTTGGAAAACGTAGATGTCCAGACTGCATCTGAACTAGAGAAATAGAGTTTGCCTTATTTTGCTGGTGATATTGAGGGAACTAGGAACTGTGAAATTCTTTCTCTTTAACAGATTTACTTTGAAAATGTCAATGTTTTCCTTCCAAGATTTCACTGACCTGTTAGATGCTCTGATGAAGTTGTTAACATTTCACAAGGATTCACCATTTCCATTCCATGTTCACCCACTGTGAAGTCTCAAAGCTAAAATGCCAGTGTCCTATTCAGTTTGAGTGGGTAGTGAGTAGGAAAGGCTTCAATAAAATTATGAACCCTAATCAAAATTGGACTATTATTGCTCTACACTATCATTCAAAAAGAGGGCGACAATTTCGATGGGGGATGAATATAAAATAGGGCCTAGTATTATTTTGGGAGTCTATTAAGGACCATAACCGTAACTGTAACCCTGACCCTAGCCCTAACCTTAGCTAGGACACTGGGGGCAGCGACCTGCCCTTCCTACAGTGTAGCTTGCATCTGAAAACAAGTTTTTAGCATAGAGTATGAAAATGATATTTTCCTATGTTTTACATGCTGTATTATTATTATTAATATTTACATCATTTTAAGCATAACCCATTTTTTTTTCAATTTTGGTGGGAGGTACACATGGAACTCTAGCTAATGGGTATGCCAAGAGGTAGAAATGTAAGCAAAATTGTTAAAATTATTTAATTCCATTCATAAACACACAGATACATCAACAGGAATATATAGTCAACCCCGACAAAAATGTTCTTTTAATTTTTTTATTCTATTTCTCTTTACACCTTTTGTTCAGTTTGTTGATGAATCTGCCATGGCTCCTCCTCTACCACCGCTACGTGTTAAACTACATGAAAGAGTGAAAAGGACACATCCACAGCACTCCACAAACAGAGAGGAAGCCGACAAAGCGACACCCAAGAAGAGCGAATGTAACAAACTAGACAAGAAGAAAACTGCACAGAGGGAAAATGGACAGAAGAAAAACAAAAATCGGGGGCTAAATGGACATTGGACAAAAGAGCAGAAATTAATTTCAAACAAAGAACATGGAGAAGACAAGAAGACTTGTCTGATTTCTCTTTATTAGTTTTCTTAGTTAGTTGACAACTAGTTGATGATGTTGTTAGTGTATAGGTCAAATTGTGTAAAGCTTCACTTTCTTCTTCTTCTTCTGATTAAGTCTGCCTTCTTTCATACCAGAGTTACAAAGAATTGAAGTCTGTGTAACATAGGTATTGTTCCACATGTGTGCAGTAGATATAATTCCAAAGAACTGTTACAATAGTGTTATTTGTGGGAACATACATAAAGTCTATATGTGTAGGTTTTAACATCTCACACCACAATAAAGGAAATCAGTTGATATGTCGTAGTGTACCTATGTTACAAAGACATACTGTCCGTGTAACATAGGTAGTACACCGTGGGCGAGGTTGTTGTCTGAAAACCCCTGATTATAACAATAAAATCATGTTTTTACTTGAATACCCATACAAATCACTTGCTTCAATTGTGGTGCTTTTAAGAATATTGTCATTGTGTCACTCTTGATGAAAAAGTTAAACCTTTGATTGAAATTGTTAATGGTTTGTAGAAAAAAACATGTTAATAAAAGTGGCTTGCAGTTGACATCAGAACATACAATCTTACTAATAATGATCTCATGCGCCTGTTAAATAACATGTTGATGTGCTATGGACGAAAAAAACGTGGATGTGTTCATTGTTATCATTTCAGAACACAAAATTATGAAGGATGTCAACAAATGAAGTCCGTGTAACATAGGTATTTTGCCATACCTGTTTACCCATGCTGACTGAAAGTGTGCGAAGTAATAAACAGATTTCTAGTGGAATATGTTGAAGAATGGGAGTAAAAAATCAGGGGGAAAAAGGAAATTTCAATTCACCCAACTTGAATTTTCAACTTGTATGTCACAATTTCAGTCCCAACCCCATGGAATTACCCATCTGGCTTCTTCTCATCATTAAACCATCTGACAACAACAACACACTCCCTCCACAGAACATTCCTCCCCCAGTAGCAGCTTCTCACATCCCTACTTCCATTTCCCCACAACGGCAATGTGCACAATCAATCATGCTGACCACTCGCTGGTACACCCATCGCCAGTTCCAGAAGACGCCCTCAGCGACACAAGTCGTCCAAACCACCCCATCCAATCCCACTTCTACTCTCCAGGTCTGCAACCTACCAACATCCAAATTAGTCCTCCCGGATGTCTGTACTCCGCAATCACTACAACAAAAAAGAACACCTGGATCTCAACGACTGCAATGCAACACATCACATGCCAACAGTCGACACTCATCAGCCCGCTTCTGCCAACAATCACCACCTAGATCCACATCCTCCATATGATAACATAAATGGTATTCCGGGGTACCAAATAAAAATCAGCCATTTTGTTTAATTATTTTTTTTTTTAAAGGTTGTACCCTGGGATGCCAAAAAGTGGAGATTGGGCCTATTTTGGTGCTGGAGCTAGCGCATGCTAGCCACTGCACTGCACTGCTCTGCACTCCACTTAAGCACACGCTATTGCTACTGTAGCTAGCACAGCATACCATGCATGCATAGTATACATATAAGTGGCATGGAAATGACTAGATGTACACGCACACACAGTGCATGCATTATTCTGCGGCTGTCCTCGAGTGGACTTGAGGTGGCGCTACACAACGTGGTACCCCGGGTACTATGGTACCACGGGGTAACGCAGCAGCATACATGTATAGCTTGCCTCCTCCCAGGTTATGCCACACTTCTGACGAAGGACAGTCAATCTGCCCGTAATGTCAACTTTTCTAAATGTCATAGCTATTCTTATTACTGGTACTTGCTCATTTATTTTCACAATCCACTTTCTTCTCTCTCTTTCACTATAGTCTGTTCTCCTCCACTTGTCTTTTCTTTCTTCTTTATTTCTTGCATCCTTACAACCCAACAGTCCTTTTCAGGTCCACCTGACTATTTTACAGTTCCTCCACATAGGTTAATACCTCATTCTTCTTCTCTTTCAGGACTTCACACTTAACTTCGATTCTCTCCCTTTTCCTTTCTCCGACAGAAACATTTTCGGGACATAACTTTAACTGTTTATCTTTGAGTTCTCTTCCACAGCATTCCAGTTCTAGGATCCACTCAACCATCTGCCCTTCACTCACTTAGCTTTCATTTCTCTCTCCGCCCCCCTTTCTTTTACCGATAGTCTTTTCCCCAGTCAATTTACCTATTTCCTTCTTGATTTATTTCTCTTTTCGTCATTGTGATTTTGCTTCATAGTCCATATCAGTTTCAGATATTGTTTCTCCTGATTGGTTTTATGAATCTTTACTTCTCTCTCTCCTGTCTGCATGATTTTCAAACCTTCAGCCTCTCCCTCTCCCCCTCTCTTCTACTTCATCTTTCTCCCAGCGATGTCTGCACCTTTTACTTGATTTTCACAATGCAGCGGACTCCTGTTATAACAAAGTCCTCGGGACCGGCAGTTTTCTTTCGTTGTATCAAAATTTCGTTATAACCGAACAAATAAACAATAAAAAACATAGAGTGGATAAGGTTGCAGTCTGAATTTTTACTTTGTTGTCACTGGAATTTCATTATAACTGTGTTCGTTATAGCTTTAAACTATGTTTGTTATAATAATAATAATAATAAACTGTGCTTGTATAGCGCATATCACATTCAGGGAGAAGTCTCTATGCACTTTAAGAATGAAACAATACAAGAAAAGGAAGTAAGGTGAAAATGGGACAGGTAAGTAAACAATAGAAAATTAAGATTAAGCTGACACTGAGAAACACTGATGGCCATGAGCCTTATCATTGCAGAAATAAATATGTTTTCAACATTCTTCTAAATGAATCAATTGTTTCAGCATCTTTGATTTTATCAGGTAGACTATTCCATAATTCTGCTGACGCTACAGCAAATGTTCGTGCTCCATAAAATTTGGTGACAGTCTGGGGACAAACTAAGAGAGACTTGGATTTTGAGCGAAGATTTCTAGTCGGATGATACCTTTGGATGAGGTCTTGGAGATATGTGGGACCCAGACCCTGTAAGCATAGGAAAGTCAGCGACAGTATTTTGTATTGCACACGGACCTTTATTGGCAGCCAGTGCAATTCATGTAAAATAGGAGTGATGTGGTCATGCTTTTGAGCATGTGTCACCAATCTCGCAGCAGAGTTTTGTATCCTCTGAAGCTTGTTTATTTGCATGTCAGGAAGACCATACAGAATACTATTACAAAAATCAATACGTGACATCACATGAGCGTGAACAAGTCTCTCTACTGATTTCCGGTTTATGTACTGTCGTATTGTCCCAATTTTATGGAGTGCGAAGGATGCAGCTTTACAAGTATCATTTATGTAAGAATTCAGCGTAAGATGTTTGTCGAGTCTGACACCTAGATTTCTAGCAGAGTCGGCAATTGTATTAACAACTCCTTCATCCAGTGTAACAGATTCAAGTTGATTACGTTGTCTAAATCTACTGGTAAAATGAAGAACCTCAGTTTTATCTGCATTAAGTTTGAGACAATTGTGAATAGACCAATGCCTGATATCTGAAATGCAAGCCTGTAGCTTCTGAATGGCATCATTTTGCCTACCACCTTCAATAAATACATAAACTTGAGTATCGTCAGCATACATCATACAGTTCAAATTGTGATGTGAAATGATGTCCTGTAATGGAGCAGAGTACAATGTAAATGCTAAAGGGCCAATTACCGACCCTTGTGGGACACCATGGGTAGATGAATAAACCTGGGAATTTGAGTCCCCAATAACTACACAATGACTTCTGCCTTCAAGGTAAGATGTGATTAGCTTCAGTGCATTTCCAGTAAATCCATATCTTTCTTCTAGGCGCGATACTAACATTTGTTGGCTAATGGTATCAAATGCACCTGTGTAGTCAAGAAGGAGTAAGATTGCCTCATGTCCCCTATCAAGAGCTAACAAAATATCATTTACAACTCTAACAATAGCAGTTATAATGGGAGTGCAGTGTATTCTCCCTTATGACTCTCTCTGTCCCCTTTTCTCCCAGTTCCACCAGTACAACTTCAAATTCCAGCTCTTTGCTGCCCCTCACTTGTCACTATTTGCCTTCCTTACATTCTCCCCTTCCCTCCTCAATTCTCTTCATTCTAGGCTCTTCTCTTGTCAAGCCACAATCCCTACAAGGACTATACATACACATGGATGGTGCTACTGCAAACCTTTCTCCCTAAAACCAGTTTGAGTGAGATATAAATAATTACGTGGTACTTTCTCTGCTGTCAAGGCAGTACTAGGGCTCCCATAGTGTTTTTAAGGTTGCTTTGTACGGAAAGGCCCAGAACAGGGCAAGGTCTAAAGATCTACATTAAACTCTGTCAAATTGTATGCTTTTTCTTTCCTTGTGCAGCCTTTGGTTCTACAGCTAAACCATGGATGTCGCTGATCGTCTCCGATTACAGAAGAATTGGACTTATCTGTTGGATTCCTTGAACTGTGAGGATGTTGTGCCCTACCTTATCCAGGACCTTGTCTTTGATATTGACACTGTAGAAGAAATTGAAGCAGCAGACACTCGCAAGGTAGCACATTTTCATTCAATGTCATGGTGGTTTGTTGTTGTTGTTGTTGTTTTGTTTTGTTTTTTTAATTTGGGGTTTTGTTTGTTTGTTGTTGTTGTTCTTGTTGTTTTCAAAATTCAATAGCCACGTCTCCACTTCACAAAGTCATTAAATAAAATGTCTTTTCAACATGGATAGCTTTGTATCATTATAAGAGCAGTAACCCGTTCATGACCTAAATGCCACGACATGGCACACTGTGCATTAAAAGTTGACTATGGTACTGACAAAACTAATGCTGTCAGTTAGAATGTCTCTTAGAACGACTACTGGTGCCTTATAATTTATTGTTTTTATTCTTCTACTCCTTCATCCATATCATTTGTGCTTAGAGTGCCAGTATGCCCTTTCTGGTAATTAATTGATCAGAGGTTGTAGAATGCATCAACATTGACAATAAGATATAAGTGTACACAAGTAATCTTGAAATATTTGTTTTCCTTCTTTTTAATACACTTTCGCTGTTTGAAAATGTAACCATCAGATTGAGTCACTGTCTTCATTTTCCGGTAAATGTACTATATGAATGTCTTACCATGCAAAACTCATGGTAAGTTGTACAAGTATCTAAGAAATGCAATTCGTATCACTGGCTCTTGTTTATTCACAAGACAGGACATGTAGAGTTTTAACCCGTTGAAGATGAGTCCCAAGTGTACCACTCGGGCAGGTGTCCATGGGAAATGTGTGCTGTAGCACTATCAGCCCATCCTCAACGGGTTAAGTCTGTATTACACTCCCTTTTCTAATGCATCTCTGTTGATTGTTATTCAGGCAATCCTTTTTCCCTTCTCTAATGTCACCATGCAGGCAAAAGCAAGGAGACTGCTGACCAAACTGATGCAGCGAGGACCAACTGCTTATGATGCGTTCCGGAAGGCGTTGCGAGAAAATGAGGTCTACGAACACCTTTTAGATAGACTAGACGCTACAAATGTAGATCTCAGTACTATATCTTCACAGACCGACAACAACTGTGGTAAGCAGCTGATGTCAACTTTCTTTTGCATGTGAAATGTTTGCAAGGTAATTGTATCCCCTGAACAGAGTTTGGAGGATACTATGGATTTGGCCTCATTGCGCCACTGCCCCCGCCACTACCACATCTGCCGCAGAGATTTCTTGTGAGCACTCTACTGGCTGCAGTTCTTCTTGGGTCATCTTCAAATTTGACATAAAGGTGCATTATGGTACAACAAAGACACCCATTGCTTTAGGTTTTGGTGCCCTTCCTTGTTCTTTTTTTTTTTACACATAAAACTAAAAGTAAATTTTTCAGGATCTGCTTTTGTGCGCTATACTTGCCGTATTTCATGACTGACTTTTTTTTCAACTTTGGTATATAGATATATCATAGTCAAGTCTAAACACCTATACCTACTGGTAATGCTGCCCCTCTGTTTCACCAGCTGTTACATGGTCAAAGGTCATGGTCGCCCAGATGAGGTCCAAATTTGCAAATAATGCTTATTCATGCAATAACTTGATTGTTTCTCAATGTATTTTATTTAGACTTGCGAAGGAGGTGTATGAGTATTCTACATGCAGGACACAACAATGTGTGGCAACAGCGCCCTCAATGTTCTCACTTGGATGCCATGTCACATTTGTATCATACGTGTATGTGACCCTGCATCACAAAACGAACAAAAGTCGTCAGATATGGATTTTTAGTTGAGGGCAGATTCTTACAGAGCAGACTCTAAGTTTTAAAATGATTATAACTCAATTCAAATCTAAATATTGGAAAGAAAGGACACACTCTAGAAAAGTGGGAACTGAGAAAAGAGGCTCTGAAGTACAGGATCTATTCAGGCGCTTAATCCTTACCACCTGAGCAACAACAATGAAGGGATTATCAGATTAAGCTGAAATTGAGGATCTTCTATCAACACATTATGTTCATGATTAATGCCAACTTTCAAAGCAGTAGCTTTATCCTTTCACAAGTTGTTAGACTTGAAAGTAAAGGATTTTAAGAAATGAAAAGGGGCCTCTAAGACATACCTGATCATTCTACTCTCCCCCAAAAAAGGTCATAGAAAAACTGCTGAAAACACACTTTCCCATTCATGTTATGATCCCAAACCTAAGAATAATGTAGAAGGATACTGTAAAAGTAGAAATTTTCGCGCATTTTGCGCAACCAGAAACTACCGCGAAAATAAAAGCACACAAATATTTTTGCTAGCCATGTTCCTGTGCCTTGATGTCTTGATTTCGGTGGAATTAAAAACACGCAAAACTCTTCTTACCTGGCCAAGTGTGAAAAATTAGTCGCGCGAAAATATCCACTTTTATAGTAGCTCTTTCAGAAAATATGAAAAACTCAGGATTGACTTGGTTGACCTAATTCACCTTTTTTGAGTCCTCACACAAAATCAAGGGATGCGACTTATGTTCATTTTGTGATGCACGGTCACATATGCTCTATGAGCCACATTTCTTGTGGGACTTTATTCACACTTGCTATGGAGGTTTATTGGGTGTATTGAAAGCGCCTTCATAGTTTGGACTTTGATATGATGCCATGTCATATTTCTTGTATGTGCTATACCGGCAATACAGTGTATTTCTTGACCATTTATTCGTCTTTCGCATTTGGCATGTAAATGTATCATAGTCAAATCCAGACACCTATAGTATACTCAGTACCTACAAATTGTATTAGTAATACTGTATACGCTATATATTTCGCGGGGGTTTTATTTTCGCGAATTTCGCGAGTCGGGAGCTATTCGCGAAATTAACAACACGCGAAAATATTACCTTCCAAAATTAATCCCTTGCCTTGATGATACGAACATTTCAGTGCTAAAATAGATCTACCATGTCACGGCTTACCGATCACAGACCATACTGGCTAAGCTTGTTTACGCACGTCCACGTCTACTTACAAATACTGTAGAGAGCCAATCCATTATCGCAAGGGGACCACTCGTCAGAAATTTAGCACGATGGACTTAACCACTTCAAAAATGTTGAATTCTAACTCACTAGTTCGCAGAGTTTGGCAAGTCTTTTTCATGCAGTGTATAACTAGTATCATTCTTATATGCTAGTAAGTTGAAAATTCACACTTTCTTTGCCACTTCATATTTTCTCTGGTCCCCCAATCACGAATTTAACCACTCGCGAAAATGTGTGACATCGGCAATTCGCGAAAATTTATGTACGCGAAAATTATAGCATATACAGTATTGCCCCACTGTTCAACCTTTCACAGGGTTATAGGTCTCCCTGATCAGGTAAAATATGTAGTAATATTTACTGTATTTATGCAATAACTTGATTGTTACTGAAACAGATTTTATTCAGACTTGCTGAGGAAGTGTATTGGCGGTCATTTTACATGTAGGACACAACAGTTTGTGGTGATGGCGCCCTCAGTGTTTCGACTGGGATGCCGTGTCACATTTCCTGTATGTGCTCTATCAGCCACATTTCTTCTCAAATGTACTTCAAACTTGCTATAGAGGTTTATGGGGTGTTATTCTAGGTATCAAAAAATATGACAGCACCCTCATTGTTCTGACTTTTATAGGATGCCATGTCATATTTCATGTGTGTGCTATACCACCCTCATTTCTCATCGGATTTCATTGTATCCTGTGACAGATACCATATTATACAAAATTTTGGCCTATAAACTCTCATCTAAATGGGGAATGGGAGACAGGTCTGGGGATATGTGTGCTCAAATGGGTCCCACAGCTGAGTGCTCTAGATTTGATATCACTGGCATGAAGCACATGTTATGTGACACTGCTCCCTATCTAGAATGAAATTTTCCCATTTTATGGCACTTTATCTCCATCACAGTTGCAAAATTGACCTATTTTCTTTATTGGGAAATAGAATAGATGTTATGGTCTGTATACAGTTGTAGTAATCACCTCACCCTGTAAGTTTTTCCAGCAAAGTACATGTGGAATTGATAAGAATTTATTTTTCCCCTAGAAATGTTGACCCATTGAGGACAGGCTGATTTTGCTTCAACACGCATTTCCCATAGACTCCTGCCCGAGTATACTTGGGACTTGTCCTCAACGTGTTAATATGTATGCTGCTGAAAATATCCCCAAATTATTGCTTTTATTTTACTCCAGATGTCCATTCAGCATTATTCTTTCTCAACCTATGGTGTGTATTTCCCACTGTGTTTTTTTCTCTCTCTCTTTAAAATCTCTCTATATCCATGGCAGCAGACAGGGCAGACATTGGCATCACACCTCTCGATGATGACAGTACCAGCAATCCATCTGCTCTCCGGTCAGAGCCCATCATGACTAGCCATGGACAAGCAGCTTCTTCAGAACCTGCGATGCAACCGCCATCATCTACGCCTCCATCCAGCAGCAACTTCCGCATCGCTGGCAATCACAATTTTGTGATCGTGGGGAGTAGCAACACTCAGGTGTATTACCATTAGCAACCACAGTATACAACATGCAATTACAGCCTTGACTGCCAAGATTTTGAAATATGAACTGAACATCATTCCAGCACAGATGGTAAAGCATTTGCACCACATGATGATGACCCCGGTGTAAGATTGTCATTGTTATAGTTCCCATTCTCGGACATGTTCATGATGACACTCAGTAGGCTGTTGGTTAAGGGACAACAAAGTCCATGACTATGCCGGTTTTTCTCTTATGCCACTTAATAGGGGTTGCTGAATACGAACTGTCATGATTGAAGAATCACCAAATCTCCCTGGTTGTACAGATGGTTCCCTGAAACTTTTTCTTGAAGTTTTTACAAAAGAAAAGCCCAGTTATATCTCTTTGCAATCTCCTGCTTGTGTTTGGAGACAGCCCTGTGAAAGTGCTATTACAGAGACTCCAATTCTCCCGTTTTCGACGGGAGATCTCTCGCCGAAAGCCCATTTTTTGCAAAATCTCCCGTTCTCCCGTTTGAGATTTGTTTTCTCCCGCCCTGGCTCTGTGTCTCCGGGTGGAAAGGATTTCTTACTTATTGTTATCGTATGTTGAAAAAAATAAGCCTTAGATAGCACCAGAGAACATCTAGAACCTTAGGAACATCGCGCTTCGCACACATCAACTTGGAGTCTCCAAAGTTTGCTAGGGGTTTCGGGCGGGAGAATCTCCAGATCAGAAGGTGCTTGGGGTTGGAGTCTCTGCTATTGGTCAATTCCACGGAAAGGTTGCATTTTATGAAAATCAAACTATGGAGTATTGATGATTAATGAAGCTTAATTAGATGATCTGGTATTGTTTACTCAAAGCAGCCTTTCACAACGGATATTTTGATACCGGTACCTCATTTGTGAACATCGGTGAACGTGGAGTGGAGTTATGTCCGAAAAACCTCATTTTTTTCATGAAAATTGCCAATTTTTGCAGAATTTATGTATCATTTCTGATACACTATTATGACCATAATACAACTTGTGTAATTCTCAGATGGCTTATTTTCTGAATGTTCTTTGGTCATAGATTGGTTTTATGATGTTCTAGAACTTGTTCCGGCATCAGTAAATATTATTCTCTCAATCTCAAAATGTGGTAGTTGATAGCGTCCCATAAGTCACGTTTTTGTGTCCCATCAGTCACACTGGTTTTCCCTATCCTGCTACTGTACCAATGAGTAGATATTCATACCACTTGGCTCAGGGTAAGCACCAACCCTTTGCTACATTCATGAAAGAAAATATCTTTCCAGAGACTCTGTGTGTAAGAATATTTCAGAACTTACTTTCCCATGTGAAAAACGGTGGTCCTCAAATGTCCCATAAGTCACGACAGCAATTTTTCGTTGCTGTACGTAATGCAATGATACTTTTCAAACTAAGTATGGTGTTTTCATAAACTGTGATATGATGGATCTAACCATGAACTGAGAAAAATGCATATGATGCAACTATTTTCTCAAAATACTGGTTTGAAATTGCCGAAAATTGTCACTTTGTCCCATAAGTCACAATGGAATTGACCTATTACAATTCATTAGAAGTGCTTATGCATGCAGTGCCTTGTTGGGGGGGGGGGGGGGGGTTGGTGGTGACACCAGGCAGCCCCCCCACCCTTTAGTTTTTTTCTTAAGATAAAAGACAGTTTAAAAAGCATGAAAGGGGGCGTATTCACCCCCCTTTAACCCATTAAGGATGAGTCCCGAGTATGCTCGGGCAGGTGTCTATGGGAAATGGGTGTTGTAGCAAAATCAAACCATCCTCAATGGGTTAATTTTTTATTTTTCTTGCACCAGGAAATTGCTCTCAAACACCCACCTTTATTTTTGCCTGTCAGCTGATTATACCTGGAAGTGACACCAAAAATATTTTTTGCACACATCCACTCCCCTTTTTTTAAAGGAATTCCTGGATCCACCACTGGCATCATCATTAGATGTGGAGATTTGTGTGGCATGTCAAGTTATTCTTTATGCAGCATTTTGTACATATCTTTTCATCCCTTTTTTTTTTACAGCAAAGAAATCTTGATATAACAATGGAAAACTGCTGGTCACAAGAACTTTGCTATAATGGGATTGTTTGGTATCCACTCATGTAATTATGAATAGAGTTGATATTTAGACTAATGTTGCACATAGTTCATGGTTTAGTTGTAGTACTAGCATCAATGTTTCATTTAGGGGATCCATTTCATTTTTGATAGTTTGCTTATCAAGCGCACTCAGATTAGTTATCAGGAGATGCAATAGGAAGACCGGCGTGTTGAATCACTACCGTAGCTTTTTTACAAGTAACGAAGATACAGTGTATCACAATCATTCAGGGTTGTATTTTGCATTGATACAATGATCATTGTATTTGATAATTTATTGAAATATGTGTATCCATCTGTTTGTATTTCAGGGTTTTTCTTTGCAAGCTTTTGTAACCTTATAATTATTGTGGACTTGTGTTCACTTTTGTGAAAAACTCTTCTATGTGCACATTGGCAATCCAAACAACCAATAGTACTCTGGAGTTCATGTGCAATTTTGTCTCATTACAAATAGTATACTAGTACACCGACTTCAGCGGTATCTTGAGGTGCCATTGAGTTTTGAAAAACATGCGTGGTAGTGGAATGGTTTTGAAAATTATTACTCATAAAAACTCTCAGAGTTTATTACCATTTGTTTTATCGTAGGGATCAGAGTAGAGTAAAGGGGAAGAAAGATGTGCTATGCAAGTAGCTGCTGTTATTATTATTATTATTACATTGTACATGTATTATTATCATAATTACATGTGTATTATATAGTATGGACCTATATGTGTGATGAGCTAATTTTTAACACCCTTTCCTAACATTTGGAGTTGAACATGCAGTCAAATCACTCTCCTGCTCAATGATTGTTCTGATAAACCATTATTGTTACTGTTTCTAGTAGTTTTCATAAACATGCAGAATAAGGATTGAGGGGATTTTCCCACATTCCTGTGTGACTTAAGGTTCCATGCAGCATTTACTGACTGGACATCCTATGTCAAGGATTGACAGGCCTATATGCCTTTAACCTGCTCACCACAAATGTTTGCAGTGTCCTAACAGGTATGATTGGATTTTTTTTTTTCATGGGCATAAGTCTGTTTTGCTGAGATCGACATTGCCAAACATTCTTGTCCTGTTTTCTGTTTTTTGATGAAAGCATAATTTCATGTTGACTTAATAGATGAGGCAATTTATACAGAATTTTTACTCAGTTTGGTCAATATCATGTTGACCTACATTTTTATACCATTTGTCCACTTTCAAATGTCAACTTTCACAAAAAAGTGAATGTACTGTAATAATGAGGGAAATCATGCCTTCTTTATCTTATCAAATGGCATAATTTGTTGACATATGTATGATCAATTGTGCAATGTTTACTGTGGAGATAAATTGGAGAAAACTACAATTTTGTGCTTCCATGTACAGGTCAATGAATACATTTTCAGTAGGCAAAGTACTCTATGAAGATATTAGTGTGCACAAAACTTTGTCTGCCCAAGTCTACTTGTAAAATATATTTCCATGTTGTGATCAACTTTGCAGACACACAGTGACCACAAACTGTACATGGGATAGTCAGCTTTGATTGACTTGAAGAGTAGCTTGAAAAGTATGTCACTGCATTATATTGTCAAATTATTCTACTTGTGGAAAAAGTCAGAATTATGGGCTAATAGTGATGATTAAAAGTGGTTTCATTTTCTTGATTTTAATAGTTAGTACAGTCTGCAGTCCTTTGACCACTCCAGGTCATTCCCTAATGTGTTATGGCATGCTGTGAATTGCAGTGCTTTACTAAAGGGCAATTTTTTGTTATTGATGTAAAAATACAAACTTGTACAGACTGTAAATTCATACCCCTTCCCGTATGTAAAATCAATCACTAAAAGCATACTGCAGTGTTATGATGCCATAAAATATTCTTTCATTAAAAAAAAAAAAAAAAAAAAAACTTGTACTAAAAGTCAAAAGTGCCCTAAGTATTTTCAATCATGATCTTAGTATGACTTCTGTTGTTTTTTTTCAGAGACTGTAACAACACAAAAACACTTCTTTGCTACAAATTTGTTATTGCTTCACGTAACTTTGCCCATATCATGTAATGTTATGGATCCAGAACAAAGTAAATTTGAACATTGCATGTATGCTGTACAATGTCTGTAGAGGTCAACAATGCAGCATCCCCAAATCCATACACCAGGGATGACATAGGAGGAAACTTGGGTTTGGAAGCTGCAGTAAAGGATAACTTTTTTGATAAACAGGGCCCTAAAAATGCAAGAGACTCTGTCATTTGCATCTGTTCATGATCATGATCATGATATATCCTTTATGCTTAGTCGGCCCTAATGTATGTGTAAATTGCTCAATTGTGAACAAAGTTTATTATAATTTCTGCCTTTGTTTTCACTGTATATCGTTGCATTGCATTTTAGATATTTTTTCTTGGGGATGTATTGCACAAGTTATCAGCCCTGGGACATCTACGTAGAAACAGCACTCCTATGGTACCGATAGTACATGTATTAGTCATTGCATCACTGTATTTTGGTACACAGGAGGCTGTATGATCATATTTTGTTTACTGATAGATGCTTTGTCACTGTAAACCACTCAAATTCAGTGTTAATCTATGCCTTTGTATCATGCTTGACTTATGTGGATTTTGCAGAAAACTTGGAGGAAGAAATGGTATTTCACAAAAATAAAATGGAGTATATGTGCCATACAGCTTGTGGAATGAGTAGCATCAGTGAAAAGAATGGAGTTAATGATTCTTTGTGTGTTAAAAACATGTTTTTGTCAAATTTAAAGTGTGATGGACTTACTTACTGTTGATTTTTATTTATGAATCATGTGTAAGTGGATTACTGATGTACATGACAGCATCGGTAGTTTCCTTTGCATTTTTGTCGAGCCCACCGGATTTTTGGGGAGACCAAGGAATCGCCTGCGGTGTCTGTCCGCCTGTCCGTCGTCCGTCCGTAACGCTACAAAAACTTGAACAACTCTCTACTGAGGACTTCAATTTCAATCAAACTTGGAGGGAAGAGTGGATATACAAAGTTACACATTTTACTAAACATTAATGTCATCTCAAGGTCAAAGATCACAGGCAGGGGTCAATGAACTTCTTTAGGGTCCAATGTTAAGTTTTTATGGCGTGTTTTGAATATGGCTCATAACTTTTGATCCCTTTGTCCGTTTGTGACCAAACTTGGACGGTAGATGTCCCTTGGTGAGTTGAAGTTCATCACAAGGTCAAAGGCAGAGACTCCAACTCTCCCATTTTCGACGGTAGATCTCTTGCGGAAAGCCCATTTTTGCTAAATCCCCCATTCTCCCGCTTGAGATTTAATTTCTCCCGCCCTGGCTCCGTGTCTCCCGCTTGAAATGATTTCTAACTTAGTGTCAACGTATACAATGTACAATATAAAGCCTTAGATAGCTCGGAGAGAGCATCTAGAATCCTAGAACTTCGCGCTTCGCACACATCAAGTTAGAGTCTCCCGCTCACCAGGGATTTCAGGCGGGAGAATCTCCAGATCAGATGGTGTGGGGTTGGAGTCTCTGCAAAGGTCACAGACAGGGGTCAACAAACTTTTAGGGCCCAATGTTATGTTTTTATGGTGTGTTTCACGTATGGCTCATACATGTAACTTTTGATCCATATGTCCGTTTGTGACCATCTCGAAACTTGGCTGGTAAATGTCCCTTGGGGAGTTGAAGGTCACCACAAGGTCAACAGTCATAGGCGGGGTCAATGAACTTCCGGGAGTTAGAAAAACATTAATTTCTTCTACACGAATGAGCGAGGCACATTTTGGCACTTGCCTTGTTTTAGGATGCAGTCATACATAGTTGTGCTCTATCATAAAATCAACACATTATCAATGGGTAAAAGTGTATGTGTATAATCCGTGTTCTCACATACACTTGTACCACTGCTGCAGAGGTCCATAAAGGCATACGGGTAGATTCAATTAGTCTGTTTAGCTCATGTTAAAGAGAATAGGCCCAAGGCATACCCCAAATTGCAAAGTTTTCAAGAGTTAGACAAATACAAGATACCATTTTTATCTTTAGCAAGTGATGTCAGTGGAGGGAGGGGATCATAATGTAAATAATGGAGACAAGGGGATAAATTTTGAATCTGCAGAACCCGTTTTAATATAGATATAGATAGGCCTAGATAAACAATCATACTTCATGAAGGTAGATCACATTAAACTGTTTAGACAGTAAGGACGTCAATACGGAGCTAAAAGAGCGCAATTCCCCGATTCATGATGACCTGAACCACCGAGTGATAATAACCACAGAAGCAGCAAACCTACCGTATTCATTAGTGACACCGTTTTTTAGTGCTATTCTATGCATCCGGATTTCGTCGAGAAAAGGAACTCGGAAACTTACATCGCACAAGACCTAAGACCCTTACCGAAGCGAGGAAAAGGAAAAACGCTCTTTGACGTAAAGCCTATGCCAAGAACGCCACTGACAAGGACAGAAGATACTTCAGAGATGCAGTCAAGGCGGTTTCGTATTTGAAGAAAAGGCAAGAAAAAAAGAACTTTGAAAAGGATTGTACATGTATATATCAAGGGCAGCAATAGCATAATGATTTTTGGAATCTGTTTGTCACAGAAACTTAGACAAAAAGTTGCCGAAACATTCATTCACTAAAGAAGTATCAGATAGATATTATTGTGAAAAATACTCCCAAAGAGTAGTGCTAGATTTTAACAGATTGCAATGGTTTCCTTTCCGAGGTCGGAATTCGATTTATCCCCAGTCACTCCAAAACTTATCAAATCAGTTCTGCAGCCGAAAAAGGCATTTTCTGCCCTGGGACCTGACTGTCTAATGTATGAACTATTACACAATGTACCTTGCGCCCACCACTTTTTGGCAACTTTGTTTTCGCGCATTCTCAGTGAAACGAGAGACCCTCTGGAAAGCTGGTCGATCTCTTGTGTTTCACTCATTCACAAATGGGACACCTCCCTCCCTCAAAACTTTAGAATGATCTCACTTACATTGTGCATAAGCAAAGTGTTTCACCAGATTGTAGTAAGTCGGATGGTTGCATATTTAGTGGATAATGAGTTCATTGATAGATCAATTCAGAAAGCCTTTGTTACTGTATAACCGAGATGTCTAAGAAATCATAGCTGACAGCAGATCAAGCGAACGAACTGTGCATTTAAACGTTCTTTGATTTAACCGATGCTTTCTGCAGTTAAGTCACGCTTTTATCACCCATTCTCTGAAACGATGTGATGTTCCAAACAACGTTGTATCGTATATTGAGAACCTGTACACTCACAGTAGACTTCAGGTTGCGGTTACTGAGTGTAAATGGTCGTCAGAGAAGTTTGATTTTAAGAGTTTTTTTCCAGGAGGACCTTCTTTCGGCGGTAATATTTTTAGCATGCTCCAACCCTCTGATCGAATAATATACTGTATTTGTCTATTAAAGTTGAAAGAACAACGGTACATGGATGTAGTTTAAAAGGTACGACAGTGATCACTACCCCCTATGCAGATGATTTTAACCTCATCACAATTAGCAACAAAGTACAACACCAAAAGATAATCGATGAGCTACAACAGCATTGTTCTACTATGGGCCTCGCTCTTAAACCATCAAAATACTGTAGCTTATCAATATGCAGTGATTCACGGAAAGAGGTCATTTTTTACCTTGGTTCTGATAAAATCCGATCACTGAAAGATAAACCCCATCGGTTTCTAGGGGCCCAGATTTGTTTCTCCGGAAAAACAAAAGATATTCTAAAACATGTCGAAAGCGAAACCGAGTCTAAACTTACAATTGTCGAAAGGGCAGCACCCGATACTTCCAGCCCTCCATCCGGTTTCTGTTAACGGTTCACTCACTGAACAAATGTCATTTAGAAGATCTCAACCTTCTATCGAGGAAATTTCTCAAAAAATGGATGGGTATCCCCTCCCAAGGAGCTAACGTAGGTCTGTTACATACACCTAACGGAATGAAATTACCACAATATCAATTATCAGACATCTTCCATAAATGCCATACCCTAGCTCGCATACGCACAGTCAAGAATAAAAGGTGACAACTTTGTGAACCACGCACTTGATTGTACTCTCAAAGTAGAACTGCAATGGTCTAATAAGCAGTCAATGATGGCCCACTGTCACAAAATTTGAAAAGCTCCTTACCCTTTCTTACAAAAATCTCACCTGAAAATCAGTTATGTACAACTTGCCAAAAAGGGTACTCAGTTTTCTAACAAATGCATGTATTGACTCCCTACCATCGTATGCAGATCTTTATAGATGGGGGAAATGTTGATAAAGAAATGCGTAATTTGTGCTAATACAACCAGCACTCTCAACCATATTTTGTCAAATTGCCCAGCATTTATTAATCACTTATAAAGTGTGAAAGACACAAATGTAATGATTTACTGGAATGACATTTGGCACTTATCAAAAAAAAGTGTATAAATTAGAAATGCATATCCTGCGGCGGACAAATGATTTGGTCAAATTTCATTTGATTAGTTAGAAAATATGATGGAGCATCATGGACAAAATAATGAAATGAGTCATTGGTTAATGACACTTGAACACTCAAAATTATGTAATACGTATCCAGGAAAATATAAAATTAGTACAATTTGTACAGTTGATTAAGACTTGAGCAATCAGAAATATAATACAGTGTATGTACAGTCAACCTCACAAATCTTTTGTAAGTATAACTATATTGTTATTTGTACTCTGTAAATATTTGTAAGTGTGTCATTACCTGTCATGTGTCCAGAATAGGACCATGGACCTGATAAATTTATATACATGTATATGTCAATATGTCCTTTGTTTTTATATCAATAAAGATATGATTACAACAGGATAAAGCATTTTAATGCCATTTTAGGTTTTATCATACACACACACACAGATATATATACATATATATATAATATCGTCGATTGAGAATGATAAGGGCGTTAAGTTGTCACTAAACCCATAGTGTTCAAGACAACTTAACCTCCTCATTCTCAACAGACGATATATATATATATATTGTAATTGCTCCGCATATTGGCAGTACTAGAAATAGCAATAATAATGTCACAATAGAGGAATGCATTAAATGCCAATTGCCTTGATTTTAATTCAAGATCCGAATTTTCGGGGGCCTCCCCCTTCGTCAGGGATGACATACAACACAAAATACATCAAAAAACTAACTTAACTCATGCTAGGAACAATGCATTCCTCTATTGTGACCTTATTATTGCTATACATATATACATATAAATATATTGTATTTTATATATATATGTGTGTGTGTGTGTGTGTGTGTGTGTGTGTGTGTGTGTGTGTGTGTGTGTGTGTGTGACAGAAGAAAAACTTGCAGTATAGATGTTGCAGTGATGTTCACTCTTGCCTTTATTCCCCAGCTTTCGGCTGTTTCACCAGCCTTTTTCAAGGGCTTGATGAGACATAAACATAAAAGCAAAATAGCAACCAATTTGCATGCATTTGAACAGAAATTGAAATAGTAATAACAAGAAGCCAATCAAACGGAATATAGACAGTAACACCAATTTGCATACATTTCAACAGAATAAGGCAAACAACAAAAACAAAACCAAAAACAAGGCAAAAGAAAATCGAACAAATATGGACAGCAATATTACATTCGCTCCAACGGAAAGGCAGTATTATCACATACACTTGCAGTGAAAAAAATGAAATTGTAGTAGTAGTTTAGTATAGGTAATACAACACTGTAGCAGCGGTAATGCAAAAACCAACATAAATTAAAGCATGTTAGTTACCTTTTAAGGCGTGGGGATTTGCTTGTTGTGTGTGGTGTGGTGACAGGAGGATGAGTGTGAGGGGTTCGTACATGTAATGCAGGGGTAGTGAAGTGTGAGGGGTTATGTGGCTTGGGGTATTTTGGGACGATGACACAGTAAAAATATAGACATAATGCAGTATACCAAGGCGAGGGACAATATGGGTACCTGCCTTTGAAAGTCATTCGGGCCGTAAAACACTTTTATGAGATATAGATACAAGGTCTGTATAGTGAATAAAGTGCACCTATATATATTCTTGACACTGTAAGTGGGTACTCGATAAACTTCAAAACTTCTCATAGATTAAAACAGTGCCTATGAAAAATTAAGGATCGGCATTAATTCCATGTGGACGTAAGGTGCGTAATTTAGATATCCAGTACGATTCTATAATATATACAAAGATTGTATGTATATATATATATTTTTTTTTTAATATATATAATATATATGTATATACATATATATATATATATATATATATATATATATATATATATATATATATAATATATATATATATGTATACATATATATATATGTATATATGTATATATATATATATATATATATATATATATATATATATGTAGCCCAGATGGCTACTAGCACATAATAAAGAATAGAATAGAAGAAGATAGAAAGTTAAAGAAAACAGAAGCATTACAGTTGTTTTCCAAGTCACCCTGTGACGTCAGTATGAATCAGTCTTTTCCCCTTTTTGGAGTTTATGAAACCCTTTATTTTGCTTCCAGCTAGACTTCCTGTTATTTCGACGATTCTCCTCTCCCGAGAAAAGTTATTGGTCCTAGGAATTTATGAGTTTGGTATTGGCTATACAATGTACTTTCTCCAGCTAGTGGTCAGTTCTCCGCACTCTCCATCCCCAAAGCACCAACCCAAATTACGGGAATGACGTGTTTTTGCCCTCTGATCCCTAAACATGAATGACCCTCTGCGCTGGAAGGTCGTTCTCCAGCCAGAATTTCTCACTTTTATTTTAATGTACTTTAGTGCAGTAGGTCAGACAGGAATTCCAGAGACAAATTCAGGGACAACAACCCAGAAAAATGATGACGATGACGTTGGACCTCATAAGGACACTAGCATTCATTTGTTTTATGATTTTATTATCCAAGAAACAATAAGTCTTGACCAGTAGTTACAGAGAAGAAGGAAATAAAGAAACTAAAAGACAGTGGGCGAGTTAATCAGAAATTGAGATAAATCCGAGAAAACAGAGTTTTACAGAAACGAATGGGAGGAGCTAATGGAAGATCTGACCAATAAGAAATTAATTTCCAGTGAAGATCACACCCCAAAATAAGATTTAGCCAATGAAATACTTTTAGGGAAAGAATACCAATAGTAAATTTGTTATAAAAGACCAAGTTTGAGCAAGTAGGAGGAGTGAGGAGAGGAAGCATGGAGAGCATCATGGGAGCGGCTTCACACTATAGTGAAGCAAAGGGCTGCAGAATACTTTGGAACTTTGAGGTACTTTGAATAGTTGGAGACGACAGAGATAGAGTCAGGACACCCCCCTTCCTTGTATATCATGCTCCCCTCCATATTAATCCATGAAACTCTATCGATGCTGTGATTGTGACGAATGTGACGAGGATCTTGGTTGAACTGCCCAAGAGTTAACGAGTTACGCGAGTAACTGGTTGACAACGACAAGTTGAGAAACTTTACACCACGACAAGACAGAACTTTGGTTTACACCAATCTGGGGTGTAATGAACTCCAAATAGTCGACTGGTACGTGTCATCAGAGATGTTAAAGCGTCCTGTCAGGTTGCCACAACGTGGACGGCAATGGTGACGAATCGTTTAAGGAAGCAGTGAAGGCAGACCGGTCAACAGACGCCCCAGCCCGTGGACGAGCTCGATCGACATGCAGACGAGAACCTCATCCCGCGACCATGCCGACGTCGAGATAAGTGGCCACACCCACTAACATCATTTATCCCTATAACTAAATCCCTCCCTTTCCCATAGATTA
Organism: Diadema antillarum; assembly: GCF_040938485.1. Taxonomy (NCBI): domain Eukaryota; kingdom Metazoa; phylum Echinodermata; class Echinoidea; order Diadematoida; family Diadematidae; genus Diadema; species Diadema antillarum. The sequence continues at coordinate 642,550 of NW_027270899.1, forward strand.
AGATGGTAGAATATGAAACGGTCTCCAAAGGTGTAGAAGAGTAAAGTGATAACTAATGTGTTCAATTGTGTTGTAAGGAAAGTAATTAGTGTTTGTAATCAAGTATCTATATTTCAGACCTACGAGAAGGCAGGTCGGTGAATAAATATGCTGTGAGCAGCATTAACCTTATCCATGCAAATTTTATCCTTCTCCCGCATTTTATATTCACAGTTGTTGTGAAGCAATATTTAGTCTCTTTCTGACGTTGGAAATTTGTTGATGATTGGTGTCTATGTGATTAGCTAACCCCCGACCAGTACAGAGAGAAGCTAACAGACCAGACCAAAATTTATCCGCCTCTGTACAACATTGGTCGCCCCCTTGAGACGATTAGGGGTGTGGGGGTTGCATATATATATATATATATATATATATATATATAATATATATCTTGGAATTTTTCCACGTGTTGGGACTTCGAATGTTGTATTTATAAGAAGAAAGAGTCTCAAGTACGCCATGGATCCAACGAGAAGTTTTTTATTACAAAATTTTCGGTCTGCCTCGGACCTTCGTCAGTGTAAAGACAATGATGACATTGTCTTTACACTGACGAAGGTCTGAGGCAGACCGAAAGTTTTGTAATCAAAAACTTCTCCTTAGATCCATGGCGTACTTGAGACTCTTTCTTCTTATATTATATATATATATATATATATATATATATATATATATATACATACAATAGGGACTCATGAAGTTGTTAGCACTGGGGTGGAGTTTTTTTTTAATCCAAGCCAGCCTCGTCTAAACTAAATCTGCTGACCACACTTCCGTTCTTGTTACGTAAGGTAGCAGTTGCCACACCACCATTTGCATGGTGTTGAGTTCTTGACACGGAGCTTGACCAATCATTTAACATTGTAGGGCCTACTAGTATTCTGCGTGCTCGAAGAAGGAACTTTCCTCCAACTTTTCCAGTCTCTCGTCTTTGCCCATGTTTCTGGACCAGCTTTTGATGTAAAAGCCCGGAAAACATCAAGTAGCCAACTCGCTCTATACGTCGTCTCACTCTCCAAATGTTAGACTCGCAAATTCTTCTCTATCTCTGTCTGTTTCTAAATTTCATCTATAATATTGCCTTCTTGTGGAATACCACTCAGTGGAGGATTATTGTGCCATCCGTACGTCACCCACCGGGATTATTACTTGTGTGTCGCTTTATACATATTACTAGTAGATGTTCATTTTTCATTGGGACTCTTGAAACTGCAATAACTGAACCTGAAAGTCAGAGGACCACTTCCTTCAACCTCTCCTCAGTGCCACACACAGTCCCTTGGCGGGAGATAATTGTGTGTAATAAAACAACAAATGGTGAGTAGCTGGATGATTTATCTACAACTTATCCATGCCAAATCTACATCCTGGTAAAAAAAAGCTCCTTCACAGTATACAAGTCCCCAATCATCTCAAGACTTAAGAAATAGGTTTGCCTCGGTTCGAGTACCATGAAGGCAAAGTGTGCTACTCAGGTGAGTGGTAGACCTATATGTGTCTCTTGCTTGATTGTTTTTGTTTATATTTGTTTGTTTTTTTCTACCAAGTACCAACTTATACCTCGCAGAAGTTGAATACACAAGGATTGGTGAAAATTCTTCGATTTACATGAATTTTGGCCTACACAGTAGAATTAACACACAAATTTTTACTTTCACTTTATATCACTTGTTCCATGCACTTGCTTCCACCCCACAGTCCCTGCATGCAAATACAATTGTCATTTCTAATCTTTTAGTTCCAGTGTGGCCTGTGTGGAATTAGCTGTTGAACAAAATCAGGGGATTGCTGCCTTTTTTAGCACGAGTAGCCTATGACACAGAATTGATGGCTTTTCCAGTGTGTAGCCTCTATAGGTCTACAACAATAATTTTCTGATGCTGATTAATGATTCCTTATGGACACACTATATACTGTAAACTACTAGCGACTTGGCCATGGGGGACTGCCTGCCTGCCAGTGATATGGCCAGTGTGAAAAATCGGATTGTGCTTGAGGCACACCAACATTTTGCTAAGTTGCCGTAAAATTATGTTACAACTTAACATAATCAACCAAGGAGAACTGAGGGAAGAAAATCTTTCTCCAAAAGTGGCTGACAAGCAAATAAAAAAAAAGGGGGGGGGGGGGGGGAGTCCTCACATAATTATTTTGCTCCCAATTTGTCACCAAATCAATTTATAAGCAAAGAAAAAGAAGAAGTATAGCAGTAAGAGGCATCACAAGCCAACAAAATGCATACTGGTTTCCTTTCTGTGACAGTTATATCAAAATCATACTAAAAAAAATAATAATAATCATGCCTGACATAGTGCTTCACGCTGAAGCGTCAAAAATCATGCCAACTTTGGCGAGGCTGGGCCACTTCACTCGATGCGAACTTGAGGATCTCCAGGACAACCACGAACGCTTCACGCATGCGCGCTTCTCGTAAACTGGTAGCTAGTAGTCAAGACTCGGCGCAAGTTTTGTCGTGACCACCCACGAGAAGTACACAAATCTGCAAGACATGACAGACTTCTCGACGTGATGGCAACTTAAGGTAAGAGAGTTCGGTAACGATTATAGGTTCAACGTTTGTTGGTTTGCTTTGCAGTTGTGATTTCAGAATTAAAATTGAGAAATAAGTACCTTTGCGTCCATTTGTAGCTGCCCGCGCCCGCGCCGCCCGGCGGCCGTATGATGTGCAGTGGTAATGAACTCGGACCGGGTATACTTTAAATAGTCCCATACGTAAGATTTTGTGATGGATATGGCTTGGGAAGAAGTCCTGTTGATCTGAGACTAATGTGGTTAGACTTAGACACCTAAGCTAAAACTTGTTAGATTCTATACCTTTGAATTCTAGAATCTAGGAAAGACTAATTCTTTTGGGGAGAACCACCCCAAATTTCCCTGTTCTACTAATAATATTAGATTTTAATTTCTACTTAATTGTCTTAAATTCTAAATCTAGGTCTAACGATTGTTAGAGCGTCTACACTGTCCTACCCCGGGTAATAATAGTCTAGACCTACATCTAGATCTACCCTTGTCCACAGCCTTGTTACGTTGTCGTTAGCTTTCTCATGCACGGTAAAAACCAGATATGGGCAAAATCGTGAAATAGGCCCCACCGCAGTGCGGGTGCACCCGTGCGTTAGCAAGCAAGGGTAGGTCTAGCCCCGGAGACCCGCCGCTCTGCGGCGGGGTCCTGGCGGCTACCCCGCAGTTTCGTTCAAGTGAGAATTACGAACAACTCCCTATTGCCACATATACGGCAACTTCACAAATAAACCATGGCTAAATGTCCATCATAAACACAGTGACAATATACAATGAAATATACACTACCCCATTGCCTTGGTCCTTCTCACCAATTTATCTGGAAACTGCATAATTTTCCACATTTTTTAGGAGTAGGCGGTCTGCCCTAGTGGAGAGCTTTGCTGCTATTTTGAACGTGTATATCCATCAGTACGCATCTACGCATGCGTAAACAATGACGTCAACGTTACGGACGCAAAAGGATATGAATAATGCATCATCGCACGGTGAATATGCATCATGTAGCGAGTAAATACAGCTGTCAATGCACTGCACTGAATGCATTGTGTGCGCATGTGCAAGTGATTGTGAGTTTTAGTGAGCATCGGTGAGCTGAAGATATTTGCCTTATAAGACAGCATTTTCTGCATCATAAGCAATGAAATGCATCAAACAGTCGCCGATGTGAATCATTTAGGTTTAGTCGACCCATGTAAGTATTCCCAGTAGTTTTTGTTGAAAAATTAAGGAAATACAGCGCCGGAACGGCACCCGTTTGGTACAACATTAAAATATCGATGCCAAAACGGCGCAGCCCCAACACTGTACGTTGTACGTTGGGGCTGCTGGTCGCAGTTAGGGTAGGTCCTACAACTGATTGTAGTATGGTTAGGGTTAGGGTTTGGGTTAGGTAGGGTTGTATTTATGGTTAAATTGGCCGTTAGATTAGTCGAGGGACATTTTAAAGGGAGTCCTTCCGAGAAGAAAGGGAGGACGAAAGATGCTATGCTGTGGAAATCGGCCCCACCGCTGTATCAATTTCGCGTAAACGCCGTTTGGTGGGGCCGCATTCACGAGTATTATACTGTGGAAGGAAGCCCCACCGCCTTGCTTACCTACCGATGAACGCCACATGGTGGGGCTGAATTCACAAGTATAAATAGGCGAGCCGCCGTAGTATTAGTAGGGACACGCAGTGGTGGGACCTATTTCACGAGTATGCCCAGATATCTAGGTGAGAGCCACAGAAAAAAGGCACAGAAAATATTTAGTCGGATCAGGCCGCTAGGTGCGGCAGCCTTGCTATGAGCGAACCCGCTGGCGCCCGTGTTTCGATGGGTCGCTGTGCATCAGTTGATTAAAACTCGATTGTTGTAAAAAAAAACAGACAGAATTTTTTCTTCTTTTCATCATGGATAGTAGACATGTGTTTGTAACAAAAAATCACCATGCAAAGTTGTAACAATTTATATGTCAGATGTAAGATGAATAAAAAGTGAACAGGGACTCCTGAGGGAGCTTCATGAGTCTCTCTCTCGCCGGGGGCGTCATGAGGCTCTCCGGAAGCCTCTTGAGGCCGAGGAGTGCTCGTACGGGGTAGCAGGCCTCATGAGCGGGTTTCCGAGACTGATATTCTTCAGTTTCACATTGTGCAGGCAGCGTATGTAATTCATGACTCGATTGTTTGCTGAAGAGTTTAGTTGCTTTGAGCAATAACATGAAAGTCAACTGAAAAGGCAACTGATTTGGTTTGAATTTACTTAAGTGACTGGAAATATTAAAGCTAGACATTTCTATCAAGTAGACTATAGCACTGTAATTTGGGGGCAATTTGGTTGTGTAGAATTTGAGATATTTACATGGATACAAGGTCAAAAGTGCATGAGCGCCTCAGAAGAGGCAGACTAGCAGCATTTTTAAATATGTATTTTGGAAAGGTTTTGCAAGAAAAAGACATATCTACAATAATATAAATTTACACACCAGAAAACAAACCTACACAATGTATTGTCTGATTAATATGTCTATTCACCTTGTGGAATAGAGAATAGACGAAGGCAAAGTCAATAGTGATTGAAGCACCAGTACGAGATGGAGCACAGGGTTCCAAGCAAGGAGCTCTCCCTCCCCTCAGAACCTCTGCCGGCTAGCAAGAGTCTTCGGTCGGGCAGTGCGGGCAGTCTGGGCAGCGAGACTACGGCCATTACAAAGAGCCTGCACATCATTGATGACACAGAGCAGAAGGAGAAGGAAGAGCAGGAGCTCAATGAAAAAGTGGAGCAGCTCCTGATGGATAAGGTCAAGAGAGGGGACCCTGTTGCAACCTTTCAGCTTGGACAGTTTTATTTTGAGCAGGTTAGCTGTTACTGTTGATTATCCAAGTAAACCTGACAATTTTGATTGCATAATAAGTAGTTTGGATATCAGGGTATTTTGGGAGCCCTATTGCCTTCCTATCATGGATCTTGTCGACAGTTGGTATGTGCAGTTATTGAAATCTTGAGCAATGATGCTGCTATAGAAACGTGTGTGCTTTCCCTGATGTTACATTGCATTTAATTTGTAGCAACTTTCTTGACAAACAATATGCAAACTGTTAATTTGCATATTTTACTGTGCCCTGAGTTTGGCATAAATACTATAATCATGATAACCATTTCAAATCTCATAAGTGCACAATGGCCAACATATTGCAGTTCCTGCATACATAGGTAAAAATCATTGTGTTGACTCGTTTTATATTATATTCTTATTATTTCCAAATGCTTTATTTGAAACTCTTTATTTTCATATCAATTATTTTATTGCACATACCATTTTCGATATCCTATGCTTCAATTTGCTGACCAAGCAAAGATCATATTGCATCAAATATTTCTTGAAAGCATAGATAATTATTGGAAATGTCTTTGATTTGTAGTTATAAGACTTGCTACTACTTATTAAGTAACACATGAAAATGCCTGTCAATATGCCTGTGACAGATACAATGTAGGATCAATTGCAAAGTACTGTAAAACATGATATATTCCCGGCATGAATTTTTCGCGAATTGGAGCCGACGGCCTTTTTAGCGGCATGAAATTCTCGCGAACTGGAACTGGTATTCAATGCATATAGTGTAGAAAAGAACTTTCGCGTGCATTTTAATTTCGCGAAATTTAAATGCACACGAACATTTCTCGTTTTACAGTAGTCTGTCACCTGCACAGCATGTCTAACCCTAACAAATGTCATGGGGGATATATGAGAATGTATTTAAAGTCTTGGATGATCTTTGCACCATTATCCATTTTGAGACAGTAGAAGAATTTTTTTTTTTTGGGGGGGGGGATTTGGAGTCCCTCCTCAGCCTTTTTTTTTTTTTTGTAATGAGCCCTCTGTATTCTATCATGAAAGTCACAAAAATTGTATCAATGAATTTATTAAAAAGTAAGCATGCACTATGAGAGTGGATACCTTGATGACAATACTTAGCTATGCATTTGCTTTTTTGTGGCTCCCTCACCCCCCCCCCCCAATTTGTATCAATTGAAGATATATACTTCATTGTTTGTTTGTTGTTGTTTTTTATTCTTTACATAGGAGCGGTACAAAGAAGCAAAGAAATGCTTTTATGACATCAGAGAAACAGATATGCAGGCCAAATATCAACTCGGCATCATGTACTTTGACGGACTAGGTGCTGAGCAAGATGAGGTGGGCATTGGATCAATTCTTCATGGTCTACTGAGTGTTTGTGAATATAAGATGATCTAACAAGTACAAAGAAGGGAAGAACAGGAAGAGTTCCTGTTCATATTGACCAAGTTGGTCCAAGTTTCACTTCAAGGCAAGATTTACTCGGTTGAACTGCTACTGTATCAGTTGGTCTGTTTTTATGCCTCCGCCACGAAGTGGTGCCGGAGGCATTATGTTTTCGGGTTGTCCGTCCGTCCGTCCGTCCGTCCGTAATGAATTTTGTGGACAAGGTAACTATCAAAACATGTTGAGGTATCCTAATGAAACTTGGCATGTATGTGTATTAGGGGGTGAAGTTGTGCCTATCAACTTTTGGGTGCACATGCTCAAGGTCAAAGGTCAAAAGGTCAAGGTCAAATACATAAAATTTCACTATTTCCACCATATCTATTGAATGCCTGAAGATATTTTCTTGAAACTTAGTGTATACATGTATTACCCAATTAAGATTCTCTGGTGAAAGTTTGGGTCATGAGGTCAAAGGTCAAAAGGTCAGGGTCAAATACATAAAATTTCACTATTTCTACCATATCTACTGAATGCCTGAAGATATTTTCTTGAAACTTAGTGTAAACATGTATTACCCAATTAAAATTCTCTGGTGAAAGTTTGGGTCATGTGGTCAAAGGTCAAAAGGTCAGGGTCAAATACATAAAATTTCACTATTTCCACCATATCTATTGAATGCCTGAAGATATTTTCTTGAAACTTAGTGTATACATGTATTACCCAATTAAGATTCTCTGGTGAAAGTTTGGGTCATGAGGTCAAAGGTCAAAAGGTCTAGTAAAAATATTAAAACTTCTTTTTTTTTCTCCGTACCTTGGAAAATTGTTCAAGGTATCTTCATGGAACATAGTATATACATGTACTGACTGGAATTGATTATCTAGAGAATGTAGGGTTCATGGGGTCAAAGGTCAGGGGTCAAAGGTCAAGTGCAACACTTCAAAATTTTACTATTTCCCTCATATTTATGCAATGCCAGCAGGGTTATTTTTTTTACACTTGGTGTATGCATGTGTAACCTCATAGAAATTCTCTGGAAAGTTTTTTTTTTCTTTTTTTTTTGCCTCAAAGGTCAAAAGGTCAAAGATCAAGTGAAAGTGCTGAACTATCATTTTCCTCCATATCTCGGAAGTGGCTCAAGTTATCTTGAAACTTAGTACATATTATGCATGTTCTACCTGAAAGTGATTATCTCATGAATTTTAGGGTCAAGGGCCAGATGAAAATGGTAACAATTTACTATTCAATGCAGAAATTCACACCAATTCTCCACACCTGTACCTTGAAAATTACTCAATGCCTTAATGTATGAATGGGTCAAAGTCAAGTTAAAGTCCTTAAATCCCTAGATAGATGCTCTCCTATTCATCCAATTAAACCTAGGTCAAGGAAGGTGAACATTCAACACATTTGTGACAAATTTGTTATTTCAATATTTTGCCAATTTTGTGAAAATGTAGTCACTCATTGTCCACATGTACTATCTAGACCTATTGGGAAAATCATGCATTATGGCGGAGGCATACCAGTCGCCAAAGCGACATTTCTAGTTTGGTTAGTTTTTTGTTTGTTTGTTTGTTTGTTTGTTTGTTTTTTGGTACTGTTTCTCTAATACACATGTGAGTGGTTGTTTTGACATAAAGTAGGACAAATGAAGTAGGCCTACCTGGCATCATTAGAAACCCTAGAGTCTACAGCATAGATACCACAATTAGGTGATTAGTGGTTAATGTCTTTGGCAGTGTTTCATGTTGATGGTTCACACAATGTGCCATCTTGAAACATACCCACAAAGTGTGTGCGTGCACATATTACATTATTCATTTGTTCATCAAAACAACAGTTATTACTTTTTTCTTCCCAATGAACGAGTTCAATTGTTCGGACACGTAGATGACTGAATAAACCAATCTGTGCATGGAATGTTTTGGGGAACTTAGTATTTGGAATTGTGGGAAAGTTGAATGATTACTGACATTGGTTTTACTGACCTGCCTGTGTGGTTTTGCTGTAGCAATCCAATTGACTTCACATATTTTCATACCTTGGTAGACAACTGAAAGCTATTTTGCTATACCCTGAGCTGTCTGCTCCCATGTGGTCTGATTGATGCCAAAGATCTTTAGAAAGTTAGCTAACAAGCAGTGTTTTTGAGAGCAACATGTACAGAAAGATAGATAGGTAGACAGATTGCTGTCACAAGTATTTCTCTATGCCATGTTATCTTTACATTGCAATTTGTAGAAGAGAGGCTTCCAGTATATGCTGGATGTGGCAAAGTGTGACTCCAAACTCGTCCAGCACCTGATCCCATTTGCTCAGTACAACATTGGCCGTGCCTACTTTGAGGGTTCTGGAATCAAGCAGTCTGATAAGGAGGCAGAACGGTACTGGATTCTGGCAGCAGACGATGGGAATCCAAAGGCCAGTGTTAAGGCTCAGACAGCGCTTGGGATGTATTACTGCCGTCCAGAGACCATGGATCTCAAAAAGGTAAAGCATGGGAAATTGTAGCTTGAAAGAAATTTTCTTACAGTGGTCAGAAAAGAGGTACCATCATTGGTTTGAAGCATCATTAAAATTGCATTTTGGAGATTCAGGACAAAAGCCCATTTAATTGATTTAATTTGAATTGCATGAGATGTAATAAGGTGTGATCCACATAAGTTGAATTTAGATAGATATGGGAGACTGCAAATATGTCCCATACAGATTTATATGCAATAGGGCATTCAAAAGATACTTTTTGTTTGGCTAAGACTCTATTCAAAATAAAGATCAAATGAGTTTCTTTTGCACTGCTTTTTGCAGTATGAAAATGTGTGGAAACAATGTAGTTATTTTAGTTTAACGTCATTTTCTACCTGCAAAATCTACGAAAATTGTTTATCAATATTTATGGTTCAATAGAGAATTTTCACAAAAGTGAGTGTTAAAGGACAAGTTCACCTTCATAAACATAAGGATTGAGAAAATGCAACAATATTAGTAGAACACATCAGTGAAAGTTTGAGGAAAATTGGACAATCGATGCAAAAGTTATGAATTTTTTAAATTTTTTTGTTGGAACCGCTGGATGAGGAGACTACTACAGCTTGTGAGTCATATGCGTACAACAGTATAAAGAAAATGTAAAAGAAAATTCAACATATTTTCACTTTTTTCGCGTAATAAAAGAGCACTTGACTTGCCTCTTTCTAAAGGCAGGGGGAATGATATTACCCATAACATTTGTCGGTAACGAGTCAGGGGAATGTCGGTAACGAGTCAGGGGAATGTGTGCTTTTTTCAAAAAATGTGTGCTTTTTTCGAAATTCTCTTTATATTTTCCTTATATTGTTGTACGCGTGTGACATCTAAGTTATTCATACACTGCTGTAGTTTTCTCATCCAGCGGGTATTGCACAAAAACTTCAAAAATTCATAACTTTTGAACGGATTGTCTGATTTTCCTCAAACTTTCAATGATGTGTTCTACTAATATTGCTACATTCTCTCAATCCTTATGTTTATGAAGGTGAACTTGTCCTTTAATAAGCTTCACACAGGTTTGTCAGAAATACATTGTACATTGTAGGCGTACCCTGTAACAAGGCTGATGAACGGAAATTGCTGTGTCAGCAAATTCATTGTAGTGACCCTGACAGCTATAGCTATACAGCTAACTCAAGTCTTTCAGAAACAATACTTTCACGATCACTGGATAAACAAACCAACTTGAATGATATCAGACAACTCAGGAAAATCTCATACAGATCTGGGGTCTGCTTCATGAAAGTCTTCTGAGAGACTTTTTAGTCATAAGACACACTTATATGAGAGACTTCATGAAATTGATTTTACTTCTCATTGAAAGTCTCACATCTAGCTACATATGAGAGACTTTGGCCATTATGAGATTTGTTTAAAGACTTATATGATGACTTCATGAACTGAAGATCATTCACCAAATTTCATGATTTACATGGCGGTGAACTGGACTGTTAACCCTCTATGTGATCAGGCACTTTGTTTTAAATCAAGAGTCAGGTGTAGCAGTCCAACAGGAAGGCCATGGTGACACAATAGGGATTAGGGAGATGAGGTAATCTCTATTCATTGACAGTTACTTTCCACAAGTCTTTGCCAGTTGGCAAAGAAAGCCCTCCAGAGTGCATGCCAATCATTGAACAATGCTGTGAAGGTTAACAGTTCAAGTAATTACCATACATCTTAGCTCCATTTATAGAATGGGTAGCGAGAATCCTGCGATCTGATTGGTCGAGAGCTATGTGTTCATTTTTACTGGCCGCACGCTGAGTCACAGTGGTAAACATGTTATCTCGCACTTAGCAAAGAGTACGCGTACTTGTAACAAAGGTTCGCGCACTAAAGCAAGCGTTCGCGCACTAAACTTGGCCATGCATCCAGTAAAAACTTATGCATGGCTGGCCATGCATCCAGTAAAAACGGTAAGTACGGGTATGCATGCCCTTTATGGAAAGCCAAAAGGAAATGCATCCAGTAACTTTGTCATCGGGTAACACGATAGAAAACTGGGTTTTTGACAAGAAAATTACCCATTCTATAAATCAAATGACGCACATGTCTTTTCGTGCGTCAGTCGGAATATAGTGTGCATGCGGTAACTATGGAATTTAGCCTAAACCCACTCGGCTTCGCCTCGTGGGTTAAGCATTCCATAGTTACCTTATGCACACAATTCCGACTGACGCACTCAGACCTGTGCGTCATTTGTATAACGAATAATTGAAAGTCATGAATGTAATCACTCAGTGATGATGTATTCTGGTAGGGGATTTTTTTTTTTAAAGAGATTAAAGACCTAATAAAATGTGTGCAAAATGTTTTGATATGCAAAAGAAATGTAAAATATATGTCATGATTATCAATGTAAATATGTTGTCAGTGTCATTCCGGTTTTTATCGCTTCTAGAAACTCCCCTAAATATCACATTTTTGGAGGACCTCATTGCAGCTTTTGCGAAAAAGATACGTCACGTGACCAACACCCCTGAACCAATTGATGACGTATAAGCACAGAGTTGTGTTCAGTTAGCAGACGCCACTCAGCACAAGCACTTAGATTACTAGCTTGGTACACGCCGTACACGTTAGCTAGCCCGGCCAGGCCGGCCAGGCCTGGGCCCCGCGGGATGTGCGCTCCCGGTCGACCCACTGACTGTCAACATGTACGCATTAGTACCACGTACATTATCACTAAGTTAGCTTGCACAATACCTGGTACCTCGAGCAGAATGTCCTGCCCTATATGGGTAAACTTCAACATTGATGATGATGATGATGATGAAGACTGCAGCTCTGACGATAGCGGAGAAGAAGAGGAGGCACATGAAGTTGAAGGGGAAGATGGGGAGGGAGAGGCAGCCGATGAACCAGAACGTTATCGTGGGGGGCTGCACCTTACCGATATGAACCAGCTGCATCTCCCCCGCTGCCAGTGCAAGAGCGTATGAACATGGCACCAAGTCCGAGAATAGACCTCACGGAAACGATCGCCTGGGAAATACAGAGTGGTATGTGTGGTATGCCCCCATATACAAGTGTAGTTTAACGTTAGAAAGGATATACTGTATTCTACATGATTGACATTGTAAGTTGTAACTGTTTGTCTAGTAAGTAGTAGGAGAACAGACCCAGCTTGCTCACAAAGTGAGCGGCTACTCCGGCCGCCACAAGCGGGAGCGTCCCAGCCGTGGCGTGGCCCGTCGGCCGGCGCTAACAAGTTAAACTAGTAGTATATAGTAGTCTAGTAGTAGTAGCAGTCTACTAGTAGTAGTAGTCTACTAGTACTACTACTAGTAGTAGTACTATTACCACTAGGTCTAGTAGACTAGTAAGTAGTAATAGCAGAATCTTTGGTAGTAGTACAGAGGCTACACTCTTGTTAGGGGGATATGTTACAGGGTGGGTCGTGGCTCAAAAAAAAAAAAAAAAGGCCTAACCAGTTTCCCATGGTCAATTTCTGCAATATTTGTTATCAGTAATTTAGATGCGCCATTTTGTAAGAAAAACAATACCAAGAGTGATCGTCAATTTTGGTCGAGTAGTTTTTGTTTTATGCTACAAATCATACTGTAGAAGGAAGCCCCACCGCCGTGCTTATCTACTGATGAACGCCACGGTGGGGCTGAATTCACGAGTAGGTCTAGGCCTATAAAGCAGGCGAGTCGCCGTAGTATTAGTACAGACAGGCAGTGGTGGTGGGGCTATCGTGAAATAGCCCCCCCCCCCCCCCCCCCGCAATGCGCGTGCACCGTACCCGTGCGCTTATAGCAAGCAAGCCAAGGGTAGGTCCTAGGGTTTAGGGTTAGGTAGGGTTGTATTTATGGTCAAATTGGCCGTTAAATTGGTCGATGGACATATTAGGAAGTCATTTTCGCCGCATTCACGAGTATTGACTGTGGAAGGCAGCCCCACTGCCGTGCTTACCTACCGATGAACGCCACACGGTGGGGCTGAATTCACGAGTATTTAAACAGGCGAGTCGTCGTAGTATTAGTACAGACATGCAATGGTGGGGCCTATTTCACGAGTTTGCCAAAAATAATGGATATCCAAGCGTACCGCAGTTGTAATCTGTATTATTGGCAGTATTAAATCCGATACAATTCATTAAATATTCTTTTGTCTAAAGGCTTAGCCAATGACAATAGTGCAGCGCAGCGCCTGCTATGCGCTCGCTAGCTCACTCCCCCGCCAGCGCTAGCCGCCGGCCGGCTGTCGCTGCGCTGCGCTAGCATAGCCTTGCCAGCTCGCCGGCTATGGCTAGGCTGGTTGGACAATCAATATCTACGACTCCGATCTTAGACGTCATCACAATTTAGAAGTGATAGTACGCCGCATGTGGCGAAAGTATAGGAAGTTTTCCAAAACCGAGGAAATTGCATCCATTATGTTTACAAATATAGAACAAAATTCAGAACAGTAAAAAAACTCGCACGACAATAGAATTACTTAGAATTTAACATTTAATATTATTACGTCATTAAGAAAAAAATGTATAAACCATTTTATTAGGTCTTTAAGATGTGCATACTTCACGAGAGACTATTTTAAGTGAAGTGCATGGTGAACCTTAGAATCACAACAGATCGTACACACATGCACACACAAATTACAATAAATCATGTAGAAATAATTACAGTCATGTGATACTACAGTCGAGTGACAGACACAGTTACAGACATAATATATGCGCTGAGATTGATTTCAATAAAACTGAACAATGCCCCTCAAGCATCTGCTAACTTGCATCACAAAAATTATGAGGACTCCCATGATTTGATATTTAGCTCATCTGAGCCAAATGCTTGAGTGAGCTATTGCGATCATTTATCATCCATCATAAGTCATGCATAAAGTTCTTGCATGCTCAGCTTCTTCTTGAAAACCCCAAGACAAATTTTCACCAAACTTACCAGGTGGCATCTCTAGGGTGACAGGTCATAATTTGTTCAGATGGGCACCATCCTTCCTCCCCCGGCCCCTAGGGTCCCAAAATATACAGAATATACAAGTCGGTGGATGCTATGCTCCCCTTGAGGTCCCCAAACCTCCCTGAGTTGCTATGTTCTTCTTGGGCAATAGTCTGTAAGACAAATTTTCACCAAGCTTATGAAGTAGCATCCCTAGGGTGATAGGTCATAATTTGTTCAAATGGGCACCATTCCCCCCCCCCCCCCCCCCCCCAATCCCCTGAGGTCTCAAAAGCCTGCAAACGTTTAGTTAGTGTTATGAGTAAGTACATCGGTGACTGCAGTTTTAAGTTTTACTCAAGGCAGGTCCAGAGATGCTCTCCTCGGGCCCATGGTGGGCCAAGGTGGGGCCTAATTTTCACAATTTCATCTTCTTGAAAATGCACTAAATTTAGGCAGGTAGTGTATTGCTGGGTTGATGAATGTACATTAGCACAAATGGGCACCTTGCCCCACCCCAGGGGCCCATAACCCCTAAATCAGAGAATAAAAAAGAAATTAGAAAAAAAATCTATAAGACCAGAAATGCTCTAAGTAAATACGATATACATCAGTGAATGCACTTTCGAGTTTGTATACATGTGGCAGATCCAGGCAGGGGTGGCCCCCTTGGGGTTGTTACTGCAGTGCCGTATATGAAGAGAGTCTTGCCAAATCAGTTTTTAGCTTATGAATTTTGAAGCCTGTGATTGGTCAAAACTTGCCCCCCAGGCTGATCTTCTTGGAGCCATGTTCTTACCAAACTGCACTCACACACAGTGCCCATTGTTAACTATCCTTCATTTTGCTTGCTTTATGACGTCTGAGTGTACATGCTAACCCTTTTAAAGGACAAGTTCACCTTCATAGACATGTGGGTTGATAGCATGCAGCAATATTAGTAGAACACATCAGTGAGATTCTTCCGTCGAGATGTTTTCATTGCAACTGATTGACAAATTGCCCTACATCGACGTAAAAAAGCACTGAATTGATCAGTGTTTTAGTAGTAGCCATGATAAAAAATCATGGGCGTACATACTCGAACAGGATTCGAACCTACGACCTCCTGATCACCGGACAGGCGTCATCTCCACTAGACCACCGAGCTTTCGCCCGACAGCAAGTGTTGGTTCTAATCCTTACAGCATGCAGCGGGTACTGCTTTGTTATTCAAATTCATGTAATTCTTCCGTCGAGATGTTTTCATTGCAACTGACTGACAAATTGCCCTACATCGACGTAAATAAGCACTGAATTGATCAATGTTTTATTAGTAGGCATGATAAAAAATCATGGGCGTACATACTCGAGCAGGATTCGAACCTACGACCTCCTGATCACCGGACAGGCGTCATCTCCACTAGACCACCGAGCTTTCGCCCGACAGCAAGTGTTGGTTCTAATCCTTATAGCATGCAGCGGGTACTGCTTTGTTATTCAAATTCATGTAATTCTTCCGTCGAGATGTTTTCATTGCAACTGATTGACAAATTGCCCTGCATCGACGTTAATAGGCACTGAATTGATCAGTGTTTTAGTAGTAGGCATGATAAAAAATCATGGGCGTACATACTCGAGAAGGATTCGAACCTACGACCTCCTGATCACCGGACAGGCGTCATCTCCACTAGACCACCGAGCTTTCGCCCGACAGCAAGTGTTGGTTCTAATCCTTATAGCATGCAGCGGGTACTGCTTTGTTATTCAAATTCATGTAATTCTTCCGTCGAGATGTTTTCATTGCAACTGACTGACAAATTGCTCTACATCGACGTAAATAAGCACTGAATTGATCAATGTTTTATTAGTAGGCATGATAAAAAATCATGGGCGTACATACTCGAGCAGGATTCGAACCTACGACCTCCTGATCACCGGACAGGCGTCATCTCCACTAGACCACCGAGCTTTCGCCCGACAGCAAGTGTTGGTTCTAATCCTTATAGCATGCAGCGGGTACTGCTTTGTTATTCAAATTCATGTAATTCTTCAGTCGAGATGTTTTCATTGCAACTGATTGACAAATTGCCCTGCATCGACGAATAATATTACCCCTAACATACGTGAGTAACAAGTCGAAGAAATGTGCACTTTATTCAAAAAGTAAAGTTTTGTGAAATTCTCTTTTTATTTTCCTTATATCGTTGTACGCATGTGACATCATACACCGTAGTAGTCTTCTCATCCAGCAGTGATTGTGCAGACACTTTAAAAATTCATAACTTTTGAACGGATTGTCCGATTTTCCTCAAACTTCCACCAATGTGTTCTGCTAATATAGCTGCATTCTCTCAATCCTTATGTATATGAAGGTGAACTTGTTCTTTAAATGCACAATATGCTATTTAAGGACATGGCATCTAATTTAGCAGTTGGCCAGGCACTCTATATACAGTATTGTGGGACTGAATTTGTAACCAGTTTTTACATTTTTATCTGCTGTTTGAAAATGCATGGTCAAATTTCCTACAAACTTTACCAATTTGATAGAATATACAATGTACAAGTGGACACCATGCTCCCCTGGAGGTCCCAAAAGCTCGCTAAGTCGCTATGGTTTTCTTAGGTCATAGTCTATAAGAATTTGTGGATGTTGAACTTGTGATATTCAGGTGAGCTTTAGACCTCCAGGTCTCTTCCTTAGTATGCCTCAAAGTATGCATTTTGCATCAGCAGTGTGATTTTTTTTTTTTTTTGGGGGGGGGGGGGAGAGGGGAGTTTCAGGAGTGATCATTTCTTCCTCAACTTTTGAGGTTTAAAGTGAAGAGAATTGATACAGTTTTAGTTTCTTTGTAAGGCCATTGTAGAACCACGTTTCTTCTGTGTGACATTGTTTTCTCCAATGTCCACTCCTGTAGGGCACAAGAGTGGATACATATGGTAATCCTATCAGAACAAGTTCGTCCGAAGCACTCAGCGAAAGCACAATACACAGGAATAAAATGTGCTCCATGAGTATGCAAGTTTCAAAATAATCTGGTAATCCTTTCTTTTTGGCAATTGCTATGCAGTCACACAAATCCTTTATAGTTGGTTTTGTTTTTGTACAAGTGTTTGTTTCTTGTAGTTGACTTATCAAAGCAAACAATTCTAACTCAAGATACACTCAATCGAAACAAATTTTACCTTATTTGTCCACCTTGCATGATATACAGTTATAGTAGACTGTGTAGATTACTCACTCACAACGCAGTTAAAGAAATTGGCTACATTAGGCGTTTTCACGTCAGCCCGATGTTTCGAAATAGCGCGCAATTTGTCTGACTTGGGAGATTAAAAAATATCTTGAGCTTGGATTTTTATCGGGCTGATGTAAAAACGCCTATTGTTGCTTTGGTCGTGGCAGCAATAGAAGAATTTTTTTTAAAAGCTGGAGATTGAAATGTCATTTTATTTTGACTGTATGAGGAAATGCAATACTGCCCTCACATGCCCAATGAAACCAGACTTGAATTGAGTCGGTACCCCAGCTGCATTGCAGCTATTCAATGCCTAGTCAGACAACGAAGCTAGAGAATGCAAACAGCACTTATTAATAATCCAGTCGAAAGTAAATTACCACTTCTAATGAGAAGTCTGTGTTTTGTGTCCACTTATTGCTTGCAATCAGGCATTCATCATCAGCGTATCCTATTTCTATCAACAGTAGGGCCCTGCACTGAGCTCTCCAAGGAGGCATCAACTCGTCAAATTCCTTCAATATCAGTAGATGACATATTCATCATATCACATACCTGTGATGTATAAAATACATTTGCACTCTATTCAGACCACCACAGTGATCAAACACAAGCATTACAGTCTGTCACGCTCCACTAACACCACAAGATTACACCAAGAAAGTCATTTCGTGCATCCACTTTCTAAGAGAGTGCAGCATATTTTTTCGTGTATTAAGATCAAAAGTTTAACACCATTTTCAGGTGAATTCCAATACAGATGAGCTTCTAATCTAATACTTTTTCTGTTTTTAACTTGAAATGAAATATATTTGGGAGTAATTGAATCTTTTGCAAAATTTGGAAGGGGGCAGAATTCTGATTGATCTGATGAAAGAGAGAAAGAAGTGCTTCACCACTATTGGAATGATAGATTTAGAGACAAACTGAATAATACTGTTAAGCTTTCAATTTATGATAGTATGATGACATTGTTTACTCTTTAGAAGAAAATATCAGTTGATATACCTCAGAGTTTTTTAAATAGAAATGAAAAACTAACACCATGTCACTCAAGAGTACACTCCCCTTTTGTACCAAGAGTAGTGGTTCCATTTTTCAGGTTTCGAATCAATTCACTTGAAGTCTGTAGCATTGTTTCCCCCTCTATCGTAAGTTTCCAGTCTTATCATTGTGAGGAAAGATCTGAATTACCTACTGCTTCAATATACCAGCCTGTATGAAAGGAATCTGATTTTCAGGGTTGCAAAGGGACACACAAACTTTAAAGGACCGAAACCAGTTGAGAGCTGTCTTGGAAGCAAAACATAAATGACTTTGGCAATACCTTAGGGAAACTGAAAGCTTATCATGGGCTGATGGGGAAAAGTGAGAGCAGGATTTGCGAGTGGGAGGGCAGTATGAGGGCAGTGTTATTTGGGTGTTTATAACAATCCATGACTTCCCCTCACATAAACTATGCCAGGAGAAATCAAGCTTTGAAAATAGAAACTTCCAAGAGAGGTACACATGTACCCAGGTATCTATCTACACATGTGTGATTTTAGTTTATGGCCAATAGAGAAAGTTCATTCCTGTACCAACTGAAGCTTTCTGGCAAGTTGAAAGAAGTTTTGTGATGTATCTCAAGGACCTACCTGCTCTGCACAATACAAACCACATTTCCACTGTAGAAATATATACATGGTGATGTCACAGTTTGTTTTAATTTATTATTATTTTTTTTAAGTGAATTTGCTCCCTAAGTTAGGCTTTCATGGCACATGTAATTTCTGCCGTGCCCGTTCAGCAGAAATGAAACTTTGGTGTCCATAATGCATTATTGTTGTGTGCAGCTGCAGCGTCAACAAGTTAGTCTTCTTAATAACTTTCCACACCTTTGAGCTATGACCACAAAATGCATACCACAGGTAGATAACCTAAAAGTGGCAGTCAAGACCAATTTTTTTTTTTTTTTTTTTTTTTTTTTTTTGGGGGGGGGGGGGGGGGGGGTTCTACAAGGTCAAAAGGTCAATGAATTTGCCCTGATCAGCGCAGTACTCACGATATTGTGTGGTTCAAAATTGATGAATGATTACACTGTTTGTCATGTTTTAGTCATCCGTGTTATGGGTGCACTTCATTTTGGGTTTTTTTCTGTTAAGAGATTCATTTTTTCAATTATATACAAGTTTCAACACTTAAAGGCAAGGTTATACCATATTGTGGTATACGTAATAATTGACTTTTTAATGACCTTTGCTCTTCCTGGCATTCAACCTGTATCTATTTTTCAGCTTCTTCAGATTTTTATGACATTTCCTTGCTTGGAAGCTGTGTCAAGTTTAACCAAAGCATATGTGACCCTGCACCACAAAACAAACAAAAGGTCGCCAGACATGAAATTTCAGTTAAGAGCATAATCTGAAAGAGCAGACTTTTAGCTTTAAAATGATGTATAACTCAAACCAATTTGACTCTCCTAACCTATTTAAATATTGGAAAAAAGGTGCATACACTCAGGAAAAGTGTGAACTGAGAAAAGAGGCTCTGAAGTACAGTGCCTATTCAAGCGCTTAATCTTTACCAAGCCGTGCTGGCTGTGCGATGAATGAGACAAAAAACAGGATGTAAACCAACAGAGTAACAACAATGAAGGGAGAATCAGATTAAATTGAAATTGACCGTGCCTTATTAACACATTCTGACCTTAATTAATGCCAACTTTCAAAGCAGTAGCATTATCCCTTCAAAAGTTATAGGACTTGAAAGTGAAGAGTGTGTACAAGGTTTTTAAGAAATGAAAACAGGTCTCTAAAGACACACTTAATCACACTTTTCTGCCAAATAATGTTCCAGAAAAATGGCTAAAGAGCACACTTTCCTGCCCGTTTTATGATCCCAAATTTTATCATAATGTAGAAGAAGACTTGCTCTTTCAGAAAATATGAAAAAGTCAACATCGGCTCGGTTGACCCTTTTCACCTATATTCAGTCCTCACACAAAATCAGTGTGTGCGACTTTTTGTTCATTTTGTGGTACACGATCACATATAGAAATTGCCATATATGCAGGCAAGACATTACTTGGTATTTGCCTTGGGGTTGTTTTTGTGTGTGTGTGTGTGTTTGTTTTTTTAAAGTATTTGTGGTGAGGAAACACTGAAATATAAAACCTCCTCAAAATGTATTACACAGATCATGTTGACTTGGTCAACAGCCCACATGCTTACTATGTTAGGTAGTGATCAGCTATTCATGTTTCCTCTATAAAAAAAAACGGAAAAATTACCAGTATTTTTTTATGCATTATCATCTCTGGTTAGGTTTTGTGAGATAGCTTTGTCAGTGTGATGGCAATATAAAAGAAATACCTGTTGTCTTTAAGCAAAAAATAATAATAAATGGTTGACTATATACATTGGTAATGTTTGCATAGACATCTGTTCTATTTATTATATGAAGCTATCTTTAACTTATGAAACATGCTGCAGAGATTATGCTGACTTGACCACAAACACATCAGCAATGTAATATGTGGGGGTGGGATTGTCTGTTTATGTTTCCTTGAAAGAATAGATAAGCAATACTTGTGTCATTTTTGTCTGCTGCATTGTCATCTAGTTTGTGAAAGGTCCATATCAATGAAAATGTAGAATCCAAGTGACTTGTCTTGTCTTCAAACAAACTAAGGTGTCATATTTCTGAATGGTTGTGTTTGTTTTTTTATTTGATTTTATTCTCTTTTAGGCATTCTTCTGGCACTCTGAGGCGACAGGAAATGGAAGTGTAGAGTCACAAGGTAAACTGTTAGAAAGTCTATAGTACCCTTTTTCTTTTAACTACTCTGCATTTCCAGGTTCTTAATTGCATCATGCTTTTCAAGAAACACAAAAAGCTATAAAATGCAACAAAAACAAGACATCAGTAAAATCATGATCACACTTAGACCACTCATTACAATCAAAGTGACCATTTTAGTGTTAGTAAGTCAGGTGACTGATAACCTATGGGCACCTCCTGTGTCAAAACTGGTCTGTGGTATTATTCAGATATGCTGGAACATGGATCATATCAATATTACAAATTGGTAGGAAGGAGCACCCTAATCTGGGAAGATTATAAAAACATGTCATTGGTGTGAAATGTAACTCTTTCTTTACAACAGTGATGATTTAGATATTAACTGTAAATGTGCAGTCAAAAATCACTTTCCAGGTGCTCTCACTCAGTGGTTCTGAAAGTAAGCACAATGCATGCAACGTATAAAGTAATACAACAGTTAAACAGGGTAGGTACTGCCGAGTTAGGACTTTGTTTTTGATTTGTTGCAGATACCATACACCATTTAAAGATACATAGAGCATGACTATCTTTATCTCATCGATTCCCACCATCTCCACGAAGGACTTGCCAGGTTGACACTCTGTAACAATACATCACTCCACGCAATTGATGTGAACATACATGTAGAGCTATATTGCTGGCCCTTGTATGCAGCCCCAGTCAAAACCATTGCATATGCATGCATGATACAATAGTTAAGTCTATACCTATTGTATCTGCATGCATGGAGCTGATGCTCTACTATTACTGATACAATGGCCCAGATAATTTAGAAGCAATAAGCATGAAGCCTGGCTTGGTGTGTGGTTCGTCAAAGGAGCATCCCCCCCCCCCCCCCCCCATGTAAACTCCGCCTGTCTTTAAAGGTGACTAAAGGGCAATCACAAGGCCAATGGAGCCAATGGATTTGGTTGTGTGACACTTACAGAGTCATTCAAAAAATGTGTATCGCTAGTAACATGCTGTGATAAAGGCGAGTTCTAGCTGCCTCCTAAATAAGTTGGCCCTGTATTAGGCTGTAGTCATGTGGTACTGGAGTCTTGATGAAAGATCTTAGCATCAGACAACAGCAGATCTTGAATCTACTGCATGATGGCCATTCTACTGGCAATCCCATTGATGGCCATCAGACTGCCGAGAAGAAGGCAAAGTAGAGTGTCTTCACCAAATCTCCAAGGGCAAGACTGTGGATGATAGTCTCATTTCAAGGATTGTAGATAACAGGATGAAGGGGACTGATCCGTGTGAGAAGGGGTTCCTTGCCCAGTAGGGTTTCTCATGTGCTGCAGGTGGATCCTGGTCATCATCAAGTGACTGTATGCAACAAAAGTACCGTCAGAATCGGAACATGGAATGTCAGGACCCTGTACGTGTACCAAAAGTGGTAATTGAGAAAATGTGAAGCAAGAAATAATAAGGATCAACATACAGTGTAAATATACTTGGTATAAATGAAAACAGGTGGTCAAACATTGACACTTTATAGTTGATGGTTTCGTTGGTTTATTACCGCCACCAAGGAAGGAGGTTAAGTGATCATCGGCGTTGGTTTGTCTGCTTGCAAAATAGCTCAAAAAGTGGGGAATAGATTTGAATGAAATTTGCAGGAAAAGATGATTCAATTTTGGTAGTGATCCGGCAATTTTTATGGATAATCGAAAGATTTTTTATCGTTTTGCAGATAGGGTCAATGAACTTGAGAGTTCAAGCTGCACATATTTATGGTTCTTATAAGCGCTATAAAGTGTGTGCTCTGCTCCAGCAAGGCGCCGCGTAGCTAGAAGCAGATGATGTAAACAAAAGGCTTCTTGTTTATTGGGAAATGGGGCAATTTTAAGCATGCTTGTGTAATAATGGGAGGAAATGAGCTGCTTGGCAGAGGTCTGCGCTTTACAAGTGCTTTTCTAGTTCAGGAAGTGAGACACCCCTTTCATCTAGCCATCAGAGTAGTATATGCTCTGATAGCAGAGAGTACAGAAGAGGAGATCAATGCCTTCAACCAGATCTTAGAGGAGGAGATTGATGCCTTTTATGAGACCTTAATGAAAGAGGCTAAATTCCATTACAAGACAAATGAAATCCCATCATCATTAGAGATCTTAGTGCCAAAGTGGGCAGTGGTAGAGAGGGTAAGACAGTAGGGTAACATGATCTTTGAGAAAGAAACAATCATGGAGACAGATGGGTGCAATGTTGTGAGTCTAAGGACATGATTATCATAAATACTCAGTCAAAAAGAGCATCCTAGAAGGTTATATACCTTGAAGAGCCCCGGGGATCGCACAAGGAACCAGATAGAGTTAATCATTAAAAAAACAAAACAAAACAAAACAAAACAAAAAACGGTTTTGAAGGAGCAGTGAGAGTTTCCTAAAACTTATCCAGGGGCTGACTGTAGCACTTATGATATACCTATGGCAGCTACATTTTAATGCAACCTCAAAAAATTGAAGAAAGCAAGAACCATACAAAAGCTGAAATTTGGAAAGCCAGCCAAGCCTAAATTTCAACTTCAGTATTGCAGCCAGGTGAGTAATAGTGTCTAAGATCTCAGTGATGAAGGGGGTGGGACAGATTTCAAGTTGGCAAGATACATTTTAGTTCAAACCCCAAAGACTTTACCAAAGAAATAAAAAAGGATGCATCAGAAGTGGATGACAGAAGAGATAATGTCATTGGTGGAGAATAAATAGCATATTTGAGATAGACAAGGACAGGAATACAGAATTGAACAACCAAATGAATAAGAAATGTAGAAAAACATTTGAATGAAGAAGCAGTTGAAGCAGTTGAATGATCAATGTAGCAAAAATAGAAGGTCATTTTGGAAACGATTATGATGTGTAAAAGAGGATTAATGAAGTCTGTGGCAGGAAGATAAGCTGTACAGGTTCGGAGTGCATTTCTTCAAAACATGGAAACTTGCTGGTAGGAAAAGATCTCGTTCTGAACTGATGGACAGTGTTACATAGGAGAGCTATTTCATGATGTGAGAGAAACTTTCCAGAACATATGGAAGACCCCAGAATACTAAAATCTAAAGTCATACCAGCAATAAGCATGATGGGAAAGAACAAGGCAGCAGGTCCAGATGTTAAATAGAAATGATTGATGCTCTGGAGGATTATGAAGTTGAAAAACAGATTCCATTGATAAGATCTACAGAGATGAAATTTTTCTGAAAGAACTAGCTTAGTCTGTTTTCATTGCACTGCCCAAGAAATATGGTGCAGTAGACTTACAAAGATTGTTCTCAGAATTTTGTTATATAGAGTACACAGTAGGATATCACCAGAGACTAGAAATCAAGAGTATAGATTAGTAAAAGAAACAGGAACTAGAAATGCAATATTAGGAATCCAGAAAGATGTTTATGTATGTTTCATTAATTACGCAAAAGGCTTTAATAATGTAAGACACATAGAACTGTTTGAAGATATTTGGACCTCCATCTGCTGAGAAGTTTCCACTGGAACCAGTCAGCGTGTCTCAGAATAAATGGAGAATGCAGTAAATATACAAATATAGAAAGGGAAGTAAGGCAGGGGTGCATAATGTCCCCAGAGCTTTTAATTACCACAGCAAACCAATGCTCAGATCATTGGAAAAAGAAGAGGGATATAAGGGTTGGAGGCCAAAACATTACAAACCTGCACTATACAAATGACACATAGAGGACCTCCAGAGGCTATTGGATGTGGTAGTTGCAGAGAGTAAACAAAAGGGGCAGCTGTCAATTAATTGTCAGAAGACTGAAAGCATGGTTATATCTACCAGGTAAAAAGGAGGCTCAAATATGCAATATAAAAATGAAAAACACTACACTCAAAACAATTTCTTTTCTTCAACTGCCTTGGCAGTACCTTGACAGGTTGCTCCAGGTGTAGAAATGAGCATTTTCAAAGTGGAGAAAATTCTTGATACAGGCCACTTGGAATGGAGGGTATTAAAGCTATGGGTGATTCATTATTACATTTATCCAGTGTCAGTGTATGGAAGTGAAGCGCGGTCTACAACATCAAACAGTAGAAAACATTTGGAAAGTTGTCAAATGTAGTTTCCTAGATGAATGGTGAGGATCCTATGAATGGACAAAGTAACCAATTAAGCTAGGTTCTTCGAAAAGCTGGAGGGGAGAGAAAAGTTTGAGGTACCTCTTAATGCTTTTTCATGTCACAAAGTTCATTTCCGGGGTACAGGGGAGTTTTCTTTTGTTCTATCAAAATTTCAGTGAGCTGAACTGTACAGTATGTAAAAATAAATACATGATAATTAAAGGACCAAATTTTTATACTTACAATAGCAATAGTAACAAGAATTTTGATATAACCATGCTTGCTATAAAGGAAGTGCACTGTATTGATACACTTTAAAATGGACAGAGTTGCTCATGAAATGTATCGTCGCTGGGGTGACAAGACCTCATATCTACAAAATGTCAAATGTTCAGGAGAGCCAAAAAACATGGCGGCCAAAGCACTGTAGCGAATGGGATAGCCTTTCCTTTGACATGCTGTGGTAGGCTTCATTTTTGGAGTAAGACAGTTGGGATTTGGTCATGACATCACTTAACCCATTATTTGACTATTAATTCAAAAAAGTCATTTTCACCAAAATTGCAGATACAAGGTCTTGTTACCACAGCGACGGTATACTCCGTGGATACTCTAAGCACCATCAATATAAAACTGGCATTTGCTTTATCAGAAGGTTAAAAAAACACAGATAAACGTAAGTCTTCAATAATGCGATGGTTCCCTTTAAGTAGGCTGTGTTTGGGTGGGTTTCCCCTCTTGCGGGCTCATAAACAATGAAGTCTGCATACCCGTGTGTAGTTCATGTAGTTGAGCCGATATGAGCATGAACAAATGTGTTCTGCGTGTGTATTGTACATATGTGAAGGTCCTATCGATTTTGTTTGTTTTCTTTTGCAGCTGATGTTCCTTGGTGTATTCAGATCAATGTCTATTTGTCTTCTGTGCACCAGTGGACTTTTCCCCCCACATTTTTTTTTGACAAAACACCGGTAGCTGTTAATAGGGCCAACGTCATATGCACATAATTTGATCCAGGGAATCCCTGCAGCCATCACAGGTCTGTCTTGCACAATGCTGTCATGATTTTCAGGTCAACACATCGCCTGAAATGAAACATACAGTCAGCATTTGATCTTTTGAGGAAAATGGTGTATGTATGATGTATTTTCATATTTTTCTTACGTCAGTAGTGCATTTGCTAGTCAGCGTGGGTAGATTCCTTGCCTCACAAATACACGAAACACAATGCCAGTTGACTTTGATTCTTCTTAAGCAAGTGTTGACAAGGTTATGATTTACATTTATTCAACCATATTAAAGTAAACAGGAGATATCTTACAAAACGATCAGGCATTAACAGCATGATTGAGGTGGCCCTAAAAGCCATAGCATGGAGGTTGGACTTGAATCAATGGATATCTATTGTCAATTCATACATGTCAAACATATAAGTGGGCTTAGAGAAATTGTTTATGATGAGTGGTGGTGTTATGACGATAAGTGACACAAACACTCAAACACAGATAAAAGTTGTGCAGGATTTACAATATAGACAGTTATCCTGCTTGTGACCTTGATATTCTTTAAATGAGTTTTTTTCTTCTGTTTTGTACATTGAAAGAAAAAATGTTAAGCCATGAACATCTAGCACAGTTCATTCAATTTCCATGTTCCAACTGAAATGCATGTATGTTGAGATGTTGAAGAAACAATGACATTATGATGCAGAAAAGTAATATCTTTGTCAAATAAAGGAAATTGAAAGTCAGTCTGTATCCAGTTAAGAAAATCTGTCTCGAATGAAATTCAGCAGATAGGAAACAGAAACAAAAATGAGGGTATCTGGTGTGTAACATTAAATCTTGAAATGTCAATAAACATTATTTCCTAAGTGCTGGGATGCTGGAGGAGCATGTGTGCAAATGTAGTCATTTGTGTTGCTTTATTTTGAATTTACGTAACTAGGATTTTTAACGACATGTGGTCTACAAACATTGCACAATTATTGTTTCATGAACAGTTTGTTACCTGGGGCTATACAAAACTAAATATATTGAAGGCTGTTTGACATTCTCAATAAATTCTTCAATTTAGAGAGGAATCTACCTTTTGATATTTTGCTGACAATTTTATTCATGCATTCCGATATTGCTAGTCTTCCCTTATTTTAAGCCACAGAAGTATAATTCTTTTGTGTGAGCTATGAGTTTATATTTTTGCAAAACTTTCTGTTTTTGCTTGTGTTGTTGCAGTTTTTTTCTTACTTTATCTCAAGATGAAGATGTTGTCAGATTTAAAGACTTTATATGTGGACCATACATCTTTCTTTTTTTATCAATTTGTTCATTAGTGGATACAAAGATCACACTGATCACTAATTTTCCCATTTTCAGTGTCATCCTTCTGCTTCAAATTAATTTTATGACAATTGTAGAGCTGAACCAAGACTTTGGTAGTCCTGTTGCCCAAACATCTATGTCTACTGGTTAAAAAAAAAAAAAAAGACATCAGGGACAAGATTTTCATATATACACAGGGCTATTTAGGTCACACCTACATAACCATAACTCTTTGAAAAATATCAAAGCTTTGTTGAACTTTTAATGTCTAATATCACATTTTTATGTCGATATGTATAGCTTCTTTCATTAATTTACACCCAGTTATTTTCCTTTTCCCATTTCTCTGTGCTGTTTATTTCTCCCCTTCAATCATAGTCTCTTTCCATCTCTCACTCAGTCCCTCTCTCTTATAAAACACTCCTCTTGCATCATCAAAATTCCAGTGTATGATGCTAGTCTGAGAGAGTGATAGTGAATTCTGTGTGCAAGCACTTGACCCTTTCAAGTATCTTCACTTGTTTTCTGTGTTTACTAATTAATCTTTGCATCGCGTGCCTCAGACACAACTGCCTTATAATAGACACTACCAGCCATACGGAACTTTGACGCTTCTGGCTCTATATCGACACTCCCCTTCCAGGATGGGTCTTTTGATCAATGCCTGCGTGCTATTTCAGGGACGCAAACCGAAACTCGGTTTATTGGCCAGATGCCTCATCAACAACTTCAATCACATCTATACATCACAATGGGGACTTCAGAGTTTGCTGTCAGGAGACATCAAACTGGAAAAGAGCAAAAGAGAGACAGAGAAAGAGAGGGGGGAAATCATATCATAGATCATGCCAGAAAGAACGGCAGGAGTAAGACCTATGAGTGCTATTGTGCAAAGTACATGTATGCTCACAATCTCCCCTATGCCCGTGATATGAGACGATGGCAATGCTCATAAGACCGCTGTGGCGGTCATACATGTACATGTGAGGTAAACAGTTAATGAACATGAAAGTAATTTGAGCGTGCTTTACCTTATTTTGTGCACATTAAAAAGCACAGATGCAAAATCACCTAGTGAAATTGCTGTTCAAAGTACATCTAAACGAAACCAGTCTTGATAGGAGAAAGATAGGCTAAAGTATCTGTCTTCTTGTGTGTGTTTGCTTCATGTTTCTTTGTTCCCTTCTTGATGTGTGTAGGGAGGGGTTGTTGTCATCGTTGTGTTGCCATCATTAATTTGGCTGGTAAGATTCTTAGATGCGGATGCAAGTGGGAACAAGTATGATCATGATCGCTCTTGTGACACATTGTTGGCTCTTTAACTCTGATCATATAGTGGAAACATTAAATTTGGTTTCCCTGGTAAGGATATGAGCCTTCGCCTGAAAGTGGTTAGTACTAAATGGCAAGGGGAACCCCTCCTATGTCATTCTCCTCCAGTCAGCCCTGCTTTACAGAAGCGGCTATATTAAAGTCGTAACTGGCAGTCCACTCGCAGAGGTTCGGTCATGCTCTTTGGCTTTATAAGCCACATGCATGTACATTTAATAGTTCAGTGCACGGTTATAATGAAAATCCGGTTACAACGAAGTGAATATTCAGGCCACATCATTATCTATGTATCTTTATTATTCATTTGTTCGGTTATAACGAAATTTTGATATAACAAAAGAAATCTGCCGGTCCCGCGGACTTCGTTATAACAGGAGTCCACTGTAAACATACTTGCGGTCACTGCACAACTGTTTCATGGCTTTTTTCATTGAATGAATTACATCACACACACACACACACACATACACAAACTTGTGCATTATCTCT
The DNA here is from genome assembly GCF_040938485.1 of Diadema antillarum. Taxonomy (NCBI): domain Eukaryota; kingdom Metazoa; phylum Echinodermata; class Echinoidea; order Diadematoida; family Diadematidae; genus Diadema; species Diadema antillarum. The sequence continues at coordinate 672,051 of NW_027270899.1, forward strand.
ATCAAAATTACAGTGTATGATCCTATATGACAGATAATCATGGTAAGATCATGTCTGGATGATGATTAGATGGTTAACAATGTAACTTCCAAAAACAGATTGATGGAAGCATATTGCATTTTGTAGCCACCCCTCCTTCTATTGGACAGTCAAAGCATGGATACTTGGTAGTTGTAATATGGAATATGTGTAATATAGCAAAATCAGTTCATCCTCAACAGGTTAAGAGCCACCCAAATAAAGATGTGTTGAAGTTGATAGACTTCAAGACTTAAGGAAGGCTTTTAGCTTTGCTTGTCTGTTTGATGGTGACATTTTATGCAATCCTAACAGCAAACTCCCACGCCTTCTTACCCATAATCACCATTGAAAAAACAAGTGTTTATTTTACTGTGTACTGATGTTGGTCCACCAATATCCACCAAGTAACATTTCATGAAATTATATGGGGGTAGATTAAGAACTGCACAATTACTTGCAGAACATTGGCTGTGAAAGTGTATGATCTGTGGTTGGAGTGAGGTTTACATTGAAAAAAAAAGGAGCTCTTCGCTGGACTGGTGCCAATGAGCTGTGGGTGCTCCGCGCCCATAACTGCTGAGGGAACAAACCACAGAAGCTCTGAGCGCTAAATGAGATCCAGCTCCCAATGTTATTGCTATTTGTTCCTCGCACTGCTATAGAAGTTCTTCAAGTTTAAACACCAGTCTAGAATTGTACTCGCACAAAGGGATGACTCTGTAATTTAAATTGAACCCTTATACCTTCTTGTGCCTTCTGTACGGCAGGTGCGCTGGGTGTCCTGTATGCCACTGGACAGGGGTGCAAGAGAGATGTTGACTCCGCCTTTGAGTGTCTGAAGGAAGCATCGGAGAGAGGGAACATCTATGCCACTGGCCACCTCGTCGCCCATTACTACTCCACCAAACTCTACACCAAAGCAGCTGAGTTGGCAGCCAGGTATGTTCTCGTGGGAAAGATTTTGAAGCTGTCAAGGAATTCCTCATTTTCTTCATATGTCTCCCCCTAATCCTGAATTTGTCACTCATCTGTGTGTAGTGACTAATTGAGAAAGACTTTATCAGAATGTTTGGTCTTTTATACCTGAATGTTGTGTCATAATGTTCTGTGACTTAGACACTCCTGTTTGGGAACCATTGCTGGTATTCATCGAAGTTCATGTAAAGATGGCTTTCAGAATCAGACTAACTGCAATAAAAAAAAAAAATGTCAAAAAGACATAAGATCAAGCTGATTTGTTTCCATAACTCAGTATCAAACATGTCCCTGATATGAGATAAATGCTACATCATTTATTTCAGACTCTTCTTTTCTTTGCAGCAATTTAACACATAGTGAAGTTTGAGGAAAATCAAACTATCCTTTCATATGTTCAGAATTCTTATAAGTTTTTGCACTGCTACACACTTTATGATATCATGGCAGGACAATATAAAGAAAATATTTAGAGAATTCCACAAAATTTAATTTCTTTAATAAAAAGTATATATTCTGTTGACTTGTTACTAACATAAGTTATGTTAAGGGTAGTACTATTTCCCCTGCTTTATGAAAGCAAAAATGAAAATATGCTGAATTCTCTACAAATTTTTCTTTATATTGTTGTCCTGCAGTGACATGAACTGTTCTAGTCTTGTCATTCAGGATGGCAGCACTGAAAGTTTAAAAATCAATATTTTTTTTAATGGATTCTCCAATTTTTTTCAAATTTCACTGATGTTGTAAAACGAGGAATGTTCACGTGCATTTTAATATCGCGGAGTTAGCGAGCGCCAAGATTCGCCAAATTACAATGCACGCAAAAGTTCTTGTCTACACTATATGCATTGAATGCCAGTGGCAATTCGCGAAATTTCATGCCGCAAAGAAGGCTGTCGGCACCAATTCGTATAAATTTCATGCCGCGAATATATCATGTTTTACAGTAATGTTGCTGAATTCACTCAATCCATTAATGTATATTTTGGTTTCATTCTCCTTTAATCAGAGTAGCTGCCATTGTTAGCTTTAGGAAATATGTTTCTGTGTAAGATTGTACAAAGAAAGAAACAAAGAAAACTCTCCATTACCAGACCGGACTAGTTTGGCAAACAATGTGGAATGCAATGAGAACAGAGACTGCCTTCTTACATTTGAAGTCAAGTGTGCCATGGTGGTCGAAGTTGTGCCTGTCTGACATTTGCAGAGTGTGTTTACACATCACATAGCTTTCAAGCAAATGTGTTTGTTGTTGCTGATCACATGAAAAAAAAAAAAAAAAGAAAAGCTGTCCGGAGAGAGAGCCTTATTAGAAGTGTTCTTGCTTACCATACAATTCTATGTTCAAACGGTATATTTTTGCCCTCTAGCTGTCATTTCCTTTGTTTTTCCCACTCCACAGCACAGGTATAATGGTGAGCCTCTAAAACACATAGTAGTCATGCTTGTCAATTCCTTTTCCTTTTGACCAAATGCATTTCATCAGAAGTTCACAACTCGGACAATAAACTTGGAGAATTCTAACTTAAAGGAACAATAATTAACCCTTTAAAATACATTTCAATTGATTGATTGGTTTTTTGTTTGTCTGTTTGTTTGTTTGTTGTTGTTTTTTAGATTTGCTCTGGAGTTTAAATGTACCAGCAGAATTGTAGAGGAGTTGCCAGGTTTCAAGGCAGTTACAGTTGTATAACTAGAAAAGCACTCCGAAAGTGCAGACCGTTGCCAAGCAGCTCATTTCTCCCATTTCACGCATGCTGAAAATCACTCAGTTTTCCAGTGTAGAAGCCTTTTATTACTTCATCAGCTTCCTGGATCACTACCAAAAATTAATCATCTGTTCCTTGTGTCATTATCAACTTTTCCTGCAAGTTTCATTCAAATGCCTTCACAACTCTGAGTTGTTTTCCAAACAGACAAACAACCAAACCTGTGCAAATGAAAACATAACCTCCTGCCTTGGCATAGGTAATTATCTACAGCATTTGGTGTGACACAGTGCAATTTATAAAACAAGAATTCTTTTTGCTGACCTAATTTTAAATTGTTGGAATGAAATGAAAGGCCATGTTCAAATGTTAAAAAAAAAAAGTCAATTTATTTGGTAGTAACTGAAAGATTTTGAGGTGGAATTTTAACAGAATATATTAATTGCATCAATGACTTTCTGATTGAAACTATCAGCCTCAGTGCCTCCAAGAGTACTATTTTGCAGTCACCTTTGCTCATACTTTTAACCATAAACTCTCCAAGGCAAACATATGTGTGTACTTTATGAAATGTCATTTCTCGTTGCGCAAACATAACATTGTCGGGTACATTCACCCATGCTCCTTTGCTTTGTAATGCCATTTTCAAATTAAAAAAAAAAAAATCAAAGATGAGAACCAAAAAATCAGCTTAGGTGGAAGAGGGCAAGGTGTTGTGAAGGGAGAAAAAAGCTTTCTTTCATGTTGATATCATGTTAGTGGCATCCCTTTTTATATTTTTGTCTTGAGATAATAATCACTAGTAATAGAGCAGTCCTAATTGCGACAAAAATGGATTACGTGCTAATTTTTACGATTGGGAAACTGGATGACTGCAAGTAATAAGCTCCCTCTGAGCTAACAATGGGTTGATGACACCACAGCATTTAACCTGTGTGAAGTTGTTTCTTGCCACATGGGGGAAAGAAAATTCCTTTTTGTTGCAATGATGAACATATGCTTCTATTTTGGAATCGCAATACATCATTCTCCTTAAAAGTGTGGCCTTCAATAAAAAACTGCACGTCCAGGAACAAGAACTCGATAGTATGAGCATGTGCAACTGCTGCCCAGCCTTCGAGAGTGTTGAGTAGCTTTTGTTGTGAGCATCCTTTGCACGCAGACAATGGAAGTGCTCGATGCATAGAAGACAAAGTCTGCAATGGCCAATGCACAGCAAGAAATTGAAACCGGAATGTAGGGATTTAGGAATGCTACTACGCTTGACAGGCTTAGCCACTTGAAATGGTAATTTATCTAATTACACTGAGCTCTGTGTAGTAATCAATTTGCACTTGGTTGTAAACCACAAAGTGATATTATTGTCAAATCCTGGTCAACAACTGATTACATAATTATTACACAAGTTTCTGCCTCAAGGGGAAATATACAGTTATCCTCATTTTCAGTTTTTATCAAATTTCTTAGAATTGTTTTTTTTTTTATTGTTGACAGGATTTTAAAAATGCCTGATTACATATTGTTGAAAAGGAAGTACTTGCTGCCAGTTTAGATAGCATTGATGCTATTTTGTAATTGACTGTTAGATTTCAAATGAAGCACATATTGAACAAGCTTTAACTGGTGCTGGTGTTAAAAAAAAGAAAAGCAAAGAAGAAGTTTGAGATAAAATGAGGACTGAGAAATGGGTTGATGCAACAAACTGTTATGTTTAGTGTGTTTTCATAATTGCTGAAAATATCACTTGGATCACAATCTGCGAGTCATACAAAATGGAAGGAAGATGACTTCCCTAATGAATTTCTTGTCATTCATTTCCTTTAATGTAACTGCATTCATTATATTTCATGTGCAGTAAAATAATGTACAAGGGGTTTCCCCTAAAAAGAGTGCTTGAGGCTGTCCTAATTTCTTTCGTCTCATCTTTGTCAACAACTGGTTTGCTCATAATCCTGATATTGTGATGCTTATTATGAAGCCTGCACATGTGATTTTTCAGCAACACTGACTCTTGTATACAAAATAGATAATGCGCTGTATGCTGCATTTCAATCCTTTCATGAGTATGTTTGACGTGTAAGATCATTTCTTTAAGAACGAAACTAGGGACATCAGAATTGGAAAGCTGGACTCATTACAATGTACATTTACTTTAGGTATGCTTCAATCGCCAATCAGCATGTCTGCTGGAGTGTGTGTGTGTTGGAGGATGTCAATTGATGCAGATGTCTAGATGTTATTAGTAGAGATTTCCCAATGACCTAATTCCTATTAGTGGATTTGTGACCTTGATATTGGACTGATTGATTGTTATGTCTTAGTAGAAGTTCTGTCAGAGTTACATTTCCCGTCTTTTTTTTTTTTTCCATTTCATTCATTGGTTTACATTCCACTTGAATTCATAAATGTATACAACAAATACAAAACCGAACATCTCATGTCAAAGAATGCACTAAACAAAGTGTAAATGAGATCTTTTATTTAAAAAAAAAAAGAAGCTTCCCTCTCCCACACAAATTTACACACTACTGGAAACCCTTTTTAGTAAACTTGCTATCAAATGTATGACTGTATGATTTCATTGCAGTGGCGGATCCAGGGAGGACCGCAACCGGCGCACACCCCCTCCCCCATTTATTTTTCGTTGAAACAAAAGAAATAAAAAGAAAAAAATGGGGGAGGGGTGCGTGTGCCCCCCTTTAATTTTGCAAACGCGCCCCCTCTTTACGGAATTCCTGGATCCACCCCTGCATTGTTAATAGTGAACAGATGTATGAAGTATTTCTTTTCAAGCAATATAGAGGATGTTACAAGCATTAAGTACATTATCTGCATAGTAAATGTCATTTCTTTCTTTGTTTGTTTGTTTGTTTTTTTTTTTTTGTTTTTTTTTTTGTTGAAGTCACATAGGAGCTGAATGATACTACTCCTGTTGTTAAAATGTGACCCCACATATTGTTTGGGTTGGATTTAATGAATTCGAGTAGAATTGGGCAGACAGAATGGCACAGCTAGGTTTCACCAAAATCCAACCTGAAATAGGAATGTTATGAATTTTCAAGTTTCTCACAAATGATTTCACAAATAAGACACATGAGTGGCAACCATGCACCCAAAGCGGCAGAGGTGATGGATGTCGTCACCTCATGTCTCCCTTTGAACTATACTTTTTCATACTGTGTTTGACATGAAAGACTTAAATGTATCATCTGCATCATTTATACTCTTAATTGTAATGACCTCAAAATTATGATTTTCAGTGGGAAAGAGGATGCAGTTACCAAAGCGTCAACCAAAACTGTGACTGTATTTGAAATAATATTTTTGTTTACAAGCCATTGGAAAGATGTGAGAATATGACAGCATTGCTTTTTCCAAACTGTCTGCATTCAGAGGAAATGGGCAAAATTTCAAAATTCTATGACTTACCTACGGTATTTCATGTCCAAATTGGGTGAAATTTCTTTCAGTTTGTTCATATAATTGTAGTCCATTTGTTTGAAGTTAATGTGACCATGGCATGGAATTCCACTGTAAGCACTGTCATGTCTCATAATACCGCCCAGGTTTCTTAGTGCAATGATTGATACCTTGATTATACTGGGACTTGCTTGTTAGAGTGTGTGATCTGAATGACATATTGATAGTGAAACTTTAGTGTGTAGTCAAAATTAAAGCTATACACTGTCAATGTCACAGACTGTCTGAGAACATCACTGAACAAACAGGGAATTTTGGATTTTGCTGTCACAGGAAGAAATGTCTACACTTTTGGAGAAGTCAAAAATATTTTGATATGAAATTATAAATTATGGTCTAATTTTTGTGATGTGTCTCTGTAGTGGATTGTTAGTTTAACCTGCACAATATCAAAATGATGAAATTAAAAAAAAATGAGCAGAATTAATACATGTGAAATTTCATGGGCATGTAGAGGCTTCCAAAAAAGGAAAAATTTAATAGAGTGGAAGCATCAAAACCCAAAGGAATCCAAATCTGTCTCAAAAGTGAGGCAAATATCAATGTAACTTTGATGTGCTGGGCTGGTGTGGACATAAGTTGGTTGGTCATTTGATTGTTGTGTATGTCCTTTGTATGGCAGAGTGTCACAACTGGATGATGTTGTGGCATTGTCCCATGCCACCGACTGCCTGCCTGTGTTCATCGCCAAGGGTATCGCCATGGGCTGCTTCTACTATGCCAGATGCCTCCATCTCGGCCAAGGCGTTAAGAAAGACAAGGCACTAGCACAGAAGTATTACTCCAGGGTGAGTTCTAGCCCCTCCCCTACTTGAACTACCTGGCTGAAGCACAGTGTGTTTACTACATTGGCTTGAAATCTTCATTGGTTTGGACAGGTTGTGAGAATAACTCATTCCCTATCTTTGCTGTTAGCCTTCTTTTGCCCATTCATTTGTATGTACTTTGTTGTCATTGGCCAACAATTCCGGTATCTTTCTGTGGAATTTTATGTAATAAAAGTGAAGGCAGAAATTTCCAGTTACCTACACTATACATTGTATTGTGATATGTGTTCAAATCATCCTCCTCGATATCAATGAAACCTGCTACAGTATTAACATACAAATGTTGTGTTGTTTATACATGTCAATTATTCTTGCTCAGTAGTCACTAAAGTAATGAAATGAGAGAGATAAAAAAAAGGTTGAGAGACCACTCTCCTACCCCCTGGTGCAACATTGTGCTACATTTGTTGTTTAACCTTTACTTGATAGATGTGTGTAAGTTTCCCCTTTATCCAACAATTATTCAGTGTTTGTCTGTACTGGAATAGATCGTACGATGATCCATCAGTTTTTTGCACATCTTCTCTTTCTTCAAACCGATCTCCAGGCATTCCAGTTTGATGGCTCCACAACGCAACGCTTGCAGAACATGGTGACCCACGGACAGATATAACAATCAATACTTCCTCGGCAGACGCACTACGTGTATATATGCCTTTAAGTGAAACTGAGGATGCAGAGCTATTGTATATACATGTATGTAATGTATCAAAAGGGAAAGAGAATAACAAAGAAGAAGAGTTGTTGTACATGCGGACAGTGCAAGAGAGGTTTTTCTCAGAACTGAAGTGCTCTCTTGTGAAGTATTGGGGAATGTCTTCGTTTGCATGTACTGCATGTAACATGCATTCCATTTGTATGTGATTGACAGGTTTACATCATTTTGTTTTGTACTTGATAGCTTGGTATCAGTGCTGTGTTGATTTCTTCCTCCCCCCCCCCCTTTTTACTTTCATGTAATTACAACATGATTGTGTTCAGATTCTCAGCATAAAATCCCAAATAGTGGTTAGAAGTGTAATGTCTTTATATATTCATTACTGAACAAAAAACACAGATAGCAATTATTTCATGTTCAATATTCAGGGGATTTCTGGTAAATATCTCGAGAAAGTCGAAAAAAGATTGAATGTTGTGTGGTTGTTTTGACATTTGGGGTTCAAAAAAATTGACCAATTATTGGTTCAACAGGAATACAGGGGTTGTGTGATATTTTATCATTAAATCAGGATGATTCTGTTTTTTTTGTTTTTTTGTTTTTTTTTTGATCTGGAAGATCTGCTGTTATAATGTCAGCTTTTATTCAAGTTTACCTCATCTGAGTGCAGCCAAAAAGTGTATTGTGTGGGATGATCTTCAATCCAGCCTTAATGACAGCTATAATGTCAATCCGTGGAAATGAACAAAGATGTGTTGACTTGGTAAAATTCCTCTTAATCCTTGTACTCTTGTACCAGTGCAGGATTCAGGCAGTACCTGGTCAATGCAGCAATGAAAGAAGAGAGAAAGTGATGTAACTTGATTACACTTTGTACAGTTGATATAGGACTTGGCAGGATAACAAGGAGAATCAGTATTTCAGTATTTAATCTCAAGAAGATCAAATAATGTATATTATGTTAATAATGTTTATTCAGTTTTGTCTGACTGTGTTGGCATTTCACTTTCATAGCACGAGGCAATTTGATCCTGATGTTTTGAGCACTATATTAATAGGGAAACAAAGCGTTTAAAGATGTCTAAAACAAATACAGCATGGTCTTAAAAAGCACATGATCAGCTTGCATCGCACTGTACAATTACTTTAGTTTCATGAATGAGATTAAGAATATGCAAATACCCTTCTGAGTGTTTCTGTACTGATTAATGAGTGAATACCTTCATTCTTTTTAGTCGCATATTCTGTGTATGAGCAAGCTGAGCTATCCTTGATCAGCCATGGAGATATGATTCTTTCAAATCTACATGGATGAGTGGATATTACAGAATAAATGACCTCGTTCTAATGAGACGTACATTATTTGTTTTATGAAATGATTGAGTGAGGATTCTCATGTTTTGATGCTGCTTCTGATGGTTTTGTACAGACCTACATCATAGCAATATGCCTTGTCTTTCACAGGCACATCATTCAGTTCTAGTACCGGTAATAGGTGTGGTGTTTTATGTAGCACCTGCCCACCATGTACTCAAAACCACCACATACTCAAAGCATCTTACATCATATCACCTTGTTATTTGATGTAATTCCGTGTAGTCTCTTTCCCATTGACTGAAAATTGTATGAGTCAGGATTGTAAGTTTCAGGATAAGCTGTAGGGTGTGTGTGGAGGAGGGGAGTTGGGGTGTTTAACACAATTGATAGAGTTGGGGGAGGCCACAGTGAATGAGGTTTTAGACAAGGAAGAGTGAGTGGTTTCTTTTTTTTCTTTTTTTCTTTTTTATTTTTTGCAATTAAGGAAGATTTTATTCTCCAAAGGTAAAACGGAAGGCTAAGTTCAACATTTAGTATTGGCACTTCGCATGTCATTAGTATTTTTTTTTCCATTCAAAAATGACATTATAGCTAATTATTGAGGAAGAATGACTTGGGCACTTTTTTCAATAAATTAAGGAATGCTGGAGCCACCTTATGGAGAAAATATTTACTTGTATATATATATATAATATTGGTCTCTAAATATGTGCTTCCAGAAAAAAAAAATGTATGTATACATAATTGTACTTTGTATATTAGTATGTTTTCATGTTGAAGCCTTGATTGACGAAATCTCAACATTTCATTATGCCCTTTTTGCATTCCTGTTTGCATATGTTTCTTCCAAGTATTATCACGGAGATAAACTGATCAAGTGAGGTTTGTTTGACGAATCTGTGTGTAGATGTCTACTTTAAAGAACAAAGGTATTTAGAAAAAAAAAAAAAGGTTCCAAAAGATTGCTTTCTGTTTCATGAATTTTATCTTGTGAATTTATTCTTGTATTATAAGAATCTGTGGGAAAGTTGCCCCCCCCCCCCCCCCCCAGGTGCAGTACAACAATGTCAAGATAACTAAATGATACAAATTTGTATGTGAATACAATTGTATTGAGTTATGAGTGTCTTATGGTGCAGTTAGCACACTAACAGGCATCCAGCCATTCCTGGGCCCCATTTCATAAAAGATGTTGGGAGAGCAAGTTTTGCTAGAAAATCAACTTCCCATTATAGCAACAGCCAGTTAGGAAGCTGGTTTCTTGTAATTACTGTAGTACTCTAACAAGAATTGCTATCATAGCACCTTGTTTTATGAAATGGGGCCCTGGATGCTACTTTCTATTAGTGCTTCACAATATGTTAGCATGTGTGGAATTTTTATCCGTCCTTCACTGAACCTATTCTATTTTTCTACTGTATAACTGATACCTTTGTTGATTGTGGCATGCATTCAGTATGGACCAAAATGTGTGAAGTCATTGTTACAGATGAGAGAGAGATAGAGAAACTAAGACAGAGACAGATAGTGAACAATTTCTTGTAACATTAAGAGTTCAACCACACAGACGCGTTGGTGTGGTCTATTCGCACCGTTGTTGAAGGTAGTTTTTTCTTAGGGTTTTTTTTTTTTGGGTGTGTGTGTGTGTGTGTGTGTGTGTGTGTGTGTGTGTGTGTGTGTATGTTCGTGTGTTGCTTGGGGATGGTATGTATGTGTTTGTGTGTGAATGCCTCTACGCCAAAGCAGCCTGAACTGTGGTGGTTTTTTCACCTCTCAAAAGTTTTATTGAATATGGTACAACAGTGATATATTACTCCAGGGGAAAAAAAAAATGCACAGATTATTTCAAATGTATTGTATGAGGAACAATAGTGCTCAAGCTTTTTGGGGGGCCAAAGGCCGTGTCTACTTGGGGCTTTATCTCATCTGACACAGTACTTTGCTGTGAGGCAATTTGTCAATCCACTTGCTGCTACTGGGGAACTTCGGTAGTCCAAGTCACGAGATCGCGTTCAAAGTCTGAAATGTCGCTCTTTACAAAGATTATGATATATGCACTTTCTATATCCAGTATATTGTACAGTAAATTGACGTGATGAAGTTCAGGGAGTACAAATCAACAAAAAGGCCTGAATAGTTCAATGTCGCCCCGGTTGTATAGGGCAAAGTACAATCTGTTTCTTTTTTCTTTTCTTTTTTTGTACTAAATCGATAGCGTCTGACGGGTATTTGTCTTGTCAGATTTTTTTGACACATAGAAATTTTGTCAAAAAATTGATGGGAATTTTCTTCGAAAATACAAGGCTCCCGTTCAGTATTGAATGGGATACCAGGGGATATTGCACGAGTTAGGGCCAATATTGCACGAATCGAAGATGAGTGCAATATTGACCCTAAAACGTCCTATATAGATGATAATGTACAATATATGTATCAAGGTATGTTCCAGTTGGATTAGAAATGCTGTGGGGTTTGTTTTTTGTTTTTGGTTTGTTTTTTGGGGGGTCGTTTTTGTTGTTGTTTGTGTGTTTGTTTGTTTTTTTTTTGGTCATTTATGGAAGTGAAACATGAACAAAAAAATCGTATTCGATCAGGAACAAATGGAAAAGATGTTAAAGTGACCATTGATACAGATATACCTCCAAAGATAACATCGACAAAGCACATAATTGTATGTTTTGATATGATGGTTGCTGAATCAGCCGAAAGTCATTCGTTATGTAACTTGTATATAGCGTCATTTCATGAGATTAAAATCATGTGTATTACAGTTTATCGCAGTCTATTTGTCTCTAATCTTGTCTCCGTGCCTTTATCGTGCCAATGTCTTTGTTGTAAAAGAAAGCAATGAAGAAGTAACTACTTGCAGTCCATAAACTTTTCACTTATTTTGATTCCCGCGGACTTTTGACTACTAACGTCAGGTGTGAGGTAGCTTTCTCCTCTTACTCTAGCAAAAGATTATTGAAAGACAAATCAACTATGATCAAAAGCATAGGTTTACCTTTCCATCACTGTTTTGACATCATACTGAGATATGCTTGATATTGTAATAATTTTTGTCTAGTCCACGTGAAGATGATTCATTTCATAAAGTCGCCAGGGTGTTAATGTGTGTGCGTGTTTGTTTGTTCGTTCGTTGGTGAGCCACATGACGTACTTGTGCAGGTGCATATCCACATCAAAAGGTTCATTTTTACCAAACATACTAGATATCCATCCTACCAACAAACTTCTATGCAGGATTGGTGGAATTTTGTTGCAGAAATTATGAATTGACAGTCTGACACAGTTATCTATTCACGACACAGTGACATCGGGAACAATCACTAGAGACAACATGATGATGCGTCTGTCATTCCCTCAAAATTCGATCATTGGTTTGGAAAAAAAAAGCGGAAATCCCTTTTAGTCAATAACTTAGATACCAATGCTATTATTTATCAGCGAAGAGAAACTTTGCAGCTCTAATTGTTGTTATCATTTCAAATAAACATTAACGTTAGGTGGAATTTCACTTGGAAAATTTACGTAGCTTTACAAGATGTTTACCTTTGAAGAAGATTTCCATGAGAATCTAGGATCGAAAGCTCAGTCCCCTTTTTAACTAAATTTTAACTTGACTAGAAAAGGGCAGCGTCGATTCCAGCTGTCGGGATATGATGATATATCATCATACGCATAGATTGCACCACAAGATATTGTCGTGAAATGATTTGACAATGCGGTTTTGGCTGGCCGGAAGTCCAGGGTGAACAACGACGAATTCTTTCGCTTAGCGTCACTCACTCACGCACGTTGTTGTCAATTCCGGCACTTCCTCGTCTGACTCCCTCGCCCATGATGCAATCCTACCAGCGACAAGTGGCCGGCTAGCCCACTTCGTGTTAGAAAAAAAAAAAAAAAAAAAAAAAAAAAAAATATATATATATATATATATATATATATATATATATATATATATTATTACGTTGGGCCTAGCAGCCGTCATGTTATTTATTCATTATTATTATTATTATTTTTTTTGGGGGGGGGGGGGGGTGGGTAGTAGGACACGTGTCTAAAAGACGGCCAGTAAAGAAATGAGTACAATGCTCCAATCAAATTCATTGATCCTAACAATGTGATAAGCATATCCAGGAATGAAGGAATTAAACATAGGATGACACCCTCTTGTTCAAAGTGGCTTCTTTGATATAGCTGGAAGTCATTAGATTTAAGCTTTCTAGGAGGGGTTAAAATCGAATAATCTGATAATTTTCTTGACAAAGCTGTTGCAAGCTTTATCATGATATTAACTCATGATACCATATGACAGAATACGTGTTGATTAAAGCCGGAGGGGGCAGCGGGCTACCAACTGTATTAAAAAAGAAATGGTGGGTAATAGGCTGTACATAGTATAAGACCCAACCACTGTATGTATTGACGCATTTTGACGCTAAATCTTTCTTCTTTATTCATTAAATCGTTTACAAATTGCTCATTTAACCCTTTTCATGATTGACAATTTAACTTTTCGCAGCTGACTGGTTTCCACCAAGCTGCTACAATAATCACAAATCATACATTCGTTTCATGTGACTAAGTAGTAAATGAACACGGGTCCTTTACAGCAAAAAAAAAAAAAAAAAAAAAAAAAAGTTTTCAAACGGCGCCACTTTCGGGGAAGCTTGTCAACGTGTAGAATGAGCCCATGATCGTTACTATTGGTAACTTGTTTGTACACAATGTCAATGCATTTTAAGATGTCACTCTCACATTCCACGTAGTTATTCCCGCCTTAGACATATTGCCCACACCAATAATATTGTGCCTCTTAAAGGGATCGTATAGTTTTGGTTGAGACCTGATTTCAGGTTTCTAACATTTTTTGGTGAGATAATGAGAAACCTCCTATGAAATATGAAAGAGCATGTAATTCTGTGAGGAATTCAACGTTTGTTTGATGAAAATTGGTTTGAAATGGCTGCGATATCCAAAAAGAGAGATTCTAATGAAGTGTTGGACCCACACTTTATCACAATCGCTTTGTTTTACTTTGTTTTTTGATGTTTCAGTCATTCCAAACCCGATTTTCATCAATTAATAAACTTTGAATTCCTCTTAAAATGGTATGCTCTGTACTATATTATCAGTGTTTTCTTGGTATCTCGCAAAAAGTTAAAAGCCCAATTCTTATCTCCACCAATACTGTACCATCCCTGTAAGTTTCTTTTAGTATTGTTAAACAATTTGGATATGATTAATTCTTTTTTTTTACAATTCAATAAAATGAACAAAAATATACGAAATACTTCTGAATTCATACTGATGTTTCATGTGGAATTATTGGATTTTACCTCTTTGCATGTGATATGCTTTAATTACTTACTCAGTTATGTACGCTGGTGTTATTTCTTAACGATTTTTACGATGGTGGTCTCCTGCATTCAGTGATCTCTGTTGTTTACTGAAAAATATTGTATACAGCTGTATTTTATTTTATGTTTCTGTGTATCTACATTGCTCAATGCAATCATCTATGTGTATCTATTTGTGTACTGTTATCGATTTATTTCACTGCATTTGCTATTCTTTGTCTTTGTACTTTTTGAAATTTGTATTCAAATTGTATCTGATTGAATGCAGAAATAAAAACAAACAAACAAGCATTAGATGTGTCTTATACAGTGTTTACTACAAGCTACGTGTAGGCATCTTGTGTACGTTCGTCTTTCTTTTCAATCATTTCATTGTTATCTATCTTACAGTGTAGACTGTATTGATTTGTTAAGGTATTAATGTTCGGTGCATTATTGCTTTTATTTGATTTTTTTTGATGTTTTGTTATATGTCAATATTCCTCTTCTTTCATTTCATTCTTTCAATGACATTCAATTAAATGAAAGATGGCGATACATTGTTTGGGTTTGATGTATGTATGCAAATAATTGCATCTTTAGAGCGTTTGATGTTAATGTTCTTGTTGATAGTTGATAAAAGTAAAATGCACGTACTCTACTTCGAGACGACATGTGATCACATATTCATAATTGTAGTTCTTAATGAAACTCCTGGCAGATACAGCGGCAAAGGTAGGGTTAAGTTGATCTTGTTTTGTTTTGTTTTGTTTTGGTTTTTTGATATCGCTTGATAGCAAATTTGCTTATTCTTTGCATGCAGATGATAAAAATCTAATACATTTCTTTCGTAGAGAAGCATACTCGGATTAAAAAAAAAATGTCGATATTTGTATGTAGGCCTTACATAAATTAGATGATTACATAAATGACTATAAAGATACTGAGTAAATAAAGGGATGAAAACGAGACAAATGAGGGTTGAATTTTTATCTCCCTGAAAGGGTGAGTGTACACAACAAGTTTATCAAAGACGTGTCCTTGATGCCCGAAGAATGTCGAAAAAAGCATTGTTACGTCATCATCATTAGTGCAAATGTGACCGTCATCAATCTCATCATCATTGTGCAGTTGCTATAGGTGATCACTACAATGACGGTGAAGCCTGGTACAAAGTACATTGTATTTTGCGAGATCTCAGTTGGATCAGTGTTATGGGACTCACTGGTAACAGCTGTACCTACAGCCTAATGGTTTCGCTTGGATCATTTACGTCTCTTATTACTAGATCATTCATTAGATAAACGAAGTTTTTACCGACTACAGTCTGGATCATTTTATATGAATGATGCTTAAATACATATATAAACACACACTATGTCTCTCTCTATCTATCAATTTTATAGCCTATATTCTCTGTATACATATATATATATATATATATATATATATATATATATATATATGCGTGTGTGTGTGTGTGTGTGTGTGTGTCTTTGTCTGTGTGTATGTGTATTGAATACATAGATGTAAGGCTTATGTACAGTTGAATGTTAATAGACTGTCAGTACATTGCACTAATTAGTAACTTACCAAGTTATCTGATTTAGATAATGGACATATATCAAACAACAAGATAATTGTGTATGTGTATTATGCTTTCAATTACACAGAGTAAGAGACAAAGGAAGGCAAAAAATCTATTTAAATGAAACTAACTGCGATGATTGACATTCTACCGAGAGGATAATATGACCACTGCTTTGCCGGAAAATTTTGTTTTAAAATGATCAGAAAGATTTTAATTTTTTGTTGTTTTTTTTTTTTAGAGTCGTACCATGAACTGAAGACTGCTACCCATATCATGCTGTCTGAAATCTTGTCCCAGACTAAGAGATGTGAATGTCCTCACAACCCAGAAACATTTCTATTTTTAGTCTATTCTTCCAAACCTTGAAACGAAGCGGCGGGGCATATCATTATAATTATGTGTCGCTGCAGCACGTGCACTTGACTACCATTATCATGTGCGAACTCCTGACTCCGAGCCGGGGGGAAACTTCACGCTCTCAGGACAACAAAGGTCGATTTTTAATGCTGTGTCATCTCTGTTGATGCGAAATTCCCATGTACTTCCAACCTACTTTTCAGTTCTTTGTAACTTGAGTATGTTCGACTTGAGATCATGCGATCATAATGCTGTCTGAATGCTACTTGGCTTGAGCTTCTTCCTGCTTGGCTGGTACATGAAAAAACACACACATCAAGTTTTATTTGAAGGTTAAAATCCATGTGTGTTCTAGTTATAACGTCTTATCAACAATGTGATATTGATAGTAGACTTTTCATAGATAGCGCATTGGTTTGATGATATTCGAGTATCAATAGGAAAAAATAAAACTTAGTTTTATTCCTCGAACTCACAATTTTTGGCTTACCTCTCTGTGTGTACTTAATATGGCTTTCATTATTCATAATGACATTCATCTAAATTCAAGATTCATTAAAAACATTTATTAAAACACCTTACAGACTGTGATTCATTCGTTCTGTGCAAAGAACGAAATGACGCGAGAATAATTCAGAGTATATGCTGTTTGTCAATTCCGCTGACAATCGTCTAATATGTTCATGAGATTGGCAATGATTGGTGCTACCTTCATGAAACATTGCTGCTTCCCTGTAAACTACATAGCAAATAAAGCTGAGAGGGGGATCCCCAACTCGTTTGAATGGAAATGATGTCATTCCGTCCATTCCATTGCATTAATTGTCATATCGGAAGAGGACTCAATGTCAATGACTATCACCGGGAAAAAAAAGAGTGTATTAGCAGCACATAATGACTACTTTAATCTTCTTTTCGTTAAAATGGTGACTCCAATATTGGAAGTTGAGAAGATGTATGCCATTGGTATAAGTATGTTTGTATATGCTTTGTTTTGTTTAGTTTTGTTTTTTAACTCTACTTCTCAACACCAACACGTTTATTAGTGTTCTTTGAGTTAGAGTCAAGTCTTTCATTCAAAGCTCATTGTTGTTATTCTGTCGCAAAAAAAAAAGTCTTTTAATTCTTCTATCTATTATAACTGATTCTTGTATTGGAAAAAAAGCACTTTAGAAGGTCAGCGAATCAGCGGGTTTTTTTTTCCAAATTTTTCCTGATTTTGTGCAGATCTAATGAATTCAACTTGTTCCCGATAATCTGTCTCCAGTATAAGATATGCAGTGGAATTCTGAGGTATTAATCGATTGACGAGTAGAGGATGAGTTCAGGGCGTGGTGAGTTAAATAACTCAGTAACATTGATTCTCTGCATTCTATGGTGCTTCCTTTGGTGTGAAGTCTGTATATATATTGACGCCACAATCTACTTCAACCTATAACAACTGTGTAGCGTTTTTAGCCTCCTACCTCGGTGACTCAGGGGCCGCGATCTTTTTTTTTAATGTATTAGTGTTATTATTGTAACAGTGTGTTGGGGAGGGACGGGGGGAGAAGTATGTGTGAAACCCTCAGTAGTCAACCTCCCAGGTTCCGCAGCCCCTGTTACTTTCGTCGGTGCATGGTTGAATTCTGACACTTATTTCTAGGTCAGCCATAAATATAATCATGATGATTGTACTTTGCAATCCTGAGGTTTTTGGTGTGTGTTTTTTTACGAAATACAAGTATTGAGAACTATCAAGCAAAATCTAAACTTGATGATTTTCGTTTGATGGAGCGCGTCTATAGTAAAAAAGAAAAAGAAAAAAAAGTAGAGATATTTTTCGTCCCGGCTTGAAAATATGTTCAATGAGGTTTACATTTATTTCATCTGATAGATGTGTACATGATATGTGTTTATGAATAATAATAAAGAGTAAATTGCACGATAAGATTATTTTGACGGAGAGAATGAGCAAGCGTTCTCAGCAGAAAGAAAATACACGATGATTCTAAAACAACTCTATCTATATCAACCATTTTTTTTTCGCGCACAGCAATCGAAAGAATGGGAACGTATAGACACATCGTCATACGTTCAGCTATAAGACCTCATAATTATACCTATTTTCTCCTAATTATCTTTTTTGGCCTGATACACCCCTCTCACGCCAATGGTATTCTACCCTGATCGTCGGCACATTTTCAAATGCAAATTAGGCATTGTATAGTATCGGACGGACTCTACTTAAAATTATTCGCCACAATTGGTTAGCATAAAGTATTCGCTGACTTGGGTGTGCATGGGGCTTAATCAGTTGCTTATATTGTTGTATGTTTGTCTCCTTCGATTCGATCTTTTTTTTTTTTTTTGGGGGGGGGTGTTGTTTTGGGGTGTTTTTTCTTTTGAAGGGACAATAAAAATGTTGAAAAGAACACTTGCATCTAAAGCAATTTTCCTTTCTAGATCTCACATGATCACATGTAGGCATATTAATGTGTTTGAGCCCCGAACAGTTCTCATAAACTTGGACGGGATGTTTTGCCCTTTAAACCTATTCTGTAAATAACAACCTATTAGATTATTTAACTGGTATACTGTGAAAAGATAACAAAATCACCATCTTTAACAGGTAGGTGCTCTATATAACATTTTAAGACTTTCGTAAAACGCACAAATCCTTGAAAGCACGTGCAGCTCTGGTCTGGGTGTAACTTGAACTTACTCTATTCATCAAAGGAGAACTCTATTCTTTGATCCTATTTGACTTTCCTTAGTAGAGTTTAGTCAAACAACAGAAACACTAATCTTATTAAAAACAAAAAGAGAGAAGAGGAAAGGGTCGTGTTTTTGCGAAACAGCGGTATAACAGTCACATGAGCAAATCGCACAAGGTGGCAAGTCATTGCTTGTCAACTATCCAGGTGGGTTGTAGGAAGTTTTAAGGACGAAAAGAAAAGAAGAGATAAACATGTTTTTATTTTGTTTTGTTTTGTTTTTTAAATAGTAGTATATATAGTCACATGAGCACATCAGACAAGGCGACAATGCATCGCTTATTAGCTCTCTGTTTGGTTGGTACAAAGTTTTACCGACGTGAGATTAAGTAAAATTATTCTTTATGACAATGATCTATACAGCAAGGTATGTATTATTCCTCGGAGTGTCACTATTGCCAAACCGTTACAAAATATATGTAGAGCAAATGAATGTAAATGATAGGATTTTTCTTCTCGAGTTATGGCCATGTAAAGGCCCTGGCATCTTTACCTCCTGTAACATGCATATCATATGTGACTGTGATCACGCTTGTTTTTTTTTTTAATTCCTTTGATTTAGTTGTGTTCATTAAAGTTAACCTGACCATTGAGTGGTTGTTTTTTTTTTTCGTGTTGACCTCGTGAATATATATTGCGCATTTGTGTTAACTAAAAGTTCAGTATAATTACTTGAAACAAAAATTAAATTTTTTGTCAGTTTCCTCTTACCAGTGATTAAGAAATACAGTGGCTAAAACAAGAAAACCTGTAACGTTTTCACCATAAATCAATGCTGAGCAGAAAGAGTGATTTGCGCGAAATTAATCTCGCCTCCACCGATTGTATCACAATGTATTGAAGTTGAAACAGGGCTGGCTAGATATCCCCTAATTGCATATTAGTAATAAGATATATCAAAAGCATTAGTAAAAATTACTGTTAATGATTCTTCTCCCAATTGCAGACAGGAAATTGGAACTTTTCTTTCTTTCTTTTGATTGCGCGCCAAAATGCCGCTCCTCTCAATCTTGCAGCCAATTACGTCTGTGTTTACGTTCATTTTGCTCTTATCCTTTTGTATTCTTCACGTTTCCTCCTCTGCTCTTGCTATTGTTACATTTCGCTTCTACTTTCAACAATTGAACGTGCTGTGACGCAACAAAACTAATGCTGCCCGTGTGTAGTGGAATCGTCAGTAACATCGCCCTGGAATGGATATGGTGTGGAATTTTACCTTTTTGTAAAGCCTAGTTTGGGAAATTTGCTCTTTCAGAACTTGGACGTCTGTCCAATTGCGCAATGTACTTGAATGCTGGGATAACGACAGTTTCGTTTCAGTACTATTCCAAGTATACCAAATCATTTACGGGCGTAAACTTACGCAAACTGTGACAATGAAATAAGATCAACGAAAGTGTGCCCACTAGAAATATGTATATATGCACGTATTCTTTTTTTTCAGATAGGATCTCTCACCTGCTATTTGCGGATACTGATCAATTACATGCGATATGTCTTAAGAGACAACTTTTGGGGTTTGACGCCTTTAAATAGACTGAAGAATCAACGTAGCATACATTATTTTCTGAAACCTGTGAGGAAGTGTTATGAAGTCTCCTCTTTTCTTGAAGGTAAGAAACATATTTTGTTTCAAAATTTCGAGTCTAAAACTCATTGAGATTATTAGATAGCAAATAATTACCACTTTAACGTAGATGGTATGGGATACTGGTGTGGCAAGAAGAAGCAAACTTGATTTGATTGATTATGATCATTGCTGTCACTTTCAAGACCTTTGTCTAAAATTTCCCTGTTCCACAGGCGGGACTGTTTGCAATTCTTTATAGTGACTAAATTTTTTATCACTCAGCTATAGGAGGCATTGGTAAATGCAGCTTAAAGGGTTGTCATAATAACATTGGCCTCCTACATGTTATGAATACACGTTATAACAAGCTGGCTACTCGTCCCTAGACAAAAATTCGATTTCGACAATTGAGGTGTCAAAATGCTTGGAATTAAATTTTCTTCAAATTCTGTTTGGATCCAACACATCGTAAGTATTTGAGCTATGATCTAAAGACAAAGTGGTTAGTCACTTTTGTGAGGTATGTAGTTTGTCATGTATGTATACGGACTATTTGGGCACTTTCCAGTGTAAAAGACACTGAATTTTAATTTTTTCATACTTTTGGACTTTTCTTGTATCAAACGTGTTTTAATCATGTAAATAGCCATCTCAATCGATTCCTCATGCTACATTTACTCTGAAGAGTAGACAGATAAGGTGTAGAATTTTACCTTTTTGTAAGGCTTAGCTTGGGAAATTTGCTCTTTCAGTTGGCGAACTTGGACCTCTGTCTAATTGCGCAATAATCCTTAAATGCTTTTGCTTGAATACTGAGATAACGACAGTTTCGTTTCAGTGCTATTCCTAGTATACTAAATCATTTACAGGCGTAAACTTACGCAAACTGTGACAATGAAATAAGAACAATGAAAGTATGCCCACTAGAAATATGTATATGTGCACGTATTCTTTTTTTTCCAGATAGGATCCCTCACCTGTTATTTCCGGATACTGATCAATTACATGCGATATTTCTTAAGAGGTAACTTTTGGGTTTCATGCCTTTAAATAGACTGAAGAATCAACGTAGCATACATTATTTTCTGAAACCTGTGAAGAAGTGTGACGAAGTCTCCTCCTTTCTTGAAGGTAAGAAACATATTTTTCAGAGTTCTACGAGTCCAAAACTCACTGAAATTATTAGATAGCAAATAATCATTTCTATTATATACATTGTAATGATGTAGATGTTATGGGTCGTTGGAGTGGCAAGAAGATACAAACTTGATTTTATTGATTATCATCATTACTTTCACTCTTAAGACCTTTGTCTAAAATGTCCCTGTTCTACAAGCGGGACTATATGCAATTCTTTAAAGTGACTAAAGTTTTTATCACTCTGCCGGGAGCGCAAAAGGTTGTCATAATTACATTGGCCTCCTACATGTTACAAGATATTTTAAGATTTAAGAAGGGTAGAAGTAAAAAAAAAATGTTTATAGTAAATCATGAAGATGCACAGAAAGGAAGTAGAGGAAAAAAGTTGAGATACCGTTCATCTTAATCCTATTTTGGACCCAGCCACTGTTCTTCGATGTATAACTGCATAGACTGTGAATAATCGTTGAAGTCAGTTTGATACCTTTGGGTATACCCTGAAATGTCATGCTGTGATAGCCTTTGTAATTATGATTTGTGAATGAGGAACTAACAAAATACTCCACAATGACACAGCCAAATCAAAAAATTTGTAATCTCTAGATTATTGCAGACTTTATTCCGATGTCTAGCCGTCTCCACAATGGGAGTAATTTAACTACTATCAATTCCAGCATGGGTTGACATTATTACTGCTCCTTCTTTCTCTACCTGTTTATGTCAAACAACAAACAAAACGTCTTTGATGATTTGCTTCTTGTTGGTATATTTTGCCCTTTTATTTCTGTACTTAACAGATTTTCAGCCAAGTTTGAGATTTTTACATAACTGTCGGCGGGAAAAGACACATCACAACAGAAAATCGGCTGCAGAAATGTCTGTCCTAGTAGGCTTGGTCGTGTTGGTTTTCTGTTCCTTGGGACAACGGGCAGATTGCAGCAGGGAAACGTGTTTCCTTGACAACGTCACCTTGGTCTACCTGGAGTCAGTTAGAGATGTCACAGTATACATGTCCTCAAATCCAGATATCAGATTGGTTCGTATGATGAGCATTGTCATCTTTGGTGCTTAAATCGCCCCGAGACTGATGAAGTGTGTGATGTTCCTCGCGTTATTTTGCGTTCAAATATGAGTCAGACCTCATTTAACTTTGTCCAGAGTATCACCGCGTCATAATTGTTACAAAATACTTGCAATCACTCCCGCAATCATATCGAGGCGCGTCAACACGCTTTTTGGTTCTTTCGTTTTGTTTTAGGTTTTTATTGTTGTTGATTTATTTGTTGGTTGGTTGGATTATATTTGCACATATGTGTGGTTTTTTATTACAAATATGTAAACTAAAAGTATGTTTGTTTATTTTTTCAAATACTGTAGGTAATTCTTGTACCGAACCCTACATTTTTGCTATTCTAAAAAGAGAGGATAAAAAAGAGAAAAAGCTACATGTGTTTGTCTTCCGACTGAACATGACGTAGACATGACTGTTAAGATACAGACGTAAGATATTCCCTCATTTGATATGCACAGAGTTACTGAAGCTAGTATGATGCATTTCTCCCAAGACTTGGCTCCTTTAAGAATCTTACATTCTGTATTTTACGATTGTTATTATTATTAAACATTTAACAAATGTACACAGAAGAAAACTGACCAGATATGAATATAATTTATTAATGGAAAAATGAGCAAAGAAAATGGAATCCCATTTTCTTTGCTCATTTTCCACTACTATTACACTTGTATATTCCAACTTACCTATCGTATTTATCATCTGACATAACACTTATTTTAATTTGATTTGACAGTCCTTATCATTAAAACAAATGACATTGTGTAGTTCGTACTACACGTGTTTTACATTTTTCATAACGTCTATACAGCATTGTTTGTACTCTTGGTTATACCCAGTTTTTTCCCTCCCTCCGAAAAAATGATTCAAGAAAACAAAACGAAACAAAACAAAACAAAGTCCGGCTATGCCGATTATCAGAGTGCACCTTTATTACAAAACCCGAAATCATGACCGAAGAATCACGTGTTTTGTGTACAATAAGTCGCCTCTTTTGTTATTTACGGATCTTTTACATCAATGTCAATTACTATCAATTTTCATGTTTTACTGGCAATGGCATTTAGAATGGCAATTCAGCGAAATGTTTGGTGACATATTGTATAGATTTAAACTTTTCTTATGTGTTTTAAATGCAAAGCAGAGAGTGAAAACAGGTTTCTGTACATCTTGTTCATTTCCATCAAATACATCTAGGCTCTTGTATCACTCATGGTTGCACTAAATGCATAAGACCTTGATTCATTGAATTTGCTGGTATAAAAGGACTGAAATATTGCTAAATTTGTTCGCCTTTAACATCTCTGCTCTTATAGCCTTGACAGAACCTATTTTTTGTAGAGACACACTTCACTATTATGTCGTGCTAATACCCTTGCTTCTAAAGATGTTTCACAATTGTAGAGGTTCATTTCGGAGCCTCGCTCACTTAAAATCCCATGAGGCGGAATATTTGGGAATCCCAGCTTCTTTGTTTTGGGTATACTCGTGATGAGGAAAAACATCTCCAAAGCGAGATAAAGGTCATATCATTATTTTTCTGAAGCGTTTATAAAGTACAAAATTGAATGTGATGATTGACTCGATTGTGCCCTGTCTCCCCCTTTTCCCCCTCACATATCACAGCCGCCTACACCAGCAAACTATTCATGGGAGTACCCTCCGGTGAGTATTCCGTTACGAGAAAATAGGTAACGTTCATGATGAATTTAACGGTTGTGAGTTTTAGTCGACATAGGTGTATGTGTGTGTGTATGTGTGTGTGTGTGTGCGTGCGTGCGTGTGCGTGTGTGCGAGTGCGTGTGTGCGCGCGCGTCCGTGCTCCGTCATAAGTTGTAGCGGGTATACAAATATAAATTTCTATATTTCTATATCTGATTTTTCTATAAAATGTATATACAATTGTAGTTTCATTCTCATCCCGTCGAGTCGGTAGACAGTCATATTCTGGAATGATACAACCTGAATTAACGTCACTACTCGCAATACAACGATTTTGATTCTCTCTGAATTTGTCACGTGATTACAGTGTGGCCAATCACCGACCAGTATTTATGTAGACTTATTTTACATGTTGTACTTCATCTATAATGAAATACCGATGAACTATCTTGTAATCAATGTTGAAATCTATCGTCAAAGGTGTACATGAAGATAATGTGTATGTAAGTGTGTGTGTGTATCTTACTAATTTTTTTAAACATCTTTGATTAAATAAATTATCGACTATCATTGATTCCAGTCGAGACCCAGTGGGAGCGCAGGCTTAGTGAGACTGACGAAGAGGTTATCCATTCTCCGTCGATTTGTCGCTCAGATGCAATTCTTCGAGAACCACGACTTTGGATCGGGCATAGATGTGGACGTGGACCTCCTTAGAGATAATGCAAATAGAAGTCTGAATGCTCTTCACAATTTCATGGAGCAGGTACGAGATCTGAACAACATACCCATCCTCACCACTCCCCCCCCCCCCACACACACACGCACAAATTTATATATATATATATATATATATATATATATATATATATACACTCCGCAAAAAATAAAAAAATGGAAATCTGAGTTCGACCATTCGTGTTTTTTTTTTTTAATCTCGGTACACTTGTAATTATCGACGCATGTTTAGTACCCAAAAAAGATTATTCAGTTTTCTGTAAAATGGTATCCTACTAGTTCTGACTATGGCTTATATGGAGGTGCAGTGCTTTGAAATGTAGGGTAAGTTCAAAATTGAAAAAGTTGTAAAATGACCCAAGTCTGGTTAGTCACTGATTTTTTTTTTTCTGACAACCTTGCCCGACGTGGCACCACTATATTAGATGAAATAGGTATTCATGGTTGACTAGCTGAGAACAAAAGAGATATACTGAAAAAAAAAGAGAACATACTCTGTACC
This sequence comes from Diadema antillarum, assembly GCF_040938485.1. Lineage (NCBI taxonomy): Eukaryota > Metazoa > Echinodermata > Echinoidea > Diadematoida > Diadematidae > Diadema > Diadema antillarum. The sequence continues at coordinate 697,771 of NW_027270899.1, forward strand.
ACCACTTCATGACTATTGGTTGGTGTTCATTTTGCAACTTTTCAATTTAAACTTTATCCCATGTTTTAGATTATTCTTTCTGTTATGGCACAATAATAACAACTTCGAAGATAAACCAATCATTCTGATGTAGGCCAAACCATGCATGCTTTGATTATTTCTAAGAAAAGTGAGAAATGACAGACCAAACTCAGATTTCCAAACTTTGTTGCGGAATTTGTAGAGCCCATACATACATAATACACACATACATACTGTATTACAATGATTCCGCTCTATCGTCTTGTTAGCAAATAGGTCAAGTATAGTAAGTGTTGTGATTGGTTAGATGACATCATGTGATCGTGTGAGCATTTCGTTAGACCGTTGATTCTGGCATATAGTATATAAAGGGAATTAAATCAGTGCATGTTCTAATGACACGCTAGTACTACACTATACAACTCCAAATACTGCTGGACTAAATGATCCCTTGTGCCGATTTGTTTCACCAAGTCCGCAGTATTTCTCATTCTAAATTCCGGTACAGTGCATGATAGAGCATGCTTTAATTGTATACCAGAGACTTTTTGCGCTCGTTTAAACACTTTATTTTGCTGTCTTTGTTTGTTGGGGTGTAGGAGTTTATGGGTGGTTCGTGGAAAAAAATACATATACATATATATATATATATATATATATATATATATATATATATATATATTATATACACATATCGGCTGGGGCTTAGTCCTGGATTGATGTGCGGTGGTTGTTTTTTTTCGGAAGTCTTCAGATTCACGGGGAACTTTCCCACACACAAATTAGTTTCCAGTATCAATCAACCGTCCCTCAACTGTTTTGTATGTCGACATAATGCAAACTCACAACATAGCACAATTCTATGAACTAGTGAAATAAATGTCGGCCTAAACTTACTTGTAAAGGCGGAGTGATTTCTTTTCTCCTCTTCGCATCGCATGTTCTATTTGAATGTCATAACAGACTAAATGGATCGATCCATTGGCACTTTTTGATTGTAACATCCGAGTTGAACTTTACGTACACAAACAATCTTTGATTTTCCGTCTCTCATTTTCTTTTAGCTCGATGGTTGCCCCTTGATGACGGGTATAATCACGGAATTGAAGGTGAGTATATACAAACGTGATGAAATCGCTTTAAACAAAGTAGTGCACTCTCTTAGCTTTTGTAAGTGGAACCACCGTCTTATTTGAGAAAGAATATTCAAGTCACCTTTACATACTTTTTTCCTCAAATTTTTAGCCCTCAATGGACTATTTTATTTTCTCCATGCCAACATAGTGCCACTCAAAGTATTCAACCATAACATTAACATTGCTTAACATTTCTCTCGTAAACATTTACACAAACAGAATTTGAAGTGACTGCCACTTGTTGAGAGTACCCGATACAGAATAAATATATATTTCATCTGCATAATATTCAATATTTTTTTTCTTCATAGAGTTAAACCTAGGGACTTTGTGTTTTTAACTTTTGTACAAACATCTGTAGCTTAATCAAAATCACAACACAATTTAGAGCGTCGTTTCTCTTTTCTTTAAAACCAAAAATAATATTTCCAGACTAAACTTTATCCGTGCTCTAGAACCTTCATTCATTCATTTTCAGTTTCATTCCAGATTGACTTACTAGTTTCACATTCAGAAAAAAAAAAATATGTACGATATTTATGTACGATACCTTTGCTTACTTGACCTACATGTTACTTTGATAGTATCCATGGTAGAAGCTTGACGATATCCTTTCAGTAGCAAGTATCTTTATTATGCTGACACAGTAACTCCAGTCGCCGTTTCTGTCACATGCGGTAGTTACACTTGTTTGTTTGTTTGTTTTATGGCAGCAATATATTTTTACTATAAGAATTGGAACTCTACCATGACAGTTGTGTTCCGACATGTTATAGAAGGAAATCCCATATACGCATTCACATTTGTATATTTTCCGCTCGTTTCTTCGTTCCTGCTCAGAACGACACGACAGAACCCATTCTAGAACGGAGAAATGACGCTCCTATTCAATTCTGGAAACACTGGAAAGATTTTTTCAAGGACACCCTGGCAGAAGCCAAACAATTCGAAGGGTACGCCAGCGTTGGAAATCCATGCCCCAATTCAGAATTGTGCCTGGCATGAGAAAGGTGGCACAAACTAGCGCCAAGTGTTATGGAGCACTTGCATTTGCTATGTCATAACGGCAGCGCAACCACTTTTAATGTCATCAAATTTTATCCTTATCGTAAAATCTGTAATCATTGACCAGTAAAGTAATTACATTATACAAATAGTGAATGGTCACGAGTTTGTTGGTGCAAGATTTCGAGCGCGAATTGTCGTTCCACTGCACGAGTAAAGACCATACACTATTATACACCTCAGACGTCAACAGAAATAATGTGGTCCATAGGCCTACAGATCCTTGAATTTAGCACCGAAATATAATGGCAACCATTTTCCTTGAAAGGCGAGTAGCACAATCGCAGTCAGCCGTGTATACACCACAAATATAAATAGGGTATACACGTACGTACGTACGCGAAAACGATTGATTGAAGTTGTTTCAAAATACGCGCTTGTTCACCGTTTTACGCCCACTTGTAATTGTTGAGTGTTTGTTTATTGTGACATCAGAACCGTGCAATGGCACAAAAAATTTCGAGTCAATGGAAAATGGTGACGTCAGCCATGCGATATTCATTTTTGCTCGCACAAAACTGCACCGCTGACAGAGACAGCGTGCGATGATACTTTTAATTGAATGATGGCCAATCCACCAATCGGATAGCGAAATTCTTTTTAGGTCTTGTATAATATAAAAATAATTAATATTTATGAGTGCAATGGACAGAATATGTCATGAGGTGAAAGATGAAATGATCCATTTAACGAGGCACAGCCGAGTTGTATGGATCAATAATAATTTCATCTTTCACCGAATGAAATATTCTGTCCATTGCACAAAAACATTTATTATTTGTTTTATATAACACATAAGAATAGATCCTTGTCATTTGATGTTTAATGAATTTAGACACAAGAGAGAATGTGCGAGATCTGGGATCGAGAAAGTGCTCACTGACCGCTTTACGCTAGCCCTATGTCCCTGAAAGGGGTATTCCAGACGATTTTCATCATTTAACATCATGGAACACGTAAATCAACGGCCCCATGTAAAAAAAAATGTAGAATTTATTGTGATCCTTTAGTAGAGAAATCAATACAGGGGAAACTCGGTATAACGAACACTGCTATAACGAGATATCGGTTATTACGAGGAAATTTTCCCGGTCCCAACTTTCCTTCCACACAAGTCTATGTAAAATGCTACTCTTATAGCGAGATCGGCTATAACGAAATAACTGCTATAACGAGATAAATTTTGTGACTTCCAAACAAAGAAAAACATAGCCAATCAAACCTGTTATAGCGAGGTACAGCAAAATGTCTTCGGTAAAGCTTTACTTCGCCTGTGCTATCATCTTCCGAGATTGTAAAGCTCGATGCGCCAAAAACTGTCTTGTACACCGCATAATCATTTTCTTCAGTGCACTCCAGCTAGCACCACATGTGTGTACGTGTAAGTGTGTGTGTGTGTGCGCACACTGATACATGCAGAAAATGTGGTGGGACGGCCATATGTATACATGGCATCATCATGACGTTTAGCACGTGTGAGGCAATCTGATGCTGTGATTGGCTTTCTACGTAGGGAAATCCCCATCTTCACACACACGCAGTCATAATGTACATACAGAATGTGTCACATACACACACAGCATTGTGCAGACCATTATTATTCAAGCTTTCCACACAGCACACACCCATACCATAACAATATAGGGCCTACCAATCCACGGACGATCTTGACACAATCGCACGCTATATAAATTTACAAATTCTAACATCTACAATTAATAAGAAACACATTCTTGATATTGGATTTCATTGGCGAAAAACATCTTCTAACCCATAAAGGTGAGTAATTCCCTCACACACAATATCAAGTTATCAGTATGTTGATTGAAATATGATGGGTAGTCCCACATGTGCAAATTAATGTCTTTATGTTATGCTTTCTTTTATGCCTACTGATATAACGAGATATCGGCTATAACGAGGAAAACGACTCGGTCCCGACCATCTCGTTATATCGAGTTTCCACTGTACTCTGAAACCACCCAAAAATTTAACTGAACATAGATGATGGCATATGAGTCTCACATATTAAAAAAGAATACTGTAGTAGTGTAATTTCATTACAATACCACATGCTTAACAAGTTCACCTGTGTATAATGTATGCATGCTTTCTTCTTTTGTTCTGCTTCTTTAGCCCCTACTCACGCATTTTTATAGTGAGGCTGCATGTCATCATCCTTGTTCACTGTGACTTGTTACGAATTTCAATTCGTCATTCCAATCACTATTGACACCTGTAATATTTTGGAGCCGAAAGATTGACAACTGCCGACTTTTAACAAGTTATCCTCAGGCCACGCCTTTTATGTCAACGTCGTCGCACCCGCATGGAGTCAAGTTACAGACTATTGTTGTTTTAATTGTTGTTGGTTGTAATCGAGGCTTTTCATTGTGTCAACTTGTACAATCTCATATCTTGTCTTTCCTGATGTAGGATGTTACGTTACAACTCAGGTCAAAACTAGCGAAAAAATATGTTTACCAGAATGTTGTCTTTCGTCACTGTTGATATGACGGGGTCCTTGTATTACAATGCAAGTTCAATACTACGTCGCGAATTAAGAATATAGTGTAGGCCTAAGTGTGACCTTAAAAGGAGATACTGTCGCCGTAAAAAGATATCACGTTGATTGTCAAAATTACCTGTTCTTAGCCTATATGAAATATGTAAGTAGACACTGTACAAACAATATTTCGACAAAGACTTTGGTGTCAAGGGGCTTTAAAAAACACCACGACTTAATAAAACTGCACATGTAGATGGGATCATTAGTACGGGTTCAGAAAAATCAGCATCAGCATCATCATCATCATCAACAACAACAACAACAACAATAGAAATCAGCAATGTTTACCCAACAAAATACATTTCATGCATACCGGGAAATTCACCAGTACGACTTTTTGTGGTTTTGTAAGGCAATGACTTAACCAAAGACGTGTTATGATTAGAATATTTCCCAATGGATACAGTTTTTGGAAAAGAGTTTCAATTAAGCGTCACGATAGCAAGACTGGTCGATCAGTACATTACGACAAAGGCTGAATGTCCCTTTTAAAGGCTATGTACAGTATTACCAATGTCTGCCGTATTTTTCATGTTTGCTGTTGTTCACTTTTGTAAGTCCTGGCCCATGTCTCATTCCCTTACATCTTCATGTATGTATGTTATACTGCAATCGTATGGCCAAATGAATAATTAGAATAATAAAAGCAACAACAACAATAATAATAATAATCATCATCATCATCATCATCTTCATCCAAATTCGTGCATACAAAATATTTCGTGCACAAAACATATGTGCATATATTATGAATACACACATTTATTGATTTGTTCATTTTAGGTGAAGTTAATGGGTTGTTTATCAAAATTAAATGTTATGTACACTTCTACTGATAGAGAATTTTTAGGTCATTTACATTTATTACATTACCTTACGTCAAATTAGAAAGTAATTTTTATTCGGTTTTGATTTATAAAAAGGACGTTGACGACAACATTGTGGAATTAGATAAGTTTGCATTTCACGTAAGGCATGGTATATTTCTTGGGGGAAATCAACAATCAAAAGAGCCAGGTCGGTGAAAAATAAAAACCAGAGTGGTTAACACTCGTAAATGCATTAGTCAAGCTATAGAAATACCATGGTCAATACAATTGGGCTGAGCACTGTCGTAAACTTAACAATGTATTTGAATATCATCCTGAGTCATTTTCATTGGGAGTATATGTATCGTCATATAATTCAAGTGATTTGTAATACAAAATCCCATCTATGTGACATTTACAAGGATAATCAATGCAGTGTTAAAGCGTTGTTGCGAAAGAAAACAAAAAAAGAGAAAAAATATTTTTGTTTGTCGCCATACCTATGCTGCCTGATGCTGAATAAATGAAGTCGTTTTGATCTGAATTTCTTCGAGATGCATCGCGTTCACTTGTTTTTCTTTCTCTTTCTCTGCTGTTATTTCCCTTCAAAAGTACATATTTTCTATCAAGCACCGAATTGACCCCTCTTTACTAAGGATCATGTGTTCATTACTCAGAGACTGTTCCGTATAGCCAACAACAGCAATAATGATACTATACTATGATGATTATAGTCCTATGATGTAATGATGATATTACAGGTGACAAGGAAATCACGAGCGACTAAAACATGCTATTTCCCTTGTCAGTACTGTGCATCTCCGTTATTATTTTGAAATGTCCCCCCTAAAAGAGGTAAAAATATCGACCACCAAAATGAGCGCTGTGGTGATATTGTTGATATATCATTTTTATTCAAATAAACAGGATTTCTGAAGCAAAGACGTCATTTAGAACACAGCTTTCGGTGACTTCTCTTGCAAGAATTCATAACTCGTATCGTTACATTACGAAATCACGTTGCAGCTTTATATCATTGTCATCATCATGATTTCCTGTTGTAATTGTAATAAGCGATGAGCAAACATGAAGTATTCGAATGTCTGACAAAAATAATGATGATAGACAATGTAGGCGCTGAGATCTCAATTTACAATAAGTTCAGTGCTTGCGCTTACGTCATCATCTAAAAGTTGGGAAAGGAGAATGACCACCCGCGCTTAATACTTTCTCATCTGGTTAATCATAAAAGCCTAGCTGACAACTGAAGTTGCAAATACAGTGAGATACCCTTTATTATTATGATAATCATAATAAAGATAAATGTGTGTGTGTGTGTGTGTGTGTGTGTGTGTGTGCGTATGTGCATGTGTGCGTGATTATAGATTATTATTTTTTTTTAATGTGTGTGTTGTTTACATGATATTTACATTGATGGCAAAAGTGCCAAAGTTGAAAAATCAGAGGTAGATATACCAGAGATAGAGATATCAAAGCATTTTACAATGTTCGAAAAGACTTCTTTAGAACAAGGCCCTGCATAAAATGTTACAGCTCACACTGTGACTTCATATCCATTTGGAAAGAATGAATCATGAGCGGCGCAGCCGCAGTCCAGCTGTTGCTTCCGAAACCTCTTGGATCGTCAAATATTAGGCACTTTCACTATTGCTCGATCACTAGACCTATGGTATCGAGTGGAATTGCGTTGTTTTGACTCTCGCAGACTCCTATGCTTACGAGATGGTGGGTTGTCACGATATCGATACACAATTATGCATTGCTCGTCACTCACAGGTGCTCGTCACTCACAGGAAAGTCTTCAAAATCAATTTCAGAAGATTTCAATGACTCTCTTACTAAATAGAGAACCTTAGCGATTGGCGCCGCCTGCCATGTCTGTTTATACCTGAGTCGGTAAAGTTGAAAATAATCTTCCTGTCCCTTGTTGCATTTTTAGTCAGGTCAATTAACTAGTCCAAATCCTGTGTAGGAGCGACTGTGATTGCATCACTGAGTACTTTCCGTTTCCGTTATAATCTATTTTTTAGCGACAGTTTACGTTGACATGAGTGTACGGCCTAGACGGTAACGGTACTTTTAAGGGGGATACTGACTTTAGTGTCGGGAAAATCCTTTAGGCTCGAAGCTTGATAAAGGAGAACAAGCTAAATGAAAATCAGGGGGCGGGATTGAACCGGACTCGAAATATCCCCGGAGTTCGATCTCTTTAAATACTCAACACCAACTACTTTTTGAAATCATTTGCCTTCTGAATCCACACTTCCAAGCAACGTTGATGATTGCGGTCGTCATCCATCTACCCGAAGGTACATGAACATTTTATTCTCTTTATATTGTCTTTTAATAGCAATTTTCGTTACTTCTCGGTACAGATTTGCTTGTAATTTCTTGAAATATGGCTGCTTCTTTACTCAAGGTTGTGATCTCATTTAGTAAAAGACTTAACAACACACGCTGCGGAAAGAGAAAAAAAGTTACCTGTGAATGACAACTTAACATCTATAAGTGTCAATATGTTAACCTGTTTTTACTTCACACAAAGTCGTCCACCACAAAACAGAATTTCTTCTTCAATAGGAGTCCAAATACAACACGAACAGAGCTCATTTCATAATGCGATAATGGGAATTATCCATCCGTGGAGATATGCACAAACAACATTATCCCTCTCGTACCATTATTGGCCACTTAGGAGACAAGAACAGAAGAAGTGCGGGAAAAATGGGAACTCGAGTGGAAACAACGGTTGTGAGTATCGGACCTAACTTGAAGTGGACACTGATGGCAGTGTTCACGTCTCACCTCGTCCTGATGGCATGCTGTAAACCGGTGCCTGCGGCTGCTTCGTCAGAGTGCGACGAGCAGTCGCGGCTGGGCAGAATGGCGAAGTGCTTTATCACCGTAAGTCAGGTGGACGCATGGACAAACCTGGACAGGGACATAGATCAAGAAATGGCTGAGGTATGTACAAGTTTGGATTATCAAAAGTTTGGGTGAAGAATATTTAATCATGATGAGCAATCGATAACTGAAAGGAAACGGTTGACGTTTCTTATAACGGATAGCAATTCTGAATTACGGTCGTAACGTCGTATCAACACCTGTGAGATGAAAAATTAATACCAAGACCAACTTATTTTTTCTTTCTTTAACAGCGGGTCCCGGAAGCTCTGCATTATCCTTCACTTCTCCAGTTCGTGGAAGTGTCTACAACTAGGACATCAAATTTTGTGGACATGCCGGTAAGCTTAACGTGTGAATGTGTGAATTGATGCAGGCAATCCAGATAAAGAAATTATGTTAGTGGCAAAATTCAATCGCATTTACGTTAGGCTTGCCACAGCGTAATGTGCAGGATATACCATTGGCTAGAAGGCATGCATAGATGCATTCATCCGTGTTGCCAAAATTGTAATCCTATATGTGTACTGTAAGTTTTTTTTTTTTTTTTTTACATTATATTTCGTCGGCCTCATGCCAAAAGGGCCTTAACACCATAGACTTTGTACACTGTTAGGGCCCTTTCGGCATGAGGCCGACGATTTGCCTAAACACACGTTTGGGCTCCAAATGGACTAATTCATATGACTTATATCATTATAATGTTTTTATTTGTTGAACTAGATGTCATGTCTACTCATTAAGGCAGCAACTATGAATGCTTCCTTCGTTGAGAAAATCATGGATACTAACTTTGAAGTGCCCAACATGCGACATACCAGAGAAAAATATGCATCGAAAGTCTTGAACGCTACACAAGGTCTGTACTGTGAGGTAAGTGAAAGTGATGTCGACAATTGAGCAATATGCAACCATGCAGCATGTTCTCTTCCCCCGATACTATTTATTCGCTTCCATTCAAATCATATTAAACACAGCAATCACTTTGGTATTCCTCTACACCATAGCAAGGAAAAAACAAACAAACATTGATACATTTCAACAAATGGAATGAAAATAGTACAGCAAAAATTACCAATATGAAGAAAAAAAAACCCTGAAGCGTATTATATCTAAAACTAACAAGTCATCACCCAAAAATTCTCCCTAACAGCCTTTCCAAGCAATTATAATACCCTCACAACCATGCAAAACAAAAACCCTCAACACTCAAATCTCCTCCCTCTTTCAACTTGCCCGTTGCTAGACAGACGTCTGTCGTTCCTCCCCTCCCCCAGTTTTCAAGTTCAAACATTTCCATCCCCTCGTCACAGCACATCAAAACTTCCTATTCTACCCTTCCCTCCACAATGTACTACCTATCGATACTTAGTTATACCCATTACTGAACACACTCGATCACTCATAGCAGTGAGGTGTGAAAGAGACCTAACTGCCTTTAGAATGCTCAGTATAATCTCTCAACCGGACTAATAATAATAATAATAATAGTAATAATAATAATAATAATAATGATGATAATAATAATAATAATTATAATAGTGAGACTCTTATAAAGCGCTCATTTCTACCTAAAAAAGATACTCAAGGCGCTATAGAACAGAGTACATATTGTGTCACGTTACAACAGTATCACAGAAAATAATAGGACAATAAACCAACAAACAATAGGCCTATATACGTACACATACTATACATACACGTATACAATATTGTCAATTTGAATTGAAAATATAGGTCTTGAGATTCTTTTTGAAACCATCAATGGAAGATGCTTCTCTATGAAGAGAATAACGCACAGCGAACTAAGTTTGGAATCATACCTTCTGGGAGGAGATTCCAAGCAGTTTGACGAGAAAATGACATACAATGCTCCCTTCAAAGTAGGAATTAAAAAAAAAACAGCCAAAAACGCAAAAGAAAAAAAAAATCATGGCCTCTTTTTAATAAAAGCAATCCAGAAAGTAAATTTCCAGATATGATATTTAATCTTCTCTTGCCACTAATTTGTAACAATTAATTGTATTTTATTTTTGTCTTAATTTCGCATATCATATTTTTCTGTCAAGATTTGATTCTAGTTGTTATCGAAAGAAATGTACTCTATGTCATTGCAAATTAATTTATGTTAATGTTCATATCCATTCCAATTTTAATTCAGTTCCTTTGTGTGCATTTTTTGTTGTGTTTAATTAGGTTTTATTATAATTTTTATCATCACTGTACCTGTTACTCTTTGCTCTTTTATTCAATTTTGTAAATTTTAATGCACGGCCTTGCTGAAAAGCAGCTTTAAAGCTGATAACAGGCCTTTGACTGTGCTGAAATAAAAATCAAATAAAATCAAATCAAATCACACATACATACATACACGCACACACACACACACACACACACACATCGTTACATGTATAAATACATACACACACAGCTGTCATTAGACGAAAGCTTGTCGAGATTTTGAAATATATATATATTGATGGATTGAATATATCTCCTACTCCCCCCCCCCATATGATGATGATGATGATGATGACGACGACGATGATGATTATGATGATGAATAGATAAACCACAAAGCGAAGTTCAAAGACTGAGAAGAGAGGGAGAACGTTTGAAGATTTGCATATGGATTAAAAATTCGTTCGGGAAGGGGAATGTTAATGGTTTCAGAAAAGTTCTGTAAAATTGTATTAAATGATGTAGTGGAGACCGGGTTTAGTTATTATAAATTCAGCATTTTGAGGTGTATTAAGCAATCAATCCCAGATGTTTTCTTTCTGTGAGAATGAATTATACCCTTTATTAATTGTGCAGACAGTACAAGCTATGTCAAATATCAATCAATATACATACAATTTTTGTATCAACTTTCCGTCATTGTTTGGGTAAGTTGTGACAGCACACGAGGATTTTTTTACGACAAAGAAAGTATACATAAATCAGGTTAAAGCAATAGTTATGCACCTATTTGTGTCGAGGATGTTCTGGCATGCGTGTGTGTATATGTGTGAGTATGCCTGTTTGTCTGCACGTCTGTCTCTGAGTGTGCGTGCACGCGTGCGCATTTGTTTGTACTCTGATGGGATGCTACATATTAAGACATAGATGGATATGACGTGCATTATAGGCATAACAACACTGACCATGAATAAACGGGATAACGTAAGTTTTCTCTTCACTACAAGGCAAGCTTCTCATCAAAGTAAATGAAATGAAGTTACGAACAGCGTTACATATTGGTAAATCATGCAACGTAACATTTTTTTTTTTCACACAGCTCAATGTTCCCATACAGGCCACTAATTTAATTGATTGAGGAGTGCAATATTAAAAGCATAAATGTATCATGCTTCAGCAGTGGGATATCTGCATATAAGCTTATGGTACGATCAACAACATGACATTTTAAGTAACAAACATAACTTAACTGAATTGTTGCACCTTAATAATACTCAACAAAAGAGGCAAGTTGTTTCATTTTCACTCTGTTTTCTTTGACAGGTGAAGTCCATGTTTGAGAACTGTCCGCTTCTAAGTGGCATAACCCACGACGAAGCCTCGTGTCCTCTTGAACGCTACAGTTACAACATGAGTCTCCCCGCAGCTCATCAAATGGTAAGTGGTATCAAAGTAGGAATGGTGTTTTCAGTATATCTCTAAAATTATTAGGTCTCCGTCAGTACCCAAAATGATATTCACAATTCGCGTTCTGTTCTGATAGCCCCTTTCATGCCGTATTTTTGTTTTGGTTTTTTTTTTTTCAACAATTCCACGATGTTTGCTTTGCAGCCGTTGCCACGATTGTGATCGATAATTTGAATTAAAGCCACTAATTGACACTATTAAACAACGCCCTCTGTGTCCTGAAACAGAAAAAAGTCTAGTATTGGAGTAACACAACTTGGGTAGGGTTAGGATTTGATGTTTTAATGAACTTACAGAAAATTCATGCCCTTTCATCGGGTTTGACTAGATTCATGGTGGAAATATTTCTTTCATATATTTCTGCAAAAGTCAGAAATGAGTATGTAGATAATAGGACTTGACTCATTACGGTATGTCACCACGTACCATATTACCTTTTATATGTCGAATATGACATTTAAAACAAACCTTTCAGTTCCATCGTCTGGAAATGCCAGTAATATGTGTAAATTGGTTGTCGATAGTCCTGACTTTCCTTGTTAAAATCATCATTGCTCAGTCATTAACATTCTGATATTACTTGATTTAAAGCAATATAATTTCTTCTTTTCCACTCATTTAAACATGAGACAATTTATCAATCCTAGGCAAGATATTTATGAAAGAGTAGAGATAAATATTCATCCATTCATGTCATTTGCTAGTGATTATGACCGAAATCATTGCTACATGAATTGTCTTCGAAAGCTTAATTTCCTAAATCATACTGCGCAAATTTTATTTTTAATTTGTCCAGAGCTACTCTTTTATTTTCACTTGAAATTAGAGCGGATTAGGAAGGGCAGATCGTGTATGATATGGGTAACTTGAAAAGACGCTCATCATCCCAACCGATTAAATCCTGGGGAGATTTTACATTGCCGTCGAAAGGACCATCTTGTGATAATAAGATTGCCACCTCTAAATGTCAATACACATTTAATGATGGAAAGCAATATTTGTTGATGTGTTTTACAAATATTCCTGCAGTCACTGAATCCTGACCTCAAGGTAAATTTCTTTGTTATAACCATCGTGCAATTACTAAGTTGGCTGCAGTGTAACCGGTGTAACCAGAGTGATCTCAATAAATATGACGTCATCTCATCAGTCTCATATACAGCCGTCCTTGTCTTTTCTTCTCGCTCTTGCCCCCCCCCCCCCCCCCCCCCCATGCACCACCAGAGTGAAGACGAAGAGGCCGTCCGCGAAAGAATACTGTTTTGGGAGACATGGAGATGGGAGGTGCGCGGAATTCTGTCCAAAGTGGAGTCTCTGCGATAGGCCTTACGATATTGTGTTCAAAGTTCCAAGGAATAGAAAATAAGAGCAGTCCACATTCTTCATCGTAAGTTGTACTTATTCAATATCCTTTAACTGTTCGCTCTTCTTTCACTGTCATCCTTCATACATCATTCAAATGCATATCAGGAGTGAGGAAAATTTTGAAAGTGGTAAACTCGTATAGTGGTGAAATCTAATCTCTACAGCCTATATACATTTTCTCCATGGTGAAAAGATATTTGTTTGTTGAATGTTGAAAAGGGAGCCACTCCATTTAACCATGTTTCTCAATTTCCAACACTGAAGCAAGTTATGCAAAATAGTACTCTATTTCATATGTTTGCCATCTGTGGACCTTTTCCGTCTGTGTACTTTGAACTGAGCACGGCTAGAGACGTAACAAAAAGACCAAGATACGAAAATATTACGTGGTAATGAATATTGGTGGTGGTTAAAAAGGACTTCATGCTTTTCAGGGGAAAAGGATGATTGCGTTCATTTGAAATCTTGCTTTGTGTCATTACAAAAAGGTGAACTAAGACTAGAATGACATTCATTGATTGTCATTGTTTGATAAGAAAAATATGAAGCAAACAGAAATGTAGGTTAACATTGTTAAATTATTTTCTATATAATTCATACATATATTTATGAAAGATAGTAGATGTTTTACATCGGCGTATTATGATTCGGCAGTGTTTTCATTGCTCGTTCTTTAATGTGTTGTGAAGTATGCTTTATAAGCAATGTTATATCGTGATTCAGATCGTTGTGTTCCCTCTCAAAACACCATATATCATTTCAGACAGCCTACGTATCTTACTTGAAAGTTTAAAGCCTTCATTTTAAACTAATTTTAATCAAAGCATTTACGACATCGCAGCTAAGTAGCCGAGATCATGCATGCAGGCATTAGATGGCGCTCGTGATAAAATCAGTGTCGTATAGTCAAACCATCAGGTAGTTATTTTTAACATTGGATACATTCAAAATGATGTTAAGCGATACTTGCGCTTCAGATCTGTGAAGAATTTTGGAAGGTAAATAAGTGAAATCTATTACTGAATGGTCTCTTTTTTAACCTTTGTCCAACGCACAAATTGATAAGTTATGACTATTGAAAATTTAAGCAAATTATATATTCTCATATCATAAACAGTACCTCTTCAGGCTTACAAAGGGGGGAAAGTGTAGATACACGATGTACCAGGATTATACATTGTAGGTAGCAATTTTGGCGTCGTAATTGTTGCTATCATTGTCAATGCTACTACAGAATTCAGCAACACAAATATGAGTTTTTGGAACGATGCATTGCCTTTGAGCTTCGTTTGAATATATACATACGTACATTCATTTGATTATCTGAATGATCGTCATAAACTTTATCTATTCATTGCTGTATTGTATACTGTATTCTTATGAAACACTGTGAAGGAAATAAGGCAGTAATGTATAATATTGATAAAAGAATGATAAGAGGGGTAGTCCCAATACAGTTCTCAGGCCTTCGTAAACATGCTCCCATTCTGAACAACCAGTTCGGCAAGACTCACGAATCAACATTATCCAATTCTACTTTATTGAATGTGTGCCTCGATAAGTCCAAGTTTCCATCAGTTCCAGTCAGGATTTTGGCTTGATGACATCAATACATTCTCCACTGTAGCTCCCGGACCTTTGAACAATCTTCCAAGAAACTTCAGACAGAATGACATTGATGAGTTTTTGAAGCTTTTTTTTTTAAATTAATTTGATTTGTTAACTATGTAATACCATTGTCATGCATGCTTTTTCACTGTGTCTCAATATATTATTCAGACGGTTGTGAAGGGAACGATTCTGTTATAAAGCTGTACGCTCTATCAACATTATAATTATGTCTACCATGTAGATTTAGTGGTGTATACACTACTGTGTATTCTTTTTCTTTTTATCAGCTTTCTATTAAGAAACGAATGTTATTTGTCTATGTGTCTTCAAAATGCTGTAGCTTCAAAGTAGTGTTATGTATTGTAATTGTTTGGGATGAAAACAATGTAAGGCACAAACGCGTTGAATCATTGTAGACTTCGAATAATTATAACTATTTATTGCTAACTAATCTGAGCAAGTTGTTTCATTGGTCTTTCATTGATGTAGTGTGATATATGCGTTCCATATGCTATCAGGGCTTGATCGCTTGTTGAGAGAGGGAGACGGAGAGAAATGTTGAAGTGTGACAGAGCAGGGAGATAAGTGACACACATGAAAGGAAAATACAAACAGAAACAGAACAAAACTATACGAGAAATATATCAAGAAAGAAAAGGAGAACTTATAGAAAGGTATATGAGAGAAAGAAATGATGGAAGAGACAATGAGTAAGGATATAAAAAGTGGAATGATTAAAAAAAGAAAATGTGAAAATATGGACTTCAAAATATCAGATTTTCAGAGCATATCTTTTGCTTTCCAATAAAATATCGTCACACCACCTTAATGATCAAACCGTTGTATAATAACCGATATAATAGTTTACTTATGATATACTTGACCCCCCCCCCCCCCCCCCCCCCCCCATGTTCGTCATTTAAAGGACAAGTTCACCCTCACAGACATGTGGGTTGAGTGAATGCAGCAATATTAGTAGAACACATCAGTGAGAATTTGAGGAAAATCGGACAATCCGTTCAAAAGTTATGAATTTTTGAAGTTTCTGCTCAGTCACGGCTGGATGAGAAGACTACTATAGCTTGTGATGTCATATGAGTACAACTATATAAAGAAAGTATAAAGAAAATTCAAGATATTCTTACTTTTCTCACATAATAAAAGAACAATCGACTTTTCTCTTTCAGAAGTCAGGGGGAATAATATTACCCCTAACATAAGTCAGTAACAAGTCGAGGGAATGTGGACTTTATTCAAAAAGTCAAGTTTTGTGAAATTCTCTTTTTATTTTCCTTATATCGTTGTACGCATGTGACATCATACACTGTAGTAGTCTTCTCCTCCAGCAGTGATTGCACAGATATTTTAAAAATTCATAACTTTTGAACGGATTGTAGGATTTTCCCCAAACTTTCACTGATGTGTTCTACTAACATTGTAGCCTTCACTCAATCCACATGTATATGAAGGTGAACTTGTCCTTTAATCATCCTTTTTGTATTGGAGTAATCTGTGTTGTCTTTCTGCCTTTAAATCTCTTGGAATACTACAGTTTGTAATGTTATGTTGAATAAATACTAGTATATTGGTGGTTCAACTATAAAAATGCAGCCAGTTAAAGAAGTATCTGGTGTATACCATCTACTCCCATAGTCTTTGAACAATGAACGTGAAGGACAAACCAAATGGGACTGCGTAGAAATTGAGGAACAACCCGGTAGATAGTTTTATTGCCAAAATCATTATTTGCACTAGTCGAGCAAAGTGAAATGGATAAGTATGCCAGAAGTTTTAGAGAGGACCTATAACCTAGCTTCCTCGGAAACCAAAACCCAAAGAGAAATGTGGATTGAGTGAAAGCAGCAAAGCTAGTAGAACACATCAGTGAATGTTTGAGGAAAAACGGACAACCGATGCAAAAGGTAGGAATTTTTCAAGTTTTGGTGTTGGAACCGCTGGATGAGGAGACTACTAGAGTTCATGACGTGGACAACAACACAAAGAAAGTTCAACATGCTTTCACTTTTCAAGCACAATTAAAGAGTACGTGACTTACCGCTTTCAGAAAACAGGGGGAATAATTACTACCCTTAACGTATGTCAGTATCAAGTTGATGGAATATGTATTTTTATTATTTTTTTTTGTAAAATTTCCTTTATATTTTCTTTATTATTGTTGTCCACACATGACGTCATGAACTCAAGTAGTCTCCTCATCCAGCGGTTCCAACACCAAAACTTTAAAAATTCATAACTTTTGCATCGATTGTTCGATTTTCCTCAAACTTTCACTGATATGTTGTACTAATGTTGCTGCTTTCACTCAATCCACATTTCTCTTTGGGTGTTGGCTTCCGTTAACCTGTGTTTGATGGCAGTCGTGACAATATCCGTATCACCTTCCGATAAGGCACATTTTAATGTGGTGTTCCACAAAGAAGCTTGCTCGGCCCATTGCTCTTCATAACTTGATTTTCATTAAATGGATTGGAAGAGGTTCATCGTGGTGAAGAATGAATGAAGAAAGTAATCAGTTGTCTCACGATGTGCAAACGTTGAGAGGTTGCGACGTTTCGACTGCTAACTGCTAGTTTTCGTCAGGCAATGAACATAGATTTTCATTGGTCGTCTGATTAATTCTCACTTGTATCATTCATGGATGAGCGTGGCCTTTTCTAGTTTTATCTTGACCCCAGCATTGTGATAAGAACAGTTAATAATGAGTTTAAAAAGTGCTATACATGTACTGTGGATTGAACAAAATGTCATTGAATATTGAGAAGACAAAAATGTATGCTTTCCATAGCAACTCCTATAGATTTTCAGGCAAATATTGCAGTTGATACTTCTCCCCTAGAAGAAGATTATTTCATCAAATTCTTAGACGTTTGTGATAACAGCAAGCTTTCAATGAAGTGTTATATTGATATGTGCAAAATCATTTCGCTTAATCAATACACTGTAGGTTGAAATGTCATCGTTCCTCTTCTGTATTAATGACATTTTAAGGATATAAGAAACAAAATAAATGAATGTCCGCGACACAAGACTACAATAAGAGAATGGCGTGATCACCTGAGCGTGGCTCGGGTCAGATACAGTGACAGAAATGCAAAGTATGCTCATAGAAAGCCCGGGAAGATAGAAGAAATCGCTTTATTTATGAATTCAGAAGAAAAAATAATCTGAGTTTATGCTTGAGATTGAGATTGGATTATTTCTCTTATTTTTATCCGCGGTCACACTGGCAAAACACCGAGAACTTTAAGGTCCCTGTCACACCTTTCCGGGCAAGCTATGCGGGCTTGTTGCATGTATGGATTTTCCAGGACGCAGGATAATTTTCTGCTGGCGGACAAGGATTTAGGCGAGTTTCACGTGCGTCATACCTGCTGGACGTGTGCCACTTACGTTCTTCTCACGTCCTAGTTACGGGTAAGTTGCGAGGGAGTTGCCTGCGAGGTGCTACCTCTATGGCCCTTCTTCTGGTGTTCTGTCACTCTGTGTGGATATCTGCGGGCAACCCCCGCGACTCACCCGGAACAAGTTTGAGCATGCTCAAGGACACTTAACACCTTTCCGGGCAAGCCTTGCTTGTGACTTGCGGCGAACAATTTCTGCTCCCTGGAGGTCCCCGAAAATGGCCTGCACAGTGACAGTACCTAGCACGTAGTCGCCCCTAGTTGCGCATGCAAGTCCAATTTACCCGCAGCGTTCCAGGTGAGTCGCGGAGATTACCAGCAGAAATCCACGCAGACGACATTCTATGAGCATAATAAAAGTATTCTATAACTCGCAAGGAGCGGCCAATGTCGATACTGCCAACATCCGTGTACCTGATAAGTTTTGCAGGCGTGGAGCGAGATGTACGAGCAAATTGCGTGCATGATGAGGGTCAGTTACTGCCATTTTGCTGGTTAGTTGAGAGTCGGATAATGACATTCTCTGGGACTTCTCCCAAATAAATAGTCCCCTAGAGGAATTCCTTCACTGATTGTCAGCCTCCACGCGCCTGGCACGCAGGTCATTCAGAACTTAAGTAGCACGCGACTAGTAGGTAAGACGCATTCAAAACTTGCCCAAATCCTTGTCCGCCCTCAAAAATTGTCCTGTACTCTTGTATGCTGGAAAATCCTCACAAACAACAAGTCCGCGTAGCTTGCCCGCAAAAGGTGTGACAGGGCCTAAACATGGCTGCGGGTGAATAGGATTTGCGTGCACACCTCCGGGCAGCTACGGGTGAGATACGTGCTAGGTACTATTATGTGCGGGTCATTTGCGGGGATCTCCGGGTAGCAAAAATTGATCTCCGCAAATCACACGCTAGGCATATGCCCGGAAAGGTGTGACAGGGCCTTTGGTCGTCCGTTCACACTGCAGCCAAACTTCTCAATCTTTATTAATTTTAGATCGAGAGGTTTGGATCACTAGTGCGCGTGCGCAAGAAAGAAGAAAGAGTACGCACTCTAATGGCTAATGATTGTGACGTAACAATGAACACCTGTGGATCACAATGGCTGCCCGCTTCGAAGGCATCGTCCCCGAACAAGACCCCTAGTGGTGGACTGGTCACGTTTATACTGGCAAAAGATCGAAAAGTTTCGCGGAGTTGGGGAAATATCCCTAGTTTGAGTGGAAAGTTTCGCTAGAAGTTTTGCGGAAAATTTGCGTTGACACTGGAAAAAGTCGTAACACTGAGGCAAACTTATTTCTGTAAAAACGATGTTTTGAGTATTGTGATTTTGATTTTCTCTTCAGAAGAAGTTTAAATAATTCATTAGAAATATTTATAGATCGCGTTGTGCATTTAGTTATCCGAGGTTTTCTATTTTTCCTGTAAACGGTATATTTTACTCATATAATTTAGTTAACCTAGACATAAATATGTCATAGGCACTGTCATTACTGGACTCATGGAACACCTCTGACCAGTCTTCATTTTCCAGATCAGAAATTAAAAGTCCCGATATTCAAGGGGATTTCTTTCCTATTCTTGTTTTAGAAAAAGACATTCTACCGATTATGCTTTTATTATTCGATTACATGATAAAATTGTCGATTTTTTAAAATGCTATTAGGAATTTTATGGATCTGAGCAAGTTTTTCTGTTATAACTACAGTTATCAACTCAGAATTATTACAGGTTTCGACAAAATTTAAGTCAAATAAACTTTCAGTAAATGCTGAAAAAAAAGTTTTCTTTGGAAATAACAACACACAAATGAATAATTACATTATACACATTAATGGTAAGCAATTGGGTTAAAAATAACAATTCTACCAGTCATGCAACAGATTATCCCTGTGAAGTCCTAAACTTATCGTGGCTCAGAAGTCTATAAGACGTCATGGTCCTGATGTATAATGGAACTCATTGACGGATGATATTCAACGCAGTTCTTCTTTACAATTTATTTTGCCATCTATCAGTTTGAAATGCAAGTTATGCTCACCGATCCATTTTACCTCCATAATTAGTTCACTGTAAAGTGTCATTGCTTTGGATATAAATATCTAGATAATATTAGATGGTTTTGTTTTCCTGTGAAAAGCTTCCAACTCCTAAACACTGCATATTATTACTTTTCTTCCCTTCTTATTTTCTTCTGTCTACTTTTCCTATTCGGGCCCAGCTATTCTTGTCCTTTTCTGTTTTGTTATTTCCCCGTCTGTTGTCCTCCTCTGTTAAATGACATTGAAAATACTCGAAAGTTTACGCTATCTATTCTGTGTGTATGTTTTCTGTTCCTTCAGTTGAAATAAGATAAATAACTGTAGCAAGTCATAATGTCTAGAGGCTATTATCCAAGTCAAGCGATTTTTGCTCATCGATAATGGTCTCCTCCACCTTTCTTGAAACAGCTAGAGTATATAATGACAAAATTAATGCCGTTGCTGCTGAGAAGTCTCTTCTTTTAAAGACAAAAAATATACTTGAAAGTTGCAACTGATTGACAAATCGCCCTACATTGACGTAAATAAGCACTGAATTGATCAGTGTTTTTCGTAAAAGCCACGATGAAAGTCGATGCAGTCAATGCAGGGCAATTTGTCAGTCAGTTGCAATGAAAACATCTCGACGGAAGAATTTCATGAATTTGAATAATTACGCAGGTACCCGCTGCATGCTACAAGAATTAGAACTGACACTTGCTGTCTGGCCAGAGCTCGGTGGTCTAGTGGAGATGACGCCTGTCCAGTGATCGGGAGGTCGTGGGTTCGAATCCTGCTCAAGTATGTACGCCCGCGATTTCTTTTATCATGGCTACTACTAAAAACACTGATCAATTCAGTGCCTATTAACGTCGATGTAGGGCAATTTGTCAATCAGTTGCAATGAAAACATCTCGACGGAAGAATTTCATGAATTTGGATAATTGAAAGTGTTCTGAATCCTCTGAGAATGCTCTGAGGTTTTATCACAATATTGTAATCAACGGTCTTTAGTAGAACTCTGACACCGTACAAGAAAAGTGGACGAATGACAGTCTCATTTTCCCCATGGGAGATAGCTAGTTCAACTTGGTGTGTGGTGATGTGCTGACATTGGTATCTATCTTATCTACTGGCATTGTCCATGGGCAGGGCATAATTATTCATCAGATGACCAACAGCCATTTATTCTATTGGTTAAACGTTTCGGTAAGGGGAGGCAAACGTATGTGATAGATTTAATGTTTGATTCTAAAATTTTGTCTAAACTGGTTTGCAGGATGGGCGAGATAATCGTATGCATGAAAGGCTTGAGAGTCCGATATAAAACCAGGCTGCAAAACCACATACATGCTACAAACTACATATTTATCTCATACAGATCTTTTATTTCATCGTTAGAATACTTTAAAGCTTCATGACATTCAAATTTTATAAACAGGTATATTCATGTACAAGTACGCAACAAATCAACTTCCCTCTTTATTTCATAATATATTTCACTTAAATTCAAATATACACACATAGCCAACTCGCCGTTCGACAGACTTTCACCTAGTGAACCCCAAAACTGTTTTAGCTCAGAAATCAGTTAGACACTCAGGTCCCGATATCTGGAACAATCTACCTAATCAATTAAAGCAGTGTACTTCACGTTTTTCCTCTAAGGCTCATCTAAAAAAAAGGTATCTGTTATCGAAATATATTTCCAGTTAGTTGCCTTTGTATTGATCAATGTATTTATTTTTCTTTTTTTCTCATGTCTCAGTCAGCCCTGACCCATACAAAATGTTCTTTGATTTTTTATCCATTTCCTCCCGTTCTTTCTTTGATAACGACTTTACAGGGGTACATATTTGTATATTGTATACCTTTCAGTAAAGCACATACACTGTATCTTGCCCCCCAAATATGCATACTATAGCATTCATTCTCTCTTGCACTATCACCTGCACACACGACGCAATGTCACTCGCACACCCCTACACTTTTATTGTCTGTTATACCAGTAGTTAATGGTGCTACGTGCTTTTTTTCTTTAAAGCGCCAAGTCGCTGTTTTTCTTTTCCGTCGTTGCTTTTTTCTTTAGCAAAATGTGTTTTGTATATCAAGATTAAGAGTTTTATGAGTAGATTTATAATCGGTGTTGTATCATATTCGTTTATAGGGCCTCATCCACCTCAAGCTCTGCTTATGATGAGGGTCCCCTCTATTGATTTCTCCTTTGTTCATAAATACAGTATGCCTTGATATGCTGTTTTGATTCATATGCCATCACAGACTAATGTTGTTATGAAAAATGACATTTCTTGTTTTGATTTGTATGTTAAACTCTCCTTATTTTGCATACTCTGTATCACTTCGTTTACATTTGTTATTGTATTTCGAGAAAAAAAATGCAAAAATAAATCACACCAACCAAACCGCAAAAGAGGCAGTTACAGCTAAAAACCGAACATCTTCATGCAGCTCATCGAGTGCAATATTCAATTTCACATCCATCTGCACAAATCATACGTCTGAAACTATTCAAGCAGCGGACCCTTCGGTTTCAAATAAATCTTGTGTGAAATGGGACTTTTTTTGATGATTGCAGGTGCGTACGTGTGCAGATGCATGATCCATGCATCCATCCATCCATCCAAACCTCGTTACAATCACTCAGCTGGAATTGTACATAGCATTGTCAATAACAAAGCTTTTGGCGCTCAAATAATATGACGAAAGAGAAGTCTCATATACAAAAATAGTATCATAATCATTTCCGGATTTGGCAGCCCTACTTTGTTATCTACGTACATTATGTATTTTATAGACTAAACTACTTCATGCGAAACGGTTCAGTTCCATATCGTGTCTGGATTGTACAGTTGGCTATAAGAATCATGGCAGCATTTTATCACATCACAGAACGAGAGTCACTTTTCTTCCGACTTGCAAATGTTTTGCTCTCAGTCCATACACTATTAAAGGGCTTACATGCACCTCAAAACAGAAACATGCATAACATATATATATATATATATATATATATATATATATATATATATATACATGGTATACATTATATATCACTTTTTTTCGAGGATGGCGTAATAAACAAATAAATCAGTCTGGTCGCGATGATATGTATTTTAAATATGTCTCGTATATCATAACAAAAGAGACATGAGAGTTTGCTAGCCATCAGTTTCGATGCACTGAATCACAACTGACTCTCCAGAGAAGTACTTTCGACACGACACGGTTTCGCTGTCATTCTCCAGTGAAATGAAAGGAAGTCAGAGAACTCGCCCAAGATGACGTGATACCGTCTCATGACTCCCAAACTCTTCCAGGAATAGAGTTATGGGTCAACAGGTGAAATCATCCGGAAAGGGCGACTACAGTATTATCTACCCTGGACACGTAAACGGAACTCAAGACTCCGAACTCCTCCGTCGAGGACGGCGAAATTCTATTCACCATCGATGCTGCCTCCGATACTTCGAAACAACATCCACTCACTGAGCCCGAGATTTAGCAAAAATGCGCAATATACGACATATCCGGTTCAAGTATTTCGGCGGAGTATGGCATGGGAGTGGGCCATCCATTATCTCATGCAATCCGTACGCAAATAGAAAAGCGAATAAGAATGGTCAGACATAATTAGCACATCACTGCTCGATTCAAATTTGTATGTCCGGTTGAAATTTATTTGTTTCGGCTGACTGTTTGCTGGTTGGGTATTTTCTACAAGCGCTTTCTTTTTCTTTTTCTTTTTTGGTTGTTGTCTTTTTGTGTATGTGTCTCTCTCTGTTGGTATATTCATATGTTTTACATGCATTCGAAAAGATGAAGTACTGCTGGTGAGGTATGGCCCTTACCCGGACTTCGATTGTCCTTAAATTCGAGGTTCGAACGGTGCTACCTACCATTTACTCTTCTTGCGATACTGCGAATGAATGGACCTTCTCTCCCTTCATCAACATTACTTACAACACGTCTACACTTGAGGGGCCCACCATTAGTGTAACTTAAAGGTAAATTCAAAATTTGTTTTATTTCCCTCAATTTAGCATAGTAAGATTATCAGGTCCTTTATTCTTTTCCCTTTTTTTTGGCTCTCCGCCCCATATGACTGAAAGTTGAATATGTCAATCAAAATAGTCTTATCAGTTTGTTTTTATTCTGCGTCTATTGAGCGAGATTGAGTTGGAATTAAGAGGAAGGCCGCTCGTATTGACGCCATACACTAAACCATATTCAGTTGTCGTTAGAGGAGACAATAACATTGTTTGATGCTCTGTTTGTCCTTTGTTCGTTGTCTTTGTTTGTTTGCTTAGCGATCAAGTTTGCTGTGTTTTCTCTGTTTTCTTTCAGTGGAGATATAGCCACTTTTAGCTCATAACTCTGTGAGACGAACCCAAACAATCAAACAATTATATACGTGCTAGTTAAATCTCCGCCCCACCACCACCACCACCACCAAAAAAAAAAGAAGAACATTAATATATGTTCTGCGGTCTGACTGCGGCTATATTTGTTTATCTGTCCAGGTCATATCTTTTAACGAAATGGAATTATTCTGTTACTGCGGCAATTCTATGAAATTTTGTGAATCAGTGAAGCATATCCTGGCGTCAATGTTGATCAAGAGCTGAAATGAAACATTAATATCGAAGTTACATCCAATGGTCTTTATCAAACTTCGTAGGTGTTTTGGCCGCATTCCTCATTATGCAAACAGTGCAGATTTCAACCATATCAGTAAGCAGTACAACGAAGTCTCCCTAATTCCAGAACTTAATACTGCTGGAAAATATTCAGTTGCAGAGAGACATGCACCATTGATAGTCTCCTGTTTAGTTTACAGTAGCTTTAGTAAACGTTTCCACCAAATTTGTAACGATGTCTTTCATTTCAGCAAAACGGTTATGTTATTGCGCAACACCGCTGTTCATGTTCATTCCATTTCGTTTATTTACATTTTAACGATCATAATTAACATGATTTTATAACAGTATAATATCCCCTGATCTTTACTAAGTGTGTTCATTCTTCTCAAATGTGTTGTACCATTTGGATACGAATATCTCTTCCATATTCTTTCATTTTGAAAAAAAAGGTACGTGTTTCAGTATCGTTGGTTTTTACACTGTGGTATTGCAATTTGGCCTTTTTGTTCCTTACGATCGGAGTTATTTTTCAGTTCTGATATCTTAAATCATGTTATGTTATGTTATGTTATGTTACGTTATGTTATGTTATGTTATGTTATGTTATGTTATGTTATGTTATGTTATGTTATGTTATGTTATGTTATGTTATGTTGTGTTATGTTATACAGACACGTAATGCATTAGAAAAGATGTGTTGATAGTAAGATTGCATGCTTCCTATGAAAATAGAGCAAAATACTACGTATTACCAGGAGTGATTTGATTATGAACTGATCACTTCAGTCATTGTTTTTAGAAGGTTTGCAAAACACACAGGTATAAAATCCACGCCAAATTGAATTCGGATGCAATTAAGGGAAGTTTAAAGTGAGTGCTATCGAAGGGGCAATCCGCTTCGATTGATATATAGCTAGATTTGGGCAGAAGTAAGAAATTGAACGACAGGCCGAATCAAATATAAACTTGACTTGGAAAGTATCATGAAACTTTTTCGTTTGACTTCTATTAATTTGTACAAGTGAAAATTTTGATGGCAAGTAATTAACTACATTCTTATTTATTCAAAATAAATTATTTGCGAGTAGCTGCTAATCAACAAAGATAAGGAAATATAGGAAGTTCTTTGTCACTGTAACGTATCAACTGAGTCATCATTGCATTGGCATTGGTTCTGCTTGCTCTGTCTGACGATGGACCTACGTTAAACATGCTCAAAACGACACTTAAGCCGTTTCGCAATTAAACTCTTCAGATGTGCATAAAGCTTGCTTGACCTCATGGACAGAAATACATACAAAATCACATTTTGTAAGCTTTACCCATCACCACGAAACAAATCAAATGTCGCACGAGACTGTAATTGTTCCTTCAACTTCTGATTGTACAAATTTTCTAGCGAAGTAATTTGATATTAATCTTATCAAGACACATTGGGGTACCTGTAATGTGAGTAAAGTGGATTTGTATTAAAAAAAACTAAGAAAAGCCCTAATCAAAAAAAAAATGAAAAGCATGAGCAGATGAGGAACGGTTGTGGGAAGGATGTGATTGATATAAATATAATGCAGAATATGAAGCGATGCTTTCATAATATGACATCACAATCAAGATGAATAGTACCGTTTTCCTTTTATCCTTGATAAATTTTCCGATTCTTTTCCAGACCACTTCTTAACAAACGTTGGAATGGCAACAAGTGCAACAGAGATTGGGAAGACTGTGCCTCACTTCAGATGACACTGATGGCGCTATTCACCTTGCAGCTGCTCTTGGCGGCTAGCTGCAGCCCTGTGCCCGTCAGGCGACACTTGTTGTCCGCACGGCAGGGCATGGCAGCATGTTTTCTGTCAAGCAACATGGCCAGAGTAGTTGGGAGATTGCGAGCAGAGGTAGAGAAGGAATTATTAGAGGTATGTTTAAGTGATGATGATGAGAAGGTCTTTTCTATCCAGGGCAGCCGTTTCAGTATTGCCACTGCTCTATCACAGGGCTCTGCCACTATTATTATCCTAGCGTTGCCAGATACCCATACATCTGGGTCGAGGGGGACATGGTGGATAAAAACATTGACTTGACTGGCTGATGGAACATCCAACATTCACGCTTGGGGATACAATTTTTCATTTCAAAAAAGTTTTGAATTTAAAGGTTTAACCAAAGGCATCAATTAATCACTTTCTTTGTGTTTGTGGGGGAACAAAAAGAATATGATAACCACTGAGAGAAGATTTAGATCAACTTAAAACTTTATTCGTGATTGCGTCAAAATAACAAGGCTACTACTGACTTAGAAAAAAAAAGTTCAAATTGCAAGTGTCCAAGTTTCGAGAACAATTTTACGTACAAACTGAATTAGTAAATAACGTGAGACATTATTAACGCTATAACTGCCAAAAACCTCCCTTTACTCAATTAAATGCCAAAATTCCGAACGTCAATTGCAGATAAAAGAGGAAATATAAAGAGGGTAACTCGCAGAAACCACTAGTCAGTCAAGTAGACCCAAAATACATACACTGGAAACTTCTGCCTGGTATGAGGATATATGCGGTCACATTTTATGCACTCCCGCTAAAATCAATCGGAGGAGTGTTTAGAATATTTTATGGAGGGGGTGATGTATGATTTTGTATTTTCTAAAGTTGAAAATATTCTGTTCATCTCTGTGTGATTGTTTGATTGTGATTCTTCCAAAACAAAATCAATTCTCTAAAGTCAATTTAAATGTGGAGTTGAGTTCGCTTTTAAAGACATCGATTGACAGTAATTTCCGTTTGGAAAATTTGAGCTACATGTTATGTTACCTGAAAATATCTAACTATGAAAAAAAATAACTTCAACTTCAACTTCAACTTATTTTCATTTCCATTAAATAAACAGGAGAAATTATGTATAATGCATAAACAAAACAAATTTGTAATAATATCAAAAAAGTACATTAACAAAATACATTTGATGATGAGTAACAACGTAATTGCATTTATAAGGTATATACATAAGCATTCTACACGGATGGGAATGGAAATATCGATTCATTTATCATTTTTTTTATCAATTTATCATAACTTCACTGTTTACTATCTTGCTTTAAATTCTCTGCCACAGATTGTTGATGGGAGCTTGGAATTTTACCCCACTTACTCACCAACGAACTCAACTAACATGACAGTAAGTATGCAAAAATTACAGTACTATAGTATACGGGAGGCTAATCATCATCACTCTTTACGTTAGAGAACTGTGGTAGAGTGTATCGGCTCTAGACTATTAAACAATATATCTCCACCAGATGTTTTACAACTGTTTTTATAAGTATGGTGTAGTACGTGTGATACACCGATGTGTTTCCTTACACAGAAAGTAATTGTTGCGTTGTCTGAACATTGTTACATTACATTGGGCAAGAGAAAAACCATTTTCTTCTGCTCTACGATAATCTTTCATAGATTACAAACAAACAAGTATCTTTTTTAAGATAGTGCAAGGAACTTTGTTTGTGATGGATGGTACAATCTTGTTAAACTGCAAAACCACCATTCGCTGTAACATTCATATCATCTTTGTATTGATCGAGGACATGTGCTCAGTGTATGGTTGAAGAGTGACAAAAACAAATATCACACAGGGTAATGGTTGGCTGACTGGCTAACTAAGTGAATAAATGAATTTGAGGAAGAGCAAACACATGAATATTAAAATTTTGCGTGCACTTGGGATTCTTTCCTATGTAGATCTCAAGTTTGTTGAACAAGGTGAAGAATATAAACAGGTGTTTAGAAGAAAACATCTTGACATTCAGCGAAGAATACCATCCCTTTGCTCGAGATATCAACAGGACAGCATACGATATTGCCATTGAGGTATGTAATAAGACAACCAGTATAACGTAATTATATGCACCATGCACATTTTGCACATACGACCTCGAAATCTGAAAGAAAAGTTATATATTATGAGTTCAAGCAGAGTAGCTGTGATTACACTCTCAAACCTTTCCCAACAAAAGCTTGGATCTGTTGATTCACACATATTGTAACGTATAATGTGATACTCTGTTTCTACAAATTCGTGTCATCTAATATTCATTCGATGTAAAATGTTTACTACAAGAACTATGAGGCCAACAGTTAAGAAATAAACGATCTTTCATGTTGGTTGTCATGTGTTGTTAGTTTGTGGTATTGTTGCTGTTTTTATGGCTTTTTATGAAACTGTGGTTATGATCGAAGTCGTCCGTAATACAAAGTTTAAAAATGGTTTGTATTAATCAACATAAGAAGGTTGCATTGCTCACACATGAGTCTCGAAAAATAAGAAGATACTCTTCTTTAGTCGCTAAACAACAAATAAAAGGAAAAATATATGGAGGAAAGGAGACTGCTAGGATTAAAGACTGTTGATGTAACTCGAGATCCTAAATGTCTAATGAATAACCAAAAACAATAGATTCTGTCATTCAAATAAAAGATATAATAAAGCGACCCATAGATTCCACATTCTACGCAGTTTAAAATGTCGCCATGTTCTTTATAAAAAAGGAAATAAAATGATTTCTTCTTTGCAGATAGAGAGCATGTTTGAAAACTGTCCACTCCTAAGTGGGGTAACCTACAGCATCACAGAACTCGAGGTAAGGAGCGGATGGCGTCGATAATGCCTGAAGAAAGCTGGATAACGGCAGGGCAATAACGCAGCATTGTTTGCGATAAATGTCACGTCTCATCACCTCAGTTTTTACCCAATAAGTCTCATTTATTGAATTATATGCATATATATTTTCTTACAAGAGATATGATGAAAGGGTAAATACATTATAGTTTTCATGGTTCGCAGCAACAGTTCCACCATATCAGGCTTAAAATGTCACAGTGTAAAAAACATTCAGCTCGTATAGTATCAATGAGAGGCTACTTATCCTTTCTGCCAAAACTTTAGCAGGAATATTTCTTTAGTATGTCTCCCCTGTCACCTACCAGCATTTCGTTGTAACGGAACACGTTTCTTTTGTTTTGGTTTTCTTTGTCAATGGCGCTTGGAAATGACTTCGTCGAAACGAAAATTTCGCTATAACCGTGTTCGTTGTAAGCGAATTTTGCACCATACACATGATAATTTTATGTAGGCATGATCATGACGATGATGATGTTGGGACCGTAATTTTTACTTTTGTTTCAATGAAATTTCGTTTTAACGATGTATGTGTTTTAATTTTCGTTGTTCTTCCAGTGTGACGGCTTCTCGCTTCCACATGAGATCGCCACTAACGAGAAGAAGTTTAAGATTTGGAATCATTGTGGGATAGTGCAATCATTCATTATCTATTTATATAGTGTAGGTAAGCAAGTGTAGGTAAGACATTATAGTAAAGTATTTTCTGTTTCTGACTCAAACGCACAAAGTTTCAAATCCTCCTTTCTATCACGGCCTTGCAGAAGAAAACTTGTAGCATTTGTTGTCTTCCTCGAGATTTCTCCACAGTGTACTTACACTGTACAACCGACATACTGGTATTCTTAAGTCGAAAAAAAATATATATATGTATATATACTGATGTTTGAAACAGAATAAAGTACAGGGAAAAGGCACTACTGACTTAACAAAGATGTAGAGGGGATGAATATTCAGTTTAATTCTTCGTAATCCCCTTGTTATCAAGAAAAGGTACATTACTGGAAAAGCACAGGTTCTAACCCTTTTACAAATTACGAACCAATAACACATAAAAAATTCCCCTAAAATGCCATTTTCAGTCTCCCTTAAATTTTGTATTCTTTTGTTCATAGAAATGAACCGACTATACCTCTGAACTGTAACTGGTAATATCGGGGGCAAAATATCACGAAGACCAATACAGCAACGCAATTTCATGTATCTTGTATCTCAACGTATCCTGGAGTAATTTATGTATTCATTATATGTGATGAGATGCTAATGTTTACCCTCGCCACATTTGTTGCCACCCTTGTAAACTACAGCCTCAGCGCTCTTGATTTTTTTTAGATAGTGAAATGATTAATATAACACTCATTATCGTTCCTTTCATCATTATCTTTAATGTACACGTAGTCAAAGAAACGGGAGAGACACACTTCATTTGATTTTTGTTTTTAAACACGTTTTTTTTTTTCATACACATAGCAGTATTTAAACTTTCCCTATTCTCGGTGAGCTAAGATGAGTTGCATTCTAATTAGAATATCCCACGATCGTTTCAACGGAACTTCACATATACATAAATAGAGCAGAAAGGAATTGGAACCGTGTACATTAAATTTTGTTCTCACACTAGCATAACAGCCGACTCTTTCTGCAAGCTGGCGACAGTCCTTATCATAAAAGTCGCCGAAGCTAAATTCGAGAAAACTTCAAATCAAGATGACTGGCTGAACTCTGAGAATTGATATCATATCCCAAAGAGGAAATATTGATTTACTAAGTACCTCTTTATTTCTGGAATTTGAAAACTTTCGGTTTATTACGAACAAATGTGCTGGTGTTTTAACAGCCCATTGTAGTTGACTGCTGTCAACTTAGAAACAGACTTTCTTAACATTGTTTATATGGATCTAGTGGCGTATCTGCACAGTTGTTGTTTTGTGTGTGTGTGTGTGTGTGTGTGTTAAAAAGACTTAAGTTATACATCATGGAAAGCAGCTAAACCAGTTTATATGTATGTATAGATATTTACATTTTGAAGATCATACACGGTACCTTCCTTAGTTTTATATTAATATATTTATTTGTTTATTAATCTAATTCTATTCATTCATCTTTCTATATGTCTATTTATATTCGCTTGATATGATGTGCTTTGTATGCTTGTAACCTGACCTTTTTGATGTATATAAACGTATCTACTATGTAGACCAAATAATAGAATAAGGACTATACTCGAGTAAATATCACACGTCTTCGCAAACAGTGCAGAAAGAATGTGTAAGGTGAATGTCATATTCACCTGAATAATTTGACGTGGATGATACTGCAGTACTAGTATTTGCTTTCAAGGATTATATAAATGCCTTGAATATGTATTCTACATTATTAAAAAAAACCCTAGAGTATCTACTATGTAGATAATATGTATGCGCGGTGAAAATGCCGTTGTGATTATTTCAGTTGTATTTATGGATGAAAAGTGTTATTGTAACACAGGAAATGCCTCATTTTACTATTATGACTTAATTTGGAATTGTACATGATCTGAAGATTAAATCTGTTTTCTCTGCAATTCTATGTCCTCCGTTCACCTTGCTTTTATTTTCTGATCGTTCACATACTTCATGTTTTGCCTTCTATTAGTAACGTAGGCTGTCATTGTGCTAAGCGAGAGAAAGAACAGAGAAAATGAGTAAAAAGTATGTTTGCTTTACCATTATACATTCATTTGCATATCAACTAAGTACTATTCTTTATAAGGTATATACTTAACTTTTTGCTTGTATAACATGTATACTTTGTATATATATATATATATATATATATATATATATATATATATATGTTGAACTTTCACGTATTGGCTCCATGAAGAAATGAAGAATGAAACTGCTAATGCATTTTTGGCCAATAAAGCATGAGTTTATTCGACTCAAATTTTCGGCGTCCTACGCCTTAATTCTTCAAGATATAATGGTGGAAATAAAGACAGAATTTACCCATGTAATTTTGAAATGAATGAAAATCGGAAAGGGCAGATCTATAGCAGTGTAGGATTTCTCTATAGGTTGAATTATGAAACCAGTTTATACTCTGTTTACTTCTTAATTCTCTCTCTCTCTCTCTCTCTCTCTCTCTCTCTCTTGGGGACTCTCTCTTTGCGTGCTCGTGATTACAAATTGATTCTGTTATAGTTCATTTATTTCACCAAAAAGCGTTCAACAAACCTCCTTCATAAGCTTCAATTTTTTTTTTTGCAATATCGCCATATTATATAACAATTAAAAGAAACACACAGAGGTCTGTGGAAAGGATGTACATGTACTACATTTTTCTACTTTATATTCCTAAACTAAACAATAATTTGATGTATTATTCATTTTATTCCGCTTATTTGTGAACCATATGGATTTACTTTATGTTTTATCATTCTAAACAGTATTACTATCAGTAGGCCTACTTCTTTTGACCTTATCTTAGCAGGACAACGAAATTATTGCTGGCTAATGAAGCGGGTTTTTTCACTTATTTGTATGTTGTTGTTGTTGTTGTTATCTTTATTTTTTCTTTATTTTTCAGTATATGGCTTAAGCATTTATATCATATGTTTATCATATCATGACTTTAATGAGCCATCCGATGACGGAAGGGATGAATGTCTTCTATCTACTCTCATTCTGTGAGGGTGAGGTCATGTGAGGTTGCCACTTAAGAGCACCTGAATAACAGTTGGGATATGATGACCAAGAAGGGTGATTTCGTTATTCCGAAGGTTCGGTAGTCCAAAAATGAAATGAGATTCGGCATTCCGAAGGTTCATTATTCCCAAACACACACATTCCTTAATGTAGATATTCGTTAATCAGAAAATAGGATATAGGGTTCGTCAATCTAAATATCTGTGACATTATTCCGAGGGTTCGGTATCCCGAAGGTTCGTTAATCCGTTAATCTAAAAATGAAAAGAAGGCACGCACTGTATTAACGAACCTTTAGAATTATTACAAATACCTTCTTTCGTTTTCGGACCTTCTGAGTAACAAACTATAACCATTAACGAATCAGGCGCGCCGGAAGCAGTTTTGGATTGGGGGGGGGGGGGGGGCAAACATTGGAGGGGGCTCAAGATTAGACCATGCATATGTTACACAATATACACATACACACACACACACACACACGCACACACATCTATTATATATATATATATATATATATATATATATATATATATATATATATGTAAAGTGGCGTACGGTGGGTCGAAACATGGGGGGAACCATCAAGTAATTCTGACGGTCTGTATGCTTGTGCGTGTGTGCGTGAGCAATAATGGGACTACAATACATTACGGAATGTGATACATTCAACAACGCAGTCATTGAGGAACATTGTAAGTTTTCCTTACATGGATTATGGAATGACGGTGTGAAACGATCGACAAATTATATACTGTCAGCAACATAAGGTGAATGGCTAACAATAAAATGCGAGCGAGCGAAGCGAGCGACCTTGAAAATTTTGATATTCTACAGTTCCAAAACTGGAGTTTTAATTGTAGCTACATATTTCGCTTTGAAATAAATGGGGGCGCATCGGACGCAACTGCTGGCAATTATTGGCAGCAACATTAGGAGAATGGCATAACGATTCAATGCGAGCGAGCGAAGCGAGGAAGCTTGAAAATTTTGACATTCTACAGTCCCAAAACTGGGGTTTGTAGCTTTATCTTTCACTTTGGAAATTAATGGGGCGGCGCATCGGGCGCAACTGCTGGCAATTACTGGCAGCAACATTAGGAGAATGGCATAACGATTCAATGCGAGCGAGCAAAGCGAGCGAGCTTGAGAATTTTGACATTTTACAGTCCCCAAACTCCCGTTTGTAGCTATATCTTTCGCTTTGGAAATTAAGGGGGGGGGGGCATCGGACGCAACTGCTGGCAATTACTGGCAGCAACATTAGGAGAATGGCATAACGATTCAATACGAGCGAGCGAAGCGAGCAAGCTTGAAAATTTTGACATTTTACAGTCCCCAAACTCCCGTTTGTAGCTATATTTATCTTTCGCTTTGGAAAGTAAGGGGTGGGGGCACCGGGCGCAACCACTGGCAATTACTGTCAGCAACATTAGGAGAATGGCATAACGATTCAATGCGAGCGAGCAAAGCGAGCGAGCTTGAGAATTTTGACATTTTACAGTCCCCAAACTCCCGTTTGTAGCTATATCTTTCGCTTTGGAAATTAAGGGGTGGGGGGGGGGCATCGGACGCAACTGCTGGCAATTACTGGCAGCAACATTAGGAGGGTGGCATAACGATTCAATGCGAGCGAGCGAAGCGAGCGAGCTTGAAAATTTTGACATTTTACAGTCCCAAAACTCCCGTTTGTAGCTATATTTATCTTTCGCTTTGGAAATTAAGGGGTGGGGGCACCGGGCGCAACTACTGGCAATTACTGTCAGCAACATTAGGAGAATGGCATAACGATTCAATGCGAGCGAGCGAAGCGAGCGAGCTTGAAAATGTTGACATTCTAGAGTCCAACAACTGCCGTCGTAGCTATGTTTTTCGCTTTAGAAATTAAGGGGGAGGCGCACCGGGCTCAACTGCTGGATGCGAGCGAGCGAAGCGAGCGAGCTTGAAAATTTTGACATTTTACAGTCCAAAAGCTGCCGTTTGTAGCCATATTTTTTCCCTTTTATTCATATATATACATATTTATTTTATTTTCTTTGTTTATTCATTTATTTTCATTATCATTATCATTATTTTTTTTTATTTTTTTTTGGGGGGGGGGCTTTTTTTTTTTGGGGGGGGGGGGGGCAAAAATGCGTTTTGCCCCCCCCCCCCACTTTTTGGATTGGGGGGGGGGGGGGCGTCTATTACCTGCCTCAGATGTTTCATTAATGATACAGGCTTTTGTTTAAGGCTCTATCATATCTTCTATTTTCTCTTTCTTTCCCTCATTACTCCCCTCATCATCTCTTTCCCTCTTTCTTGTGTTCTCTCTAATTCACTATGTCTGTCCTAGGGCATCTCATGAAGCATTTTGTAAGATATCTGTTCTGACAAACTGTTATAATGATATGCTCCTGAAATCCTTTCCCGTGATTGCCTGAGAGCAAATTTTTGCCCGACAAATTTGTCGGACAAAACGCTTCATGAAATACCCCCCGCCACCACCACCATCTCAAGTTTTCATGTCGTACAAAATAAATAAGGCATTGAGAGTACACCATTCAAAACAGCTTTCGGGAGCAGGCTCATCTGAGATTGAAAAAAAAGTATATAGAAAATGACTGTCGAATTATGATGAAGGCATGCATGAGACGGATTCAATGTTTTCACTGCATTTAATGATGTTTCCCTTTCGGTATTCGTCCGGAGAGTTACATTTGACAAACATGTTTCAATTGCACTTTCCCAACACGGACAAGCAACGCAGTTGCCATATCATAGTACAATAAATTACTTCAGAAAGACGTACTAGGTTTCAATAGAATATCAGTTGGCTGTATAATACATTTCAAATGGTTAAATACGGCTTTGAACACATTCTAGGCTTGAACCAAGATATATTAGCTTTAAAAGCAATTTGGCAACAACTTAAATACATCTGTGTGCATAAAAATAAATAAAATCCATATATCTTTACAGTTTTCCAAGTTTCTTGATATGTAAAGTTAGAGGCAATGGAACCCATGGATAATCTGACTGACAAGTAAACAAACAAATATTGTGTAAACATCTAGACAAATATCTAAAAATGTCCAGGCTGTTTTAACAGGACAGGAAATTCATGCTTCCTCTTCAACAAGTAGAAATTTTAGAAATTCCTTTTCAGATCTCAGGTTTATTCTTAATTGCATCTCCTGTCTCACTTGGAGACACATGAACAGGGCGTAGAACTGGCAGAAAAGCTCCTTAAAAAGTTTTATTGTCGTTTATTACTGAGTCGATGTTTACGTTAAAAAGAAAACAAGTATCTAAATCGTACAATTCATTTGAATAATGACGTATCTTGGTGAGAACGCTGCGTTCTTCTAGAGGATTATGGGGGGGGGGGGATAAACCCCAGTGAACTGCATTGACTGGAATCTACAATTTTATAATGATTTATATCTAGAACGCATCAAATACGAATTTGCAAACAGTGCGCATCATTTGCGAGATATTCTAAAACCGTCGGATAGACTCTACAAGGAACACAATACGGTTCCCTCGTAGGCAACCAATGAACACACTTGCGTGTGACATTTTCAATTGACTCCTCGTGATCATCACCTTGCAAAGAATTGTACCATGCAAATCATATCAATTCCATGAAAATTAGCGGTAATTCGAGAGCTAATAGGTCTAAGAAATTACAATGATGTTGACTTGACACAAATTTCAGGTAAATTTCACAAAAGGTCAGAACGACACTTCATATGAAACCAGTTTCTTTCTATCTTTCTATCTTTCTCTCTTTTTAATTTTCCACGTAAAAATTGTAACAACAAATGAATGCGAATGCGTAACAATAACTACAACAGACAGACAAAGAAAGAATGAGTTTACCATGACGTCACAGTCATGGCATACCGTGTTGCAGCGATGGTAAAAAGTGAATTGTCAGCGAGTGGAAATCATGTGGAAGGGAACCTGGTATGGTACCTATCAGCAAATTGCATGCTCCACCCGGCGAGCGTTCAGGTCATGCAGAATCTGGTACATTACCTTGATTATACCAGAGACGTCGCGAAGTAGAGTGTCGGGCAGGAGGATTTCCGGCGGCGAAGGAATCTGTGAGGTAAAAAAGCATAAATGACAAAGAAAAATTAAACTAAAGATATCATACTGGCTCGGTTTAAACTGGAAATTACAGAATTTCGCGATTATGGTGATATACACCGGTATAACTAGGGAAAAACGAAAAGAAAAAAGCGCCTATAGAAAGACGCCGGATATCTCCAGAATTGGACTGAAAACAGCCGCAAGGTTATAGTGCAGTCACGGTTTAAAGTTACTGCTGGAGGTTTCAAGGAACTTTTTAGTGAATTCAAGCCTTGAAATAGGTATAAACAAAAAACAACAACAGACATGCAAATACACTCCATGTTAAAATACAAATATATACCTGTATAAACATATAATTATAGTCCCATTATTTGTCGTTGCCGAATACATATTCGGCAACGAAAAATAATGGGACTATAATTACATGCATATATACTCACAAAAAATAGATACTCACAAAACATTCTGTTGTGAGGACCGCTGATGCATTTAAAACGTCGTCCGGACAATCGCACCTGGAATGGTTTCTCAAGCCGTTCATCTGCAGGAGAGATGAAAGGAGTAAGCAAACAGTTTCGGTAAGAGGGACATCTGGAGAATTCTGAATGATACGAAATGCTGAGACTATGTTGATACTCCTGAAGCATTCCTTGTTACGTGATGTGTCTTTCTGATTTGTTAGGCTGGCATGCAGTAGTGAAATGTGAAAGACTCCTTTAGTCAACGCATATTACTTTCATGACATTTGAGTGCTGCTTAGTGTGAACTAATGAGGGAGCGCCAGTTTGACCATTCTTTGCTGCAAAAGTATCACTAGAGTCTTTCTTCCTTGTGTCTTTCACTATAAGGATTATCATCTTAAAACGCTCTTGGCATTGTAAATAAACATGTACATAAACGGAACCGATGGAGTTACAGAAAAAAGATTTTTTTTTTGTTCTGTTGGCCCAAAGCGTTGGTAGGTTGAAGCACAGAATGATAACGATGTAATAGCAATGAATATACAGTGATTATGTTGTTTGTAGAAGGTTTTGTTTACCCTGTATTCTAGTCTGTCTAGGGTAGAATTGATCATGTTGACGAGGCTGATAAATCTTGAGTGAAAGCCAACTGGCAATACGGAATTCTCCTTTGTGATGTGGTCCTCTATCCGCGTGTACCAAGGGGTGACCTGGCGAATTTGTTCCACTCTTGCAGCTATCCACTGACCGTTATATCCTGATGAAGACTGTATGAAAACAGGAAAAATAGGTCAGATAGACATGAACAATATGATACAGTGTAGTCAAATTCATCATCTCCGCATTAAAAAACAACAACATCAATAAAAGCATAAGGACTGATTTGAAGTTTTGTTTTGTTTTGCTTTATTTTTGAGGTGGAGGAGTTGCTTGAGCTTTCGTTTGTACAAAGTGGGTTAAAATGCAACAAATAGACTCGGATGGTGGGGTGCTTTGGATTATCCAATGACTTTACGATTCTCGGACAAAATCTGTTAACATTTACTAATGTCAGCCAATAGCAGGAGACTATGGGTAACTAAGAAGAATAATCAAGGTCAGCACTCAGTCTATTTTAGTACTGCTCTTCACTATGCTCCATGATTTTCATAAATATTCACAGGTCAGATATTATGTAACATTTTTGACAGGATCTCTTTTCGTAGATATTAACATATGTGGTGGCCAAAGTATGACCGAAATTGATGTTCATATATATTCCTTTACAATGTCACGAACCACTTCTGAAGTGGTCAAACACGATGTTTTGTAACTGTGGAAACGCAACGTTTGGTAGTGATTCTATAAATAGCGATCGCGAGATAAAACACAGAGCATTATATGGTCCTAAAGGTGTATACTACAAGAATGTATATCATGCGTACCTCTATATGTGGGAAGCACGTGGTTTCGTCAAGCAGTGATAGTTCCCATCCTTCTGAAACCTGTATCGGGATTGACAAACAGAATAAAAAGACTTAGAAGAGTCGTAAAAGTGTTTTTTTTTCTTCATCAGTACTGTATTATATATATACATACATGTATATATATATACTAACTTGGTGATTTTATCTGAAGAGTGCTCGATATCCTCAAAGAAAGAGCTTTTGACAGAAGTATTAGAACAAGTTCACGCGGTTGACTGCAGGTTCATCATTATTTACTGCAACTCTGAGTTTCATGCAACCTCCGTGAGGTGCAATCATCAGGCAGGCGCCTGATGAACTTGTTCTATTACTTCTGTCTATATGTTTATATATATATATATATATATACATATAAATATATATAATTATATAATGCAGTATATACGGGGTTATTGGGTCTTTTTATAAGACTATCCATTCAATCGTCTTCCACAAGTTGTCTTGCGTTTAAAATACCGCGCTTTTCT
This sequence comes from Diadema antillarum, assembly GCF_040938485.1. Classification (NCBI taxonomy): domain Eukaryota; kingdom Metazoa; phylum Echinodermata; class Echinoidea; order Diadematoida; family Diadematidae; genus Diadema; species Diadema antillarum. Next base: position 737,851 of record NW_027270899.1, read on the forward strand.
CTTGACAAGAACATCATCATGTGTGTGTGTGTGTGTGTGTGTGTACGCCACAAAGATGTGATGATCTATATTACTGACTATAAACCACATTTTTATATTTGATCGAAGGAATTGTCATGGGGAGCGTGTTATGATCATGATTTGGTAAAGTTTTGATTCATAATTAATCCGATACAATACAGCAATAACTGTTTCTCCTCCATCGAGTTTCGTATGTTATGACAGAGAGAGAAAGAGAGGGTAAGTAAACTGGAAGTCAAAGATATTGATAAATCACTTTCCAACTTTCTTCAAATTCTCGGATGATCTCTGAAATACCACTGTGTCTAAGGTAGGTATAATAATAATAATAATAATAATAATAATAATAATAATAATAACAATAATAATAATAATCAGTTCTTAGAACGCATAACACCACAAGATAGGGCTCTATGCGTGTACAAAATTGATGAAAACACAATATTTCAAATATTTCTCTATTCACATGTAATTTACAATTATTAAAAAGGAGAGTTTTTAACACAGATTTGAATTTATCAAAATCTTTAATGCATCTAATACAGAGAGGTATGAAGAAATTGATGCCGAGAAATGATAACAAATTGACCTAGTTCTGAATGTTGTACCATGGAAGATTTCACCAATACTCACGTATTGAAGGAGAAATATCCTCTCTATGTCACTTTCTATTGCTGTGAGTTGTAGATGTATACCGTAGTCAAGTGTGCATTGATCTTGGGACGTCGACGAACTCGAGCCCACAATCCCACTCCTGCGAAACCTGTCGATGATGGCGGCTCCCTGGCTCAGCCGGAGATTGGCGCAACAGATGATGCACACGATGGTCATATACCGTAGTGTGTTGTTCGTCTGTGTCGTTGACATTATGAGATGATCTGGCGTGGAAGAAGTTGACATTACCGTAATCAAACAGAGGTAGAATATTAAAGAAGTATCGCATTTTTTGACATAAATCATGTTCTTCCATCCTTTTTTTAAGGGCAAAATAACTTCGCCTTATCTTTCCGTGTTCTTTCGAGTATGATATAATGGACCCATATCTTTCTCTGTTTCTTGCTCCCTTTTTCTCTTTCTTCATCAAATGTCCACCCCCCCCCCCCATATTTTTTCACGACGTCCAGCCAGGCACTTAAAAATTGACTAGCTGTCCTCTGTAAGTGATGCTTTGAAAATTGAAGAAGGACATCAACAGTTAGATTAGTAGCCATTTCGGCTTCAGTCATACCCATCCTTGGTTGAGATCAACTCTTCCTAAATTACGTTTGAGGGCTTCTCATCCTTACGAGCGTCTGACCTTGCTGGGCAGCTAAGTACTCTTGAAGAAGGCTTTAGCATTTCATCGCCATTGGCAAAGTCAGCACACTGTGTCTCTCGTCATTGTTTGGAAACATACTTGACCCTTTGGGTTTCCTCGAGACTTTTCTACGAATGTTAAAAGAATACAGGACCATTTTGTTTTCCGGAGGCGGCTGATGTCATGTCCCGAAGTGGACACAAAAGGGGATAACTAGGACATTTGGATGTCACATGTTACTGGGGATGGGGTACCTCTGGCGAATGAACTGTGAAGGGTGTCATTTTGTGCCTAGTCATGCTTCACGTGATACACGGCTAACGTTGCCTAGACTGGCAGGGTAACCCACCCCCCCCCCCCCCCCCTCCTCCTCCTCCCCCCCTCCCCCATGAATGTATTGACACCACATTTGAGGCAATTGTCCTTCAGATTTGTTTGTTTGTTTTGGGGCATTTTACGTACGACAATATTTAGTTTATGATTGCATGTCTCGTATACATCATTCTCTTGTGATCCATATAGATCTCACTGGTTGTTTCTGCTTATTCTAGGAAGTGGCAGTATAAAATAAACAAAGCCTTGGAAAGGGAGAAAAGGACTTCCTGCTCATAAATCACCCAGGAGGCACATCTAGTTCATTTGCCGGATATCATTATTTCGACGACAATACAGTATCACCAACTGGTTTGAGTGGAAATCGGTCTTGCAAATTTAACTTTCACTTAGGCCCTATCATTCTAAGGATCGAAGACAAGACACGACAGAGTGAACAAACTTGAAAAGAGTTTATTCAAATAGGAGACACGGCTTACCTGAACGTTGACGTTCACTGCCCAGAATAGATGCCAAAAGATGGAGAAAATGGTAACTTCAAACATTCGCGGAGAAAACGCTCTTTGGTGGCTGATATAGGGATATAGCGAGTAAAATTCAAACTTCAATAACGCGTACAAAGTATATGTTATCCTGTTCTATTTCAAAAGATGTTCACTGCCGATAAGACTCTCGTGGAATTTGCTTCGATCAATCTGAAACGTCCACATGTCAACTCTCCTCTTGAGAAGCTTGAGATTCCTCTGCATATCCATTGCAAACACCGGCCTTTTATAGCCTTACCAACCATTCATAAAGTCCGAGGTGCGAGAGGAAGAAAAAAGGTGGTCAGCCGATGACCACGTGTAGCTGAAAACCTAGGCAAACAAAAGGAATCCCCACGCATCATTGCTCCTCTTTCCGCTAACTCGCGAATGGGAGGAGGAGCGAATGGCAGCCTCCAAGGAAACTTCTTGTGGCTTGCATGGTTTTGTTTGAACTCAGTCGAGGAATGCGTGCAAGAAGAAAAAAAAAATCGTTTCTGTCAATCGAGCGTGACGTAGTGCGCACAAGTTGCGCATTGAGTTCTGAAACAGCACTGCAGTGGAGTGGTCATTTTAAGCCAGTGAAAGAGGGCATTTCCCTTTCTTGATGATGTTAAGTGAGTAGGGTTGCGATATACTCTAAGGTTTGGAAGGAAGTGGGAGGATTTCATCAAACCTGCCCACAAGTTGTATCAGAATGAGCGTTATAATTAATGTTCACTTCCTAAATGTTAAGAATCAATTGGTCCTTCCAACTATCCCTTCAAACACGCGAATATAACTGATGATACTCTCAACAGATCAAATATCAATAAGTTACGTGAAAACGTGATGAGTAAAGCTATGCGTCAATTGGAGTTTTGATTAGCATTACATCAATTAGAACTTTATCAATCAGGTACACGTTAGGTGCGGTTGTGATAAAAGAGAGTATAAAGTGTAGAGATTAAAGATTTCAAGATTTCTTTTGATAGCATGGGCGATCATCCATGACGAAAAGGTCTCCCTCCCCCGCCTTACAGCCGCCATTGTTGCAAATTCTGCAGCATCGAGTCGTGACAATAGCTACCAACTGAATTATCGGATAGTGGTTGAAAGATGCAACGATTGATATATCCGTTCTGGACTGCTTAGAGAAGAGTTGGAGTGAGCATCGACTTTCCTAAAAGGTCAGTAAATATAATGAAGGCGATATCATAACTCAGGAAAGCCAAATTTTCCCATCCAAGGGGCAAATGAAAATATTCTTATTGGACAAAAATACCCTGCTGTAGACTGTAATTTGTTGTAAAATGTTGGAACTTTAACAGCGTGTCTGTTAGGAGATTCTGACTGCGTGTTGAACGTTAAAGTGTGGAGGAACAACGAAAGACTAGTTTGTTTGTTTGTTCCATATTCCACATTTCAACAAATAAACCATATTTGAACGAAAAAATGTATGTGTGAATTGTCAAATACAGCAATTAAGAACATTGAACATGTAAAATATGAGGAATCTGCATAGAAGCATTGCTTGTAGGGTGCAGATTCCCAGAGGCTGGTATCAGATGAATGCTTACTTGAAATTTATTTGACTATTTCATAAAAACTTACAAAAAAAGAGGTTAAAATACATTGAAATGACATATAAGTACCTCCAAATTGAATAGAACAGACACACATTGAGCTGTCATACATAATTCACGTAAAAATCACAATTAAATATGAATATATTGCACAGAAGTATTGCTACATATGAAGTATGAATATTGCTTACCACCCTTCATCATCGTGCTTAACAATTGTTCTTTCATGTTACAATTGAAAGGAATGACGATTTATGAAGTAGGGAAATACAGACGTCGAAGAATATAAAAAAGAAAAGAAGAGTTCGGACCCTTCAAAACCTCTCTGACAAATTGAACCATTCAGAACATCAAAATGCAAAAAGATTCTCACCGTGGGAGGGGGACAACCCCCTCCCACACCCCCCCCCCCCCCTTGCTCGCTCTGTTCGCCCGGGCTAGGTCGCTTCGCTCCCTCGCATACTAATAACACCCCCCCCCCCCAAAAAAAAAAAAAAAAAAAAAAAAAAACCTAAAAAACCCTAAAAAACCCTAAAAGTCGGGGGATTAAGAGATTCCTGAATTCCAAATGTCTGTCCAAAAATCTCGTTACATTTAGTGTTAAAACGCACCCCCCCCCCTTTGAATAAAAGCTGATGACGCCCTCTATATCTCTCTATACTCCTCTACCTCTCCCTCTCTCTCTCTCTCTCTCTCTCTCTTAGATTCCGTTCAAACATGCATCACGAGCATCAGAACAAAAACTGCAGTTTAATTACAAGAACAAATGGCATGAATGAGAGGCAACAAGAATTACGTCCACAGAGAAGCGATACAAAGACAAATCATTTTCTGCAATTGATGCCATTATTAACTATATATATATATATATATATATATATATATATGTATATATATACGCTTGATTATCCAAAAAAAAAAACCCACAACAACAACAACTTTGGTTTGGTTTTGGTAAGATTCATTCGACAGTGTTCAATACATGTGTCTGTATTTCATCTCTCTTTGTAAGCTGTCATTGTATGGCGGTCATCAACAGTATACAAGATAATAGTGAAGACAGTGCTAATAATGCGGTCACTGACATACTCCTTTTGTATAAAATGTTTTATCGATATAATTTCTGAAATTGTAAGATTCTGGTGGCGGAAGGTTGTCTCTTCCCCCTCAAGTCCAAGTGCTGGAGTTGAGAATAAAAAAAAAGGACTGGACACTTACACTAAAGCATGTGACCCGTCACAATATTATTTTTGTAAAGTCGCAGGATGATTAAAGAAAGGGAAATTCATGGTGACTAAATAATACATTTGAAATTAGTGAGAAAATTCGAAGGTTGACATCTTCACTACCCCCTCTCCGAGTTTCAAAATATGAGATTCTATGTGAGATACAAAACTTTTCATATTTGGATATCACATCTCCCAACGTTTAATAATTTTTCAACCCCGCAGCCAATATATCTCTTATGATGTTTCTGACCTTTCAATAATACGTTGTTCTGAATGAAGCGAAGAAGTATTATATCATCTGATCTTTGAAATTTTGGCGATGCTGAAATGAAATAAAATCAAACAACGGGTGTTCGATTATTTCACAATTTTGTTGATGTCAAGTCACCAATTCATTCAAAATCAATTTGATTTATTGAAAATGGAATCCAATTTGGCCATGATTGTCTTGAGAGAGGCGGGAGTTTCCTGTTTTGCTTTAGTGTTGCTGCAAATGATTTGTTATTATTATTATTACTATTACTGTCATCATTGTCATTATTATTATTATCATTATTATCATTATTATCATTATTTTCATTATCATTGTTATTTTTATTGATGTACCAAGGGGAAAGTGTTCTGCGTTGACGGAACCGCCAAAAATCAGTTCGTGATTTTCAATGGTTTGAAGGGCGAGCGAACTCGATCAATATTAAGTCGTGACGCAAAGCGAAAGAGGATGTCTGCATCCAAACTTAATAGCTTGACACCTCTGCATCCGACGCGGCCTGAGGAGGAGAAAATTCAAGGGCAGTGTGTCGCGCCTTGAAAGAAGGATGACTGTGTGCATGTTCCCACATCTGCCATGTCTGCATATAGAAGGAATGAAATATGAGTTTGTTATACAAAATTTTCACGCCTTTCGTTCGTCCTGTGAACAGTAGTAACGAGAGTGCAAATATGTATATACATATGTATGTATATATATATATATATATATATATATATATATATACATAATTTCATTTCCGACAAAAGCATACAACACACATTTAATTCATATATATATATATATATATGAACATATATGAACATATATATATATGATATATATGAATATATATATATATATATATATATAAAGATAAGTAACAAAGCTGCAACAAAGTTCTTGCTGTATTCACCAACGGTTTATTTCTTCACACAAATTTTCGGGCGTCTCGCCGCCCTTTCTCAAGTGTTGATACTGAGAGAACAATAACAAAATTAAGCCATAACAATATATTGCAACCGTGTTACTAAGGATGCGCGCTTTAACGCATCCATGCTAGGCATCCTAACACCCAGCGCGCATCCTGGCAACAGTACAATGTTACGTCATAATGAAATTACAATGAGTATAAAGCATACATGAAAAAACTTGGCACGACTGATACAGAAGTAATTCCTCTGAATACGCAGCTGCGGTGGTAATGTAAAAGCAGTGCATTATTTCTTTCAAAATTCAACATACACATAAATTAACTTTAATTCTAGTGTATAGATAATCTTTACATAATCTGAAATTATCATGATCAATATAAACATTCGATTTTTTTAAATCAAACTGAATCGTCACACTGATGGTTATGCAAAATATGTGCAAGCAGTTTACCATTCCTTTCAAACTTCGTATACACATACATTAACTTCCAAATTCTGGTGAGTAGATAGTCTTTAAATAATCTGAGACTATAGCATGAATATGAAATACGTGAAAAATCATATTTTTCTTCTTTTGATTAAATAGATACGTCACAATACGTCTCGGAGTGGAAAAAAGACTGGTTCCAAGAAATGGTTAAAAGGAGCGTCAGCATTATATCACTCAAGCAATATAATGATAAGATCTATTGCAGCGGGGTAAACGGGAGAACATACAACAATAAGCGGCGCACCTACTTGTAAAAAGTGTAGTTCGTGAGCCATGATAGATCTATGTTCATGCCCTGTCCCTGGAAGCTTCGTGTGCGGATGATTGTTTTTAGTTCTTTCACGTGTCTTTCCCTGACGTCGGATGGAGGGTGTGGCCGGAGCCAAGTGTGATATCTGTATCTGTGATTAGGTGAACAAGAATGGCCTACTCTCAAACAAGTCCAATCGGTAGCTCCCGAGTTAACAGCACGTCCCTTACATGCACAACGACAGCCACGCAACCTGAAGAGTTTGCTTACACGATCTCGAGTCAACAGAACAATCAATCCTACTGGAAATCATAAATGTGGAAACAAACGATGTCAAATATGCGCTCACCTAATCACAGATACAGATATCACACTTGGCTCCGGCCACACCCTCCATCCGACGTCAGGGGACTGCAACAGCAAGAATGTAGTATACAGCCTTACATGCAAGCAATGTCCCCTGGCTGTCTACATCGGAGAAACAACAAATTTTAGACAACGTTTCAACAATCACAAAAGCACAATCATTAGAAGTCAAACACAACATCCAGTCGCACAACACTTCAACAAACCAAATCACACACTAACAGATCTGCAATGTTGCATTTTATACAAGGACATGGAAGCATTTGAAGAAAGACACGTGAAAGAACTAAAAACAATCATCCGCACACGAAGCTTCCAGGGACAGGGCATGAACATAGATCTATCATGGCTCACGAACTACACTTTTTACAAGTAGGTGCGCCGCTTATTGTTGTATGTTCTCCCGTTTACCCCGCTGCAATAGATCTTATCATTATATTGCTTGAGTGATATAATGCTGACGCTCCTTTTAACCATTTCTTGGAACCAGTCTTTTTTCCACTCCGAGACGTATTGTGACGTATCTATTTAATCAAAAGAAGAAAAATATGATTTTTCACGTATTTCATATTCATGCTATTGTCTCAGATTATTTAAAGACTATCTACTCACCAGAATTTGGAAGTTAATGTATGTGTATACGAAGTTTGAAAGGAATGGTAAACTGCTTGCACATATTTTGCATAACCATCAGTGTGACGATTCAGTTTGATTTAAAAAAATCGAATGTTTATATTGATCATGATAATTTCAGATTATGTAAAGATTATCTATACACTAGAATTAAAGTTAATTTATGTGTATGTTGAATTTTGAAAGAAATAATGCACTGCTTTTACATTACCACCGCAGCTGCGTATTCAGAGGAATTACTTCTGTATCAGTCGTGCCAAGTTTTTTCATGTATGCTTTATACTCATTGTAATTTCATTATGACGTAACATTGTACTGTTGCCAGGATGCGCGCTGGGTGTTAGGATGCCTAGCATGGATGCGTTAAAGCGCGCATCCTTAGTAACACGGTTGCAATATATTGTTATGGCTTAATTTTGTTATTGTTCTCTCAGTATCAACACTTGAGAAAGGGCGGCGAGACGCCCGAAAATTTGTGTGAAGAAATAAACCGTTGGTGAATACAGCATGAACTTTGTTGCAGCTTTGTTACTTATCTTTTTATCTTGCCAACACGTGGACTACCTTATCAACATATATATATATATATATATATATATATATATATATATATATACATGTACATATATATATATATATATGAACATATATGAACATATATATATATATGATATATATGAATATATATATATACATGTACATGTATATATATCTTTTATTTAGTTATCGCAAAACAAGGCAAGCAAATAAGGAAAAAAGAGGGAGAGATAAATAGATGAAAAATTTACAGAGGAAAAGTCAAGGAAATATCACAGATATATTGTGCCTCTGCTTGATAAGGGTTGACTAATTCCTTTATCATTTGTATGAATAATGTATTGTGTTGAAAATGTCGATTGCAAACTATTGTCGACTTAACTCTTATAGTTCTTTGTATCTTTGTCTCTTTGCAGTTCGGTTGTTCTGTCAGTCTCTGATCCTGGCAATCATTCCATATAATATACGCCTTTATCAGTTTTGAAATTAAACACAACAAGGAGAAAACACAAAATAGAAAACAGAAGCAAAGATGTTGAACACTATATATGGCATTATTTTCAAAGTGTTTACCGTTCCACAAATCACACTTGTGTGGTCCTCCATATCACCATCAGTGTCTGTATTGTAAACGAAATGCTGTATGAATTAAGATATTTATGAAAACTTGTTGGAAAATGACCATTAAATCCTTGCAAAGAGTACAAAATAAACATTTATGAGTGAATGAAGTTTTGTTAACATATCGTGCTTCTCACAGACAGTAGGTTTAAAATAACGAACCATTACAAAATACATGAAAATGGCGAAATTTGCTCCTATTTTTTTGATAATGTGACTATAGCAACAGTAACTCCATTCACTCAAAACAAATAAACACGTTCATCTTCTCTCTGACAACATATGCACATTAAACTGGTGTGAGGGGTCCACTCGAGAGTTATTCACCTTTGGTCTATATCAGTCCATGCGAATTGGTTGAAGGCCGTACGTACCTACTAGTAATTAAGCGATATTCACACTGTCACCACTTTCGGACCGCTTACTCAACAAATTGTGCAAGCAAACTTCAGAGAGTACATTTGAGGGAGCTGCGCGGGGAAGTATTTACGCCTTTCTAGATATCATTGTGCTTGTGATTATTTCGTTTCGCTTAATCTCTTCAGATCAGTGTTATACAAGCAAGTTCAGTAATAGAACATGCCATAATCATGCCATCAGCACTAAACGCGCTTTTTATGTGACCAAGGTTGCAGATAGTGAAAACATGAAATATTTCGGATGCACTTAGTCTCGACCGAAAAACCACATTAAGAGACAATTGGACGAAGACGTTGAAGGGTGGGTCGATGACCATTGGACCAAGTTGGACAGCAGAACACATGGTTGGTTCTAATTGACCGCGCCATGACCCATCCGATTTTGTAGCATGCTGTCTACGTCTGATCGCCGTATTCGTTTTCTGCATTCGCCACACACGTGAACCTCTGAAGAGTTGTTTGTTTGACTGATTCATTCATAACCATATCAGCCCTCAAACGCCGGAGGTAACACTCTGGTGCAGTATAAGCAGTAGCATGGTTGCGTAGTGGATAATGCTCAGGACTACTAGGTAGAGAGGTACGGGATTCATAATCCCGCTTTCTTTGATAAGACATTTGTCCGTCTTATAACTGGGGAGGGTGAATTATGAGTGCATGGGTTGAGTACAGTGCCAAATCTCCAGGGGGTACTCCGGGGTCATAACACCATGGTGTTATCATTATCAGTATTATCATGATCATTACTATTAGGCCTATCACTAATATCACCAGCAGCAGTATCATCATGATTGTATGTCCATCAGCATTAGTCCGTATTTCCCGCCACCATATGTTTAGTTTAGATTCATTTCTGTATGTTAAATTTTTCTTACGGTTAAAGTAAACCAATTGTAGACAGCACGTGCCAACATGATTTGAAATATTACACATAACTTGAAAAGAGCTGACGTCATAATACCGTCATTATTAACGGTAATGTCATGCAATGTAGCAAATTGAAAGCTGTAGTCCTGACGGTGTGTGAGAGGTAAAGAAAAACACACAGACATAATTGGGCATAAACTTCACTTGAACAGATGAATCACAATTTATTCGTTCGTAAAGATTGACTATTATAAAGCAAGGACGCTATAATCAATTATTGTATATCAGCTTTTAATTTGTCTAAAGCTGTATAGTTAATACAACGGTAAACTAAACAGATAACGATAAGATAATGTCTTATTTTCGTGCAGTGGTGTTTGCGCAATGCGGTGTACACAGTAAATTTTGATCTAGCCTGCAGTCCCTAGTGGTGGTCATGTACTCTAGACAAACTGTGCCAAGCCACTCAAACAGGATTTTAGTTTCCATGAGCACGTGTTTGGCCATGTTGTGTGAGATGTCAGTTCTTCGAAACAAGAACTCGTTGACATAACATAATCACCCGAAACAATGGGATTATAATAACAACATGGCATGGCAACAGTCACAAACAAGAACAAAAAGAGCAAATAATCTGGACAGCAAAGTATACAGTATATGTCTGGTGCTGTTAGCAACGGCCGTCTTTCCGTGGAAATTGTTTCTTCTCTTTCAAACACACGTCTGATGTCGCTTTGTAAAAGGCAAAGGCTGAATTACTCCAACAGATTTGTTTTGTTTTGTTCTGTTTTGTGTTGGTTTGGTTTGGTTCACAGTAATCCACCATCTCTTCGATGGACACTTTGTATATAAAGTCTACGTGGAGAGTCCCAAGAAGAAGCATGCAGGACGATGAAGAAGCTAAGCATGATTTGCATAGGGCCAACACCCACTCATCAGCTGTCTCATCCACGATTCTTCGAACTCACTCCTTCCTTCGACCACTTGAGGCATACTTCGCAGCGATTAGTGCCTGTGTCAATGTTTGCACCTAGCCATTTCAGGAGATTTTTTTTTCTTTCTTTACCCTGCTTTGGACTAGGGCACTATTTAATGAAAGTTGTCAGCCCTAACAAGTTGTCTGTCTCTGACAATTTCAGTCAAATCCTTAGTTTTGATTGGCTGAAAACCTCTGGTCACTGACTGTTATCATGGTAATTGTCAGAGTCTGTCAACTTGTCAAGGCTCATAACTTTCGTGAAACGGTGCCCAGATCTATGAGGGGATAGGAGGGATGATTCGGAACTGCAAGGGTCATAATGGCACCTATGATATCCATGGACTGAAAACGTCGATGGTGACAGGAGGCCCCTAAAATCATCGAATTTAATGTAAACGTGATTTTTTAAACACATGCTTTTTCCATCTCTAAATATGTCCTGATCCATGCATTCCACCTACTGAAATGTTCTGATATACCTGGTTCAATTTTCATAACTTTAAACTGATATAAACTGACAAAATTGATTGACGTTACCTTACAAGGTACGCGCTATTTTGTTCACCTCCGTCGTTTGGAAACTTTTTATCCTGCACATAAATTATCCGTGTACTTGATCAGACTCTAACTGTATAATGTGTGAAATTTCTACATGCCAAAATTAATGTATAAAATGATATCTAGATTAGTTACTTTCATTATACGCCGCTTCCGTTGACTCGTCACAACGTTATTTCGTTTCGAGAATGCAATAGCTTCGATAAGGGGTAACGAAAGAAGAAATAATAGAAAGGAAAGGCCAAAAAAAAAAAGAGACGAAATCGGTAAGTCAAAGAGGACATGTCTGACGATAGATCGATCAAATATAATGTCGGATTAGACAGTCGTGTAATTTAAGGTCAGTTTTGTTTCCATCGCCAGGCAGCTGTCCATGGCCATTTAACGCCAATGAATGGACATTGGAATGCCCGTTATTGATCAGACCTGTTTGTCCGAGGCTGGTATAATCTCGTACGAGGAGCACGGAATAATGAAGACACAGAAAAAAACAACAGCAGCAGGAAAATTTCCTCGGAACGATGGCAGCTGACTGGGCCACGAACCATGTCAGATGAGTATCCAAAGCAAACTCCGAGCACATGGATACCTTTATGTCAACCCGTCTGGGACACATGGCTCTCGGAAGGCGCTCATACGGATTAGCTGTAATAAGGCGCCAATTCAAAGGGATATGAAAGAACTTCTGTCTGCATATACTAAAGCACGTTTAGCACTCTCCCATACAGAAGTATGCTGTACATAATATTATATATATATATATATATATATCCTTCCAGCAACATGATTGCGCAATATCTGTTGCGGCTGAACAATGTGCACGATATACATTTGTATGCGTTTTTAAATACAAACATACATACATACATACATATACTTGTATAATTATGTATCATGTGTATGTGTACATAATCATTTACTTTCACACACACACACACACACACACACATATATATATATATATATATATATATATATATATATAAGCATACGTATGATGATACAGTTATATAATTTGTAATGAAAACTTTATCCTCTAGAGATTGGTTGAGAGAGCTTCGTGTAATCCCGTGAATTTAATTTTTAACTCTATGTATTTCAGAATGTTGGCATGTTTGATGACAGTATACAGTGGAGGATCCAGAGGGAGGTGTAAACGGCGCACGCCCCGCCCCCTTATTTTTTGTTAAAAACAAAAGAAAACAAAAAGGAAAAAATAAAACCTGGAAATGGCACCAGAATTATTAATTGCGCCCCTCCCCCCTTTACAGAATTCCTGGATCCGCCCTTGGTATACATGGTGTGTTATCATTTTGAATAAAAAGATGCCACAGCTAACACACACACACACACTCATATATATATATATATATATATATATATATATATATTATGTATATATATATATATATATATATATATATATATATATATATATATACATAATGAATTTTCCACGTGTTGGACTTCGAATGTTATAATTATAAGAAGAATGAGTCTCAAATACGCAATCTGTAGATCCAACAAAGTTTTTATTCACAAAATTTTAAACCCACCTCGGGCCTTCGTCTTTGAGTGTATACGAGTATACTAGTATACTACACTCACGAAGGCCCGAGGCTGGTTGAAAATTTTGTGAATAAAAATCTTCTTGTTGGATCTACAGATGGCGTGTTTGAGATTCATTCTTCTTACATATATATTTATATATAATAAATTCAATTAAGTTCAATTCTATTCAAGAAATTTTAAATCCAATACCACATTTTTGTTGATACCAATTCAAGGAGAGAATGTACAATATATGTATGTATATGTATACATACATAGTATATAAAATGATGTTTGTAATTGTTTATGTCGACCCTGAAGAAGATGTGTGTATGCGTCGAAAATTTGGTTTGAATAAATAGCACTGTTGGACTGAAATGCATTACTACCCTACTTCGTCATCTTCTCTCCCTCTCTCTCTATCCCTCTCTCTCTCTCTCTCTCCCTCTCTCACTACATATTTACTACCCTACTTCGTCATCTTCTCTCCCTCCCCCCTCTCTCTCCCTCTTTCTCTCTCTCTCACTATATCTATGTACATATATATATATATATATATATATATATATATATATATATACAGTATATACATTATGATAAGCCCCCTAAGCTTACTAAACGGGTTAATGCAAATACGACGACCTACATAGGTGTCACATCACATCGGTTGTCACCGTATATGTTTGTGCGTGTGTGTGTGTAAATATATACTTATGATCAGAACGTGACGTAAAAGTTTTTAATACTAGTCACGGCTAGATAGAACGGATTATCACATATTTCTTTGAATATTCTTGCACTTCTATGGGTACCGCCGTTAAGGCTGGAGGCATTGAAGTGGAAAAATGACAAGCAGGGAAGAATTACAAAGCAAATGACGATAATCACATAGTTTTGTTGGGTTTCTTCTAGTGAGATGGAGTCTATAGACACGTGAGCTCTCTATGTCTACTCTATGTATTCTGTAGAGCAAGAATCTATTGTGCTTTGATATTATGCAACGCAAAGTTGTACAACACTCAGAATGATTGCATAAGACGAATATGTGACTAGCCAGACGTCTACGGATCAGTGTCCCTGTAGGGACACTATACGGATCCAGGGCCACGCGTATTGAGTAATAACGCGCAGACACCGATAGCAACTCGCGCGAGGTTAGCAACAGCCGTCACTCAGCTTCGAGCAATCCATTGAGTTGCCATGGCAATTGATTTTTAAGGTAAGATGTTGAGAAATGTAACGCTGGTGCAGAGCACATTACAAAAGCTTTCTTTAGCTCTGACATTGTGTTTTTAAGCGAAAATGGCTCATAGAATAAAAACTGCAAGAAATGTGCAAAAGTAAATGACACACCCAACAGACTTTTTAGAAAAGTTCCAGGGTATTTCGTATAGTTCATGAGAGAGAGGGAGAGAGAGAGAGAGAGAGAAGGAGGGAGAGAGAGAGAGAGAGAGCTAGAGAGGGAGGGAGGGGAGGGGGAGGGAGGCTAGGTGAAAACCTTCGACAAAACAAATCGCTGCACACTATCTACAGCAGAGACTCAATGAAAAAAAAAATTGTACAATAGCTACCATTAAGGATCCCGATTAATGAGCAAGTTCAATTACGTTTACTGGTATACAGTGGTTATGATGAGACGGTGACCTTTTGTTAGTCAATAACTTAAAGATTTACGGGTTACATTCGTAAAGATTGTTTTGATGAAAGCATGAGAATAATGACCATGATAGTGACAGTGTTGATTCCAGTACCCACTGGTGAATTCGGCTGTTAAGCGGAAACTCGGTGGTCCAGCGGATATGAAGCCTGTCTAGTAATCAGGAGATGGTTTGAGTCCTACCCTTGTATGTACGTGGCAATGATTTCTTTTATCATTGTTTCTACTAACACACTGAATAATCGGCGCTTATTTATATGGCTGAACGAGTGAAAGAGAAAGATAGAGAGATGGAGAGGGAGAAAGGGGAAATGAGATACAGAAGAGGAGGGGGGAGAAAGACAAGGCAGTAATCTGTTAGAAAATGAATTGGACACAGTGAACATTTTAGTCTACAGAACTAAACATTCAGGTTTTATGGGGGCCAATACCGAAGTAACAGTGGCAAGTCCGCAGACACCCCTCCCTTTTCCTTGATTAAAAACACTTCAAAGCAAGCTGATGCGAGTGGCGGATCCAGAGGGGGCGCACCGGGCGCGCGCCCCCTTTTTATTTTTTGTTAAAGCAGAAGAAAAAGAAAAAAATGGGGGGGGGGGTGCGCATCCCATTATTTTATAAAGGCGTCTCCCCTTTATGGAGTTCCTGGATCCGCCCCTTGTTGCAGTATGCCGATGACTTTCAGTGATTAGGATGGGTAGGTCACTTACCGTATTAGCTGGGTCCCTAAATAACTACTTAAATGTTTACAGCAGAGTTACAAAAGGGAGGTAACCCCGCACGTTGGATGTGAGACGGATTTGTGAAATCCCATCCGAATGTCATTCGATGAAAGAGCTTTCTTCATCCATTGTGTAGATACAAATACTCGACAATGGAAGTCAAGCACTCTCTCTTGATTGGTTTCTTAGAACACGGAAAAGGTCAACGCTATAGTCCCAAACAACCAGCCCAAAAGTTTTGACAAAATGATGTTCACGGGGAACCAGTCAAGTAATAATAGTTTCATCAAACTTCGTCTACAAATATTATCTTATTTAAGCTTCAAATTTTATACAAAATCTGAAATATTTTAGAAAATCGTACTGTCGAGACGCTGCCAGATCTCAGAATACTCCATGATTTGCGTGTACAACAGTGCTTCAGCAAGATGAGGGGGAATTGAAATTGAATCTCCAGGAATGTTGCTGTAAAGCTCTGTTATGGTGAACACGTACAAGACAGATGAAACATTATGCATCCCAATCTGTGGTTCAAATTAATTTTCAATTAATTGAGTGTCTTCCTCCTTATACTGCCCTCAACAGATGCATAAAGGTTTCTTCAAAGTAACAGAAATTTGAAATTTCCCATGCATCCCAGTAACATTGACCTCACCACATACGATGTGGAAGAGGGACTGATGATCACCCGACTCTCACTGCCCATGCTGCCACTTTCGACATCTTCCTTTCTCGTGTTTCGTGTTCACATCAAATTTTATTTGCAATATCACATTTTGGAGTTACTTATTGTTCATGTCACCATAACCATGTTAGAAGCACCTAAGAGAGTACAAGGGCGGGAATGGGCCTTGGGAGGTGGGTGTTAGTCTTAAACACGAGTAATCTCATAGTTAAACAAAGAAATTACCATTTTAGTGACAATCACATTCTTTGCCTGTACACTAGACCACCTATCCATGTCCTGAAAGGTAATAGGGGATTATTTTGACTCAGACACGAACACCACGGATCAATGAAAACAAAGCGAAATCATGGAAACACCGTGAATGTCGTGCTATACCCCCAGCTAAATGCTCATGAGCCCTAATAAGATCGTGACAGGAATCTTTATCTATCATGTGACCATAGTTACAGTGAGTTTTCTGTTGGATGCCGTCTTCGACAAGATCCCTACCAAGGAATTGGCTGAACTATCTCATCAAGTGTCTTCCTCCTTATACTGCCCTCAACAGATGCATAAAGGTTTCATCAAAGTAACAGAAATTTGAAATTTCCCATGCATCCCAGTAACATTGACCTCACCACATACGATGTGGAAGAGGGACTGATGATCACCCGACTCTCACTGCCCATGCTGCCACTTTCGACATCTTCCTTTCTCGTGTTTTTCGACATGACATATCAATACGAATAAATTGCACTTCGAACAATATCAGTGTCTTGTAATATTTGTAATGTGGTGTCAATGTTTTATGTCATGCCAATGATGGCATTTATGGGGAGAGGAGTTACGAAAAAGAACCGACCATAAAAAGTGATATCAGAAGTTTTCGTGTACAAACTAATGGAGCATTATGGGGTGATGACGTCATCAACTCTTCATTTATGATAAGTCAGTGTGCGCTCTTGAGACCACTAATGCGGTTCGATGAAAATATGACTGACTTCAAGATCACATAACGTTCACATTTGAAACTTGGCAATACTTTCGCGAAAATTTCGAGTCATCTGCTCGCCCCTCCCCTTATTAGCTCCATGAAATCCTGGGTTAGATGCCTTGAATACAGGCACTTTATCTGGCTTGGGACGTATAAGCTCTTTTGTTTGGAAGAGGGAGAGGAGAAATGAAGTAAAACAAGCATCATTTATAGTAATAATGATAATAGCCATAATTTTTGTATAGCCCATTTCAAACTTGGTAAGAATTTCAATGCGCCCCACATACTATTATTACCTCAGCCACTGGATACATTATTTCCAACCAGCACCGACAGTGCTCTTTCTCATTAGTTGATCGCGAGTACGCACATATTACATGCACACATGACACATACATTATCATGGAGTTCTTTTATTTCTCAGTCACTCACATGACTAGATAAATATTGTCATAATCAAATGCATTACTTATCCTCAATGTTACCTTCGGGAAGAATTCTGTCCATCAATATAATTTGCGGGGTAGAAAGTTAATCATCACACTCAATGACTGGCCTCGAATTGAAACCAAATTAAGACATGTTCAACAACAGCATCTTCAACGAGAACAAACGTATCAAGTTTTCTTCTTTTGTCAAAAACACTTTCTGTTCGATGGCGTATATTTTGATAAACATGTCTTTCTTGTACGTCACGATATAAAATTCCCCAGTTTTTGATGGGAGGGATTTGTCGTTAGTGTTGCTATTTCAAGATGATGATCTGCGCGAAATACCACACAAGACGTGTCAAAATGTGAATGCTGTCTGCCTTCTGTCTATTCATCGTATTTGATATTTTCTTCATGTTGTTGCCATTGCTGCTGTTGTTGTTGTTGTTTGTCTGTTTGTTTGTCTGTTTTGGTTTTCTGCTTTGATAAGGGGTAGAAATGCAACAATGAAAGAGCCTGAACAAGGGTCATCTTTTGACCTCGTGTTACACACGTGGTATTTCTTTAATTATACTGCTTAACAAAGGGTGGGTAATGAGCCCATAAAGAGGACAAAATCAGAGAACTATAATTGATGCAGCTTCCCTTGATAATGGTGTCTAGACGAAAGAAGGTTAACGTCGCAATATCTGTTTGTAGACAACCTGGTGATGTAATGAATATGCATCTCTCACGAAATCATGAATATTTATGGTGCAGTGGAGAAGCAAGGAAAATACTCGTACAACAAGCGAGCGATAATGCAACATGAAAAGCAGGTTTGTCAGTCATTGCTACTCATGATGGACAGTGATTTTGCTTGATTTTGTGTATTTTTTATATCATATCAGTTAATGTTTTCCCGTCATACTGTTAAAAGTGATGAGTATGTGTGAGTTTGGGTGTGTGTGTGTGTGTTTAAAATTTCTTTGCGACAAGAAAACCTGCAGACAATAACGAATTTGATTGAAACTGTTAACGAACCCCGACGAAGCCTAAAATTTCGTAGAATTCGCTACGCTCGCAAACATTCGTCCCTCTAGGAATGGTTATCAGCAGAAATGAATACGATCAGAGAAGGGTTCAAACTAGGGAGAACTATACTCTACCTGGTGAAACAATGGCAATGCATTGTCAAAGTCAAGATAGATAATGGTAATTGAAGAGATTATGCAGAACCAAACCACGAACACGTGGTTTTTGACATTTGATTCTTAAACAGTCTGTACGAAAATTGCAACATAGCGTCCAAAGAAAGGTTTGATAAAAGCCATTCTCTTAAACTTCTATCCTAATTTCAGCTGAGGACATCTATAGACATCAAAGGAAAGTCTTCTTGCTCATATGTATTTAGTCCATGTCATTGTAAGATTCCATCGGCTGAACCAACGTCATTAAGAAGTTATTAAGAAGTTATCCGTGAATAACATGTTTATACAAAAATTAGGCACAAGAATAATGTGTTAAAAGGTATGACCTCGGGTCCTTTTGATCGTGAAGCAGACGCATTTCTGACTGAGCCAACTCACCGTCCTTTGAAAATCCGAAAAATCTTCGCTTTGTCCACTCCATGTGACTTTGTCATGTTTTATGTTGTTAAAACTAAAGTAACTGAGTAGTCATTGTTGATTCTTTGTTGTTTTCATAGCACATCAAAGGTGCTGTCAACCATTGGGAGCAGCGATTTAACAAATGATCGAGTTTTATCGCGTTTGATGCATATTTGTAGGTCAGTTGTATCACAAATTATCATACCGTATGAAAATTTCGCAATAAAGCCTAAAATATAAGGAGATATCATTATTTTTCATAATAAACCATAGCTGTATGCTCGACAGTTTATTCACATTTTGTATGTTCAACAATACATAACATCGATTTTACTGATTAACATTTGTACATTGTTTGTTTCTATCCTAACTCACATTTTAGAACTATTTTCAGGTACTAAAGCTGGGTTTTTGTTTCATCTACCATAACGCCTTTTATTGCAGACTGTATAAAGGCAAGCGTAAGTAAATTAGGTTATATGTATTACACATCTGTGTGAGAATGTGTGCATTTGAGTGCTGGCAGCATATTAGATTAAAATGTCACTTGGGACGGGGCTGTGTGTCATAATATGAAGAGTTTTATCTCATAACGATCTAAAAAACAAATAAAATAAGAAAATACAGGATATTTTTAATCGTAACTTCTAGAATATTCCTTTCTCGCAAGTGTGGCATTACTGGAAAGGTTGAATTTTGCTCTCTCTGATAACGGACTTACTTTGAAAGGATTAAAAATTGCAAGTTTTGCAATAAAACTCCTCATAAATCATGCCTACTCGCTGAAGGCCGATGGTCACTGCAGTGACTGGGCGGGTCCTTTGAATCAGTCACACGGCATTCCTAGAAGAAGCGGACAAAGCAAATAATACAATGCAACCTTAAAATCGCAAGCTACTCCCATGCAATTATTGTAAATCCAGTTGTTCGTTGGTTGTGGTGACATGTCATCACACATTCACCGGTGTACAAGAAAATGCAGCCAAATTGCGTCCCCGAGATGACAATCGACTCAACTCTGATTGCAATCTCTTGCACTATCAACCATAAAGTCAACAAAAGCGGCAGTGCTGGCTCTATCCTTTGCAGTACTGCGTATTTGCGTATTATCTTCTATTTCACTCTCATGATTACTGTTTTATAATAATCATAACGATCATTAATATCACAATTATGGAATCAATATTATCACTATCAATGCCATTACTTTCATACTTTCATCAAACTACCTCGACGAATGTCACCTCCAAATTTTAAAGTTATTGAATATCAAAAGGGCGCCATCATAACGATACAATCGTAATTGTTGAGAGCTTCCATTGTTATGATTGTATAGAAACAATCTTTTTCGATAAGTTGTCTCTGCAGTAGAAATTGTGAAGTGATTTTTCCTCGCCCCCCTCCCCTCTCTCTCTCTCTCTCCTCTTTCTCTCTTTCTGACACACACACACACACACCAACAAGCACATACACATAAACATTCATGAAATGCTGTATATTTTCTGTATACTTTTCCAGGAATACCAGTGGTAAATTCCCTAGAAAACGAGTGCTATTGTTACCTCTACACTATGGATGTTCTGACGTTCTCATTTGTCCCTGGACCATCTTCTAGAAGCCGCCGGTGGAAGACGATTGGTGACGAAAACCACACGAGCCGAGTTCAAACAAGTTCTCGTGTTTGTTGGTGCCGCTGACCGGAAATCCGTGCGACGCGGGCGGTACGAAAGAAACCTTTTCCGACGTTATCCACTGACCATTGAATGGCAAACTATGTGCATTAAGCTTCAACCTAGAACTCTAATAGCCAGTAATACCCAAACAAAAGTCGGTATTGATGGTTGTCATTCTGCACGATGATTGGCGATGGGACTCCTTCCGTTCCTTACAAGTCTTCCAAGGAAGATAGCGGCCGCCTTACAGATAGTCGCTTTGTGGTCGGCACGTCTGATCGATCGAACAACAAAGTTCTCGCTAATCGGTTTACGCCTCTAAGAATGTTAAGACAGTATAATTACCGTTTACAGACTATTTAGGCAGCTGAACAGTTCGACGACTCTCAAGTATTCAAGTCTAGGTTCAGTGACCTAAATCTCAGTTCACTGATGTTGCCAAAAGTTTTAGTAGAAAGAGTTTACAAGCACTATTTTTTATTGAATGCAATGCCATTGTCGTTTATTTCCATCCAACAAAAGGATAAAACAAAATACAAAGCATACATTTCACAAGTCATATTGTTTAAGCAATTAGTAAGAAGTACATAATGTATTGTGATGAAATTCATGCGCATTTAACAGTAGAATAGTCAAGAGCAGCAAAGCATACTTTGCAAGGTTGACCCCCCCCCCCCCCAAAAAAAAGACAAAAAAGGTAAGTGCAACGACCTTACGAACGAGTTATGTTTCTTTTGATTACCAGATCGGTACGAAAATATAAGACATATTTGACACATAACGTTATCTTGGAAACAAAAATCTTTACGCATGTTGTGCAATATATTTCAAAAATATTCTATATGGATAAGATGATTTCACTGTTTTGGGTAATGTAGTGTTATTTCCAAAGAAGTAGTCCACCTTAAACAGCTATTCCAATAAAAAAAAAAAATTGCGAAGCATTTAAACCAACGAATATGCACAACATCGAAACCATAGGATTTGCACATCATTTGATCCGTGTATTCGCTTTCCAGGATAATATGGGTTAACAATCACCCAGACCAAAGCATCGCTGATTTAAGTAGACACATAACTTATTCACACATCATAAAAATCATATAAAATTCAAGATGGTTGCAAGATTTTATTTTCTAATTGTCATTTTTTTTTTGTTACCTAAGATGATTGTTAAACATAACAGGAGACTTTCTTGAATGGAAACATATAATTGTGTGAAATAATAAAAAGACCCTTGCTTTTCTAGGAATTACATGAAGTGGATTGAGACCCGTTTGCAAGACAACTCTCCGTATGTTTTCCTGGCGTCAATCACAGTAGATGTACACAAGGCGTTCTGAACTTTGAAGGCGGGGAAATACTAAGCAATTATTGAAGATTACGTCACAGACGTATCAATGTCAGAAGAAAAGATGTCAAAGTTAAGTCGTACATCTTAACCACAGAGGAGATAAATAAGAGGGAAAATCTTTGATATATAATATGTCATATTATGAAGTAAAACAAAAAATCGCGCTATGTGGCATCATTAATCATGCTGTTCAAGAAGTACATCAAGTGCTAAAACGTCAGCTGATGAGCTTCTTACAGGCACAAACCAATGGCAAACCGTCTCTACTAGAATCGCTTAAATCCATCATGCACAATGGGACAGTAAAGAAACCTTACATGGATACAGTGAGTCTTAGAACTGAATAGTTTCGCTGGAAAGCGTGCACCGATTGTTGTTGCAAAGATGTCTGATTGTTATATTTTGTTGTTGCTGTTGTTCTTATAGAGGTTAATTTGGTTTTGTTTGCTAAGGGGAGTCGGCGTACTCTGACCTATCTATTAGACTTTTCTGTATAATTCTAAAGAAATGAAGTTGCATCTTCTAGATTATCTTGTCACGATGGTGTCTTTTCATGTGGGATTAACAAAGAAAGAAAGTGCATCGGAGTTAGAAATGACCCCATTGTAGACTTAAACAATTGCGTTCCGAGCAACACGTGTTGGGCAGAACTTTGTTTTGATTATGTTGCATTCTGTGCCGAAATACCCAAATGCCTTTTACGAACGCGTGCAAGTCAATGTGATCATTCTTTTTATAGATGTGTATCTGTAAAAATACATTCAGACATTAACTATACTAGTTATTGTGAATGCATATGCATTTCAATATATTAAAAACCCACACTTGAATGGAAATGATACCTCCTATTTATTTTAGTATTCTTTTAAATAATTTCTCTTTTTTATGGCTTTTTTCTGACGTACATTTCACTTGCATTTCGCTGTGTTTCACCTATGGCGAAGATATCTATAAAGGCTATTTCCATTAATAATTAGGCCTGTAGTATTATCGCAGAAGTGAAATTACTGCACTCACAGCTTGAACACTTTGACACGAAGCAAATTGCTTCAGGTTTTGAGGCTTTTAAAGACCCATAGAGTCGTTGATTAGGTAGAAAGTAGTGGTTATCGAGCAAATCTGTCATGAACAAACCAACCAACAAACAAAATAACTAGAAGACGTTGTTGTACGTTCTAATGGGCGAAGACTCGCGCTGGTGAGAACATACAGAATGTTCCTTCCAAAGCGTCAGAAATGCTTAGAGAGAGGTTATGAGATCCGAGACGACGTCAGCAGCATTTCAATCCCTTTGATCAAAATATTGTATATTTTAATGTCAAAAAGAGTCAACCTCTATCATATCCCATGGGTCAGTCATAGTAAAATGTTGACAACAGCGCGTAACTTCAACTGGAATCTCCCGCGGCTGTCATTTTATGTACAACATTACCACCAAGCCTATATATACGAAATGGAAAGAGAAGCTCTCTGAAGTGTCTTTGAGCCTTATGTACACGAAGTGCGAAACTATATTACATAATTTCGTTGCCAACATCTGAAAAAGTTTACTCTATCGATCACGCCAATATTATACGTTAAGTACTTCATAATCCACATGTTGGCCAAACAGTAGTAATAGCAACAGACTAGAGAAATTGGTTATTTTAATTCATTTCATTTATTCATTTCCTTTTCAACAAAGAATATAAAACAAAACATATCATGCCAAAAGAGAGGAAAAATACATTATATACATCTTGAAATGTATAAATGTAATATTGTAATATAAAAACACAATAAATTGTGAAGCTAAGATGCATGATACTTACTAAGTAATGTTGAGCAGGTATATTGCAGAGAAAGTGATTATTTGTTTACCCACCCTTTGAATAACCTGTAGAAAACTCTTCTTTTTTTTTTACTGGCATGGTAGACTGTTCGTGATTTTGCCCTCTTGTGTTTGGGTCAGAGAAGGTTATAGGGTGGAGGGAGAGATGTTGAACGTGAATAAACCCTAAGTAGTTGACGTAGCCAACGTCAACCCCATCAGTAGGCCGATACTTATTCATTAATCTGCATGTGTATTATACACAGGAGTTTATATTCTTCTTGTGAAGCATGATTCCCTTTATGTAATAATGAATAACATTAAGAGTAGTTAGATTAGGAATGTCATTCTTAATGCATGTGCACAAGTAACAGTTTGCCTTGTTATAATTTTTCGCCATTTTCATATTATTCAATGCAATCATCTTCATCATCTTGGCCAAGTCTTTCGTTGCACACATGCGAACGATAATGCAACTTCTTTCCCTTTGGCACACAATCAGACCACCACTGATATATAAAAACAGTTTTTCCCCGATTTTGATGATACTTTCACAAACATCTGATTATTGTCTCTAAGAAATTATTGCAAATGCATTATGAAATGGTTTACTGTTATCTTCACACCAGCTAGGGCATGCCTCACATTGCCAATCTAGGGCTTGTTGTTTGAATACTGCAGCAGATCCCGAGCAGCCGCTGCCCATTATCATTCATCTTTCCCGTGCCTTGGTGGCCGAGACAAGAAGGCCAGGTCTTGTATTCAGCTCCCACTCGAGCACTAGGAATAGTCCTTCAGTGCTGGGGATCCTGGATATCATCTCATCCAGTTCTTCATAGAACGGGTCCTTGGTCTCTGGGATGGAGCAGACTCGGTGCATAATGTTGAGGATGTTGACGAAGCCCACTGTTGTAGATAAACGCAGAGTCTGCCTGTTGATGGTTCGATGGTGGAAGTCAGTGAATTCTTCACGGCAAAGCTCACCCAGTGCTGTCTTGGGTCGTCCTGTGACAGCCCCTTCCAAAAGAAGGTGTAATTGCATGGCCTCTTTGATGGAACCACTGTCTGCCAGGCGGGTCTCCTGTAGGCAGGCAATGTCAATATTTAGTCTTGAAAGTTCCTTGTCGATAACAGCAGTCTTTCGGGCATCGTTAATCTGTTCGATGTCATCAGTAAGTCCAGGACACATGGTTCGAACGTTCCAGCTTTTCTAGTCGAAGAGCTGGAGTCCTCATTATCATTTCTTTACTTCTCTTTTCCTATTTGCCTGATGCGAGATTTACAACTTGCTTGTCGGATTGAGCTTCTAACTTCTCACATTGTGTTGATGTCTTGTGACGCGTCACTTAAGTGTCTTCTACAGAGTGCTGTCCAGATGTCAAGTTCCCCCTATCAGCGTTGCTGATGTAGTCGAAAAGGAAGGACGAACCAATACAATTTGGCACCAGCGCAGCTGCAGGAGTTGCCGGAAGGTAACGCAGTTGCCCACCCGTCTTAGGGACTCCACTCCAGATTTCTGTAGGGTTTACTCCCTAGCATTTTCTTCTCCCGAAGATAACCACATGGCAGTCAGGGTAGGCCCACTGCACCATGAAAATTATTCCTGTAAAGGTGGTTAAAACCTATTGACGCATTTTGAATGGAAATATAAAACATAAATGCGAACCCAGGCAACATAATTATTAACTTACCCCATTTGACTGGATTCTAGCAGAAGAAGTGAATGCATTTGATAGTTCCTGGTACATTTTGCAGAATTTATATCAACAAGGCAGTTCTTAATTTTCATAAATTAATCTTTCTGAACATGTTCCAGTAGCTCTGGGACTGACTTTAAAAGCTGCATGCGGAAATTGAAAAAAAATAATACTTTATACCAATCCCTTTATTTTCATACTAAATAGCTGCATTTATTGAGAAACAAAATCTTTGTTGTTTGCATTTCTTCTTGGACTAGGGAAAATTCCTCAAGGTTTGAAATGATATCTCGGTTAAGAAAGAGCTATACTCCTAATGTGTTTTGCATGTGTGGCTTTAACAGATATTACACGTAAAACTGAATAATCTCCAGTTTTCTTCGTTTGCGTCTAATGAAGTTTGAAGTGTTATTTTATTGGTTTAATCATGTGTGTTGAAGTTGCCTTGACCACGCAGTGTCTCGTCACTTTAGACTTCAATTGATTTCTTTTTTTTTTTTTTTTTTTTGATTGAATGAAATGTACATCGTTCTGAATCTTCAACTTTGAACCAACATTTTGTAATCAACTCGGCTGGAGAGTGCTGGGAGATTCTTCTTCGCACTCCCGACACTAACCGATAGAGATACCTTAGATCCCCGGAAGTAACACTCATTTATTCATATAGAGCGTAGGCAGACGTGTCTTCCTCTTTTTTCTCTCTCCCTCTTCATCTGGGCACTTTGTGTAATTACGGCTATATATCTCTTTATGTATGACATGTCTGAGATCACGAGAATATCATCATGTTACCAAAGCTGCCTCAGTTCGGTTCATTCAAAACTATGACATGTGTTGTTATCTATATTTCTTTTTCTTTAGTCCTTGTAGTATCTTCAGTTTTTCTTATTTTTTCTATAGCACTGAATACATTGTCTTACACTTAAGACTAAAAACCGTGTTCATGGTCGATTGCTCCTTGTCTACTATATATAGAAAAAACTCATATTGTATGGATTTCCACCTTCTCTATTATATTTGTTTTATAGGAGGAATGCAGAAACGTATGAATGTATTAAATGTGGCTGAGTGTCTGGCTCGGTATAACGTATCTGCTTCTCAATGGCTCGCGCATTCGGGCGCGGATTCGAACCTAATTGAGTTTTACTGAGCAATGCTATGTGATCGTGCATCCCTTCTGCCAGAGGCACAACACTTAGTCCTTTGAAAAGTGCACAAAATAGAGATCCCGGGTGTCAGAGAGTGTCAGAGACCCATGCCCTCACGAAAAGAAGACCCGCTTCAGTCACTCATCGCAAAGTGAAGGGTGCATAACCCGGTGAAGTATGTCGCTCAAGTACTCACTCACCTGGACCCCATGGAAGACCAGCTAGTGCAGCTGAATAATATGGGTTATTCATTCATTTTTGTCTGATGGATAATACAAACAAACAAACAAACAAACACAAAGTCAGAGAATCGCACTCTGTGATTTGATCCGATATTTTGTCCTAAACTTGTCATAATTCATCAGTATTTCAAAAAGGCTACTCTTGTATTCGACATCCTTGCATAATGAGCTTTCTTCTGATAGTATATACAGGTCTTTAATCTTTTTTTTAAATGCCAGAAGACTAAATTGAATGTTTCTGTCTCAAACTGAGTTTGTTTGCTTGTTGAAAGATGTAAATGATGCCACCGTTTTTAAATCTTTTCCCAGTAAAAGAGTTGCAAATGTAATAAGTACAAGATTAGGATTCTGGTGCATGTTTATCCCAGGACTTGATGGGTATAATAACGTCCTTGTCCTAATTTATATATATTATCTATACAGCCCTCGCATGACGCCGGCTGATCAAGAAATAACCATGAAATCAACTACCACTTTTTAGTGTTTATAGTTCAGATCCCTGTCTGTCTCACACTCATGTGTAGGACCCTTTACATATTTTTGCAGTAAGCCAATCGGATTATACAGGAACATGAAAGTAGAACGCCTCACTATGTTCAGATGGACTCTACTCCAGGGAGCAAATCAAATCAGAAACAATGAGAGCATTCAAGTAGATCGTTCAAGCTTCACGTGTTGATATACAACATTGATGTTGATCAAAGACGCGTGTGCATAGATGAAATGATGATGTTATAGTTTCTTTGTTTGTCTAAAAAAAGCGTTTCTTATTTCTGCGATATGTGTGTTTATGAAAATTATCAGTATTTGACATGATCAGTAAAGTCCCTGGTTTTAATTGGCTGAGAAGCTCTGGTCACTAATTGTTACTACGGTAATTGTCAGAGACTGACAACTTTCATGAAAGGGTGCCCTGATCTGATTCTTAGTTTTTTGTTTGTTTGTTTGTTTGTTTTGTTTCCGGTCAAATAGAAATAAAAGAGAAAAAATATCGACAATTCACCCTGCAATTGAGTAATTGGTAGTGATAATTTTTTCGCTTGTCCTGTTTGTTGGTTTGAGTTCCTCTTGCTTAAACAGGCATTTTGAACTACACATGACTTCATCCTATACTTGCGTTGTAATTGATTTTTGGAGGTGTGTTTCTGTCAATATGTTTTACTTGTTGCACTCTGTTTACCAACATACATTCTCTCCCAGGGTTAAGACGCAGAGTGGTTCACATTCAGAGAACTCCGCGGAGCAAGCGAGCCAAGGACCCTTGGAATAAGCGGAACTATGTCCTCCTTACCATGGAAGGCATGTCATGTCGATTTCTTTCGTTTAATACTCAAACAACAAAACATTCGAGACGCCAGACGTGTCCTACACCGATCACTTACCTTTTAAATTAGAATAGCGAAGTCCCAATGGATGAAGTGGAGCTTGTGCTGGTGTCAGTGCCATCTCAACTCTAGTTGGCGTTTGCAGAATGGCCTCAAAATCATGGCGTATCTCCGGTAGCTAGTGCTGGGCCCAGTGCCAATAATCCTCTGCTGAAGCGAGCTCTACACTATTCTTGTTGGGTACTTCCGTGCTTACTTGCGGGCTAACACCAGCTCCTTAAGGGATATCAAATTGTTCATTTCAAGTTAGGTGTTGGTGTAAGGGTACATATTAACATGGCTCTTATTAATACAATAACTACCCGAAGAAAGTACACGAACACTCTGGACATGGCCACATAAATCTATGCCTTGGAGGAAAAAAAAAATTAAATCGTTGTATTTTGGAGATGTTAAGATATTTGTGGCATTTTGATTATTCTTACACATTACATGTTTAATTCAAAGCATTCATGGTTGCATCTGAATTTTCATATTTGAACTAAGAAGTATCACTTTTTTCTTTAGTCGTGCAATTCCTAAGCGACTTCTTGGTGGTGTGAAGATATTAGTTTTGGGGATCGATAACTATGATCAATATCGCCTGCGTTACTCTGACCTCCGGTGTTGGAACATACTAGTAAGCTCCGATCTTGGAAAAAAACCCCACAACAACAATAAACAAAATAAAACCATCGTCTTCCTGTCTATTGCAATTAAGAATGTTGTAATCACTCTGTTCAAGCAGGGAGGTTGGCCTACCTCCCTGGTTCAAGTAGCACCACACTTACAACCTGTTTCACAATGAAGGGGTGCTCAAAACCTCCTCCGTGTCCCTAGCAGTTGGCGGTTGTGACCATAGGCAAGGTACTCTGCCTAGTCCTTCGGACGGGACTCATGCCGTCCGTCACATGGTTGCTTGCCTACAAACATAATGCTTCGTTAGCTTTCATGTGAAACAAATCTATTTCAATCAATTCAAATTCTTATCCACTCGGTCAAAATCGGTTTTTAGTTTTAAAACAAAGAAAACAGAGTCACGTTGGAGATCACATGTACTGCCTATAAGACAACATTATAGCTTAGGAGTAAATTGGGTCATCTAAAGAGTCATGTCAGTGACCTGAATTTTAGCCGCCTCTAAAAGGGAATGACGGTAGGATGTGCGCATGTGCGTTGATAATAATAATAACTCAGAATTTATGATGATAATAATTAGGTACCTATATATGACATGATACGCATACATGCATATCGATAGTGAAATAAAGGGCAGCAATAAAAAGCTTATAATTAAACATCATGTATGCACTTTGCAACGCACACACACATGCAATCACACACACGTAAACACACAAACACACACACACACACACACACACACACCCTCACACACACACACACACAATATTTCTATAAACATTCGTTTATTTACAATCGCACTATCGCATGTATATCAACTGCATGTATATGAACCTATTCAAACGTTTGATAACACAAAACCATGTCTCTGAAAGTACGTTTGGGCATGTATCTGTGAACGTGTGCAAATACTTTACTACATCGATACATTCGTATCTTTGGAAGCGTAAACTTCCGTCCACTCTTGACAAACTCTTTCAATTTTTGTTGTTGTTGTTGTTGTGTTTGGAGGGGTTATTTTACGGTTGCAATGCTTTCAGCAACACTTTTCGTCCTCTTATGATGATGAAATCCAGTTCAGGTCAAATTGCCGAAGTGTGCGAAAACATCATCCTTAATTCAGAATAACAAGGAGACCGTGGTTACTGGGGTCGTGAGTGTGAAGTGACTAAGCTTAGGTATAACTCAACGTACAAAAATATAAGAATATGCAGGGAATTAGTTGACAAAGAAACACAAGGAATTATTACACATATAGGGAGGAAAGTAAAAAAAAACAACTCAAACAATTTATTTTAATCAAACAAAAGAAATGAGCATTACAAATGCACCTCAATAAAATGTGAAAATGTTGAAAAATTATTAATCACTGTGAATCCCGCTTAAACAAAATATGCACTTTGACTTTCTTTTTTAAAGTTTCTGATAGATTTAAAATGTGCGGTATCCTAAAAAATATCCTCAGAGTTTTAGAAGGATTTGTGGGATGTGATGGCGCCGCAATATGTAGTGGGCGGTATTCAAAGTGTGATGAAAATCAGAAGGCGTTAAAGAGAATCGATGTCACAGTTGACTTGCTTTCATTGATTTACTTGCTTGATCATTTCTTTTTAATGGGGGAAAACCTAAAGGATGTCTTTAGTTTAACGTCATATTTTGCACAAGACTATTAATACAACACCAAATACGTGAGAAACTAACTGAAAATGGGCAGAAATCTATTTCCGTGAGTCTCGTCAACTTGCCAGATTCACCCAAACTCCATTTTCTTGTGTGTGTATGTGTGTGTGTGTGTGTGTGTGCGTGTGTGTGTGTGTGCGTGTATTTTTTTTCTGTAGTATTTATCATCGGTGAAGGTGATATTATGTGTTATTGGTTGCGAGCGGGGAGGGGCAAGTTATTTCTGGAATAAACGTTATATTGATTTTGTCAGCAGCTTTGAGTTTCATGAGTTTGTTCGACGGATTTGTATTTGAATTAAGTGCTTGCGTGCGGGCAGATGCTGCTTTTATGCATACGGTCCATTATGTTTTACGTATCAACATTGGGAGGTTGTTCATCAGGAAGGAAGGTGGTATCGGTTCGGGTGTGTGTGTGTGTGTGTCTGTGAGTGTGTATGTGTGTGGGTGTGTGAGTGTGTATGGTGTCGGTGTGTAAGTGTGTGTGTGTTTGGTGAATGTGGGTGTGGGGTGGTTGGAGAAGGATAGTTATATACATGGTATGATAGATATTGGTAGGATTGATATTTAGGATAGATGGAGATTTGTTTCTGGTTGGGAGGGGAAGGGTTGGTCGTTTTGTTTTGTTTTTCTTATGAATGATTTCATTCTTGATTTGTATAATGTACTGTTTTGTTCTTTAATGTAGAATATGCCTTTGTAAGTGAGAAGATTTGGTACATGTAAAAACTCTCTTGTGAAGAGAATATGCCTTTGTAAGTGAGAAGGTTTGGTAGATGTAATAACTCTCTTGTGAAGAAATTGTTGGTAGGGTTGGTCTATAATCGAGTTATTTATGTTGAAGAGAGATTATTTGCAGTACATGTATAAAAATTGACAAATGGATTTGTTTGTGTTTTTAATTGCATTTGTACCGATTTTTGTTCATGTTACACCCAGAACGGGTTGATTTATGAATGGTTTGAATGAAATCAATAAATATCAAGGAAAAACAAAAAAGTGTGTGTGTTTTAGGGTGTGGGATCTAAGCTCGAGGTTGCCGACACAGCCATCACAGTCTTGTTCATTTGAATTTATTGATTTATACATTCAATTCAATTCAATTCAATAGTTTATTTATTTCCATCATCAAAAACCTGATTCAAAGCGGTACAAGTTGTCGATTTGTCTTTCATTCGTCGTACATGATGGAGACTTGATGATTCTTTGTGACTGGTGAGAAGAGAACACACCTGTACACATTCACTTCTCCTGTCTTCCCAAATTTGACCTTTTCTACCTTTTCTACCTTTCTCATGTTTGTGCGTTTGTTTGCTGGTGTGTTTCCGACACTGAACATCATTTTCAATCAACTATCACTGATACAGCAGATCGTGTTGGGACATGTGAGGAACTTTTGAGCAAAGGGAAAAAGAGAGAAAAGGGCGGAAAGAAGGAGGGGAAGAAATATAACATGATGAATTATAGACAAATCACGCATCAACGCCTGCGGTAGCGTGGCGTGTTGCCCAACAGATTATGATGGACGTGTTTTGGGGGACAATATGGCAGTATGCGGGGAAGTTGGGGGGTATGCACCTCGGAGCGTCCGGAAATCGGACTAGCCTCAAAGCAGCTTCCTGATCGATGGCCCAACGTGCATTATTGATGGCCGTATCATGTAGCAATTTGTCACTGTTTGTAAAAACAAAAAGCAAAGAAACAACGCACCGGGCAGCGAGACCAGTGGCATCCCCGTGGCCATTAGAGTGGTATATGGGAAGTCACGACTTACCAACAACAATGATAACAACAATAGAAAACACAACAAGACAGAAGAAAATAAGTAGATAACAATAGATAAGATTATGATATAAATAAATAGGAGCATTGGAAGGAAAAGGAAAAAGAATACAGTAATGAAGAGTTACACTCTCTCCAATATGTCACACCTCAGTGGATAATTGTCCATTACGTCAAAAATTGCAACAGGGTGCCTGTAAGGCAATATGTGTCGAATTGTGCTTTTTAACCACCAACGCATTTGTGAATCAGATTATTTGCCGTCGTAATATCGTCATGTTTGGTTCTTACTTGTTTTTTTTTTCACTATTGGCATATTTTGCAAACGATGCGCGTCATGCCGAGCACTTTTTCTTTATTTCAATGTGCTATAATGTATCCTAATGGTTGCATGTCTCTTAACTATGAGAAGTACGAATATTGCTCTGATGAGTCTAATATGTAATGTTTGCAATCTTTTCTGTCTTAACCGTACCCACTACTATAACAAAAACATGATCGGATCCTCCACAAATCGGTGCACGTTACATTTGAAATTGATAGGAGGAAAATAATTCATACAATTTGAGTGCAAGTAATAAATCAATGTCAAGCACTATCTTTACGTTGTTTCTGTTGTCTTTAAAAACGTGAAGTAACTTAAAATATTTCCTGTCAGTAATAATGTTAATACTCATTTAACTAGTTTGAATGGGCAACTCTTGTCATTGTGGGAGGGGAAGATTATTCGCAAAGCCAAATGCATAGTTCAATCAGTTTGAACGCCATAAATATGCTACCATGATATACTCAAGCTGAATCCCAAGAGCTCGTTTTGTTCTATTCTTTGAAAGGAAAACTTGAAATACTTCATAAAGATTTTTTTTCACAAGTAGTAGTTTAGGGACTACTGAGATGAATTTTCATTTCAGGTTTTTAGTTTCACAACAAGTTATGATTGGATTAGTTTTTGGCGAGAGAAACAAAAGAAAGAAGAAAATAACAGAAATCAGAAGACTTAGTATACCTGGAAATAACATGTGTATTTGCCACGTTCCCGCACGTTCGGCCAGAGATAGACATGGAAAAATAACAGAAAAAAAAATTAGTTGCGTAGATTACGTATATGTGAGACGCAGTGATGTTATCTCCCATAACGACTGCCTCATCGCCCTGCAAAAGATTCCTCGACAACCTTCTTCTTTTAAAGTGACATCAAAACAAACGGGTGTAATAACTCAGCAATGCACGATTTATATCAAAATGGAGGGGATGTAGTTGCTAAATCATAGGACGAAATGACTTGCACAATTATTTACATTTTTCTTTTTTTTTCTGCAAAGGATGTGAGGTGACGTCACCATTGCTTCATCTAACTGCCATGACTGTGTCGTTGCAAGAGATCATCTCAGTTTCGACAAAAAAACCCGCAATGTATTATTGTATGTGAGACTATGATAACATTTCGTAAGTTATGGAAATAGAAATTTGTTCAATTTTGTTATCTACTATCTATTTATCTATTTCACTATTCTTAAAAAGTTAAGTGGAGCCCACCCATAGAATTTTAATATACTTATAGAACAATATCCAGCGTTTAGAATAGAGTGAAAGAGAGATAGAGAGACGCCGTCTGTTGTCTGTAGGTTGGAGTTCATGTAACGATGATTATTGATATGGAATGACCAACATCGTATTAGTAGTAAGGTGCACATATTTATTTATATTTGTGCTCAACTCATCCCTGAAATCCACGAACCATACGAGGCACCGTGCATCACTAAACACGTCTCAAAACAGATTGACGTAGTCTGCCCTCTAAATCAATACCGACTTTTCTCATTATCTGCGTTACTGTTTGAACCACAGCTGATTTGAAGGACGAACAAATTTCGGGTTCTTCCGCAGAAGGTTAAACAATCTCAACAAGTGATCTTTTGAGAAATCGATACATCACTATAGCCGTTCAAAAACCTGTTAGCAGTGTGTCGAGTTTGTCTGAGCTTGTATACAAGTGCTAAGAGTCAATCACGGAAGCACTGAAGCCGACAATCTCTCATTCAATTGATTAATCGATCGAGTAAAACGAACCGCATATCAACACTTAGGTCTGATTGGCAAAAAAAAAAACAAAAAAAAACACACACACACACACAACAACAGCAAACAAACAAAACCAACAACAGCAACAGCAATAACTGTGTTTTGCGTTATCGATTATTGTGTAATTTTCCTGCTTTGTAAATACAAGGATAATGTATCGAGGGTTCAAGTTCTGCATAAGAGCCTGTAAAACTGGGTCACAGAAAGCAATCTTGACTATCACGAATCAACGAACCTTCAGTGATGCGTTAATGGCATTAGGTCGGACAGATAAAATTCTGCGAGAACTTACAGATCTTCAGGAATATTCCTCCCCCCCCCCCCATCATTATTGTCTGATCATTCGGGATATCAAAGAGAAGTAGGGGTGATGATGATTTACCAGATGATTGACTGAGGTTTCTCCCTAGTAGCTGCAATCCACAATTTCGACGAAAGTGACCCAGCAATGCACGATGCCATACTTCTAAGCTATTACTGTACTAAATTAACAGTTTCCCATCTCTGGTATCACAGCGGAGGTCTTATTGAAAGCTTTATAGCGCGCTGTGTGCGTCACCAGGGCAGACGTGTTGTGTGGCGCCACAGAGCCAGTATTTTTTTATGCGTATACATAATGTGAGTGTGTGTGTGTGTGTGTGTGTGTGTGTGTGTGTGTGTGTGTGTGTGTGTGCGTGAGCAGGTCTCCGTGGGTTTGTGGTGGCATGTATATTACAAAATATGTTATGATAATGGTTTGCTCAATTTGAACCGTGACTTGAAAGATAATGTGCTGATTATTTGCTATCATTACGCACCATTTTTTTTCTTTTTTCGTGTGTGCATTCTCTTGTTACTATGAACGAAAACAGCATTAATAAGTTGCATACATACTTTTGTGTATGTGGTTAAGTTTCACTGTTATGAAATCTATATCATCGAACGAATTCAATTAAGATTGAAAAGAAAAGAAAAAACACAAACGAACAAACAATACAAGCGCGTGATGTCAGTGAACCCACTTGTAAGCGAAAGCCAATTTCGTGTTCCAGAACTGGACATGCATGAAAACTGTTCAAGAACGAGATGCGTAAGGTGTGATTGACAACTCGACTCAAATGTCAACTTAGTGTATATCGCGAGAATAACAAAAAAGGCGATCGAAGCCAATTGCTACATTCAGATTATTGGCGACCGAATGGTCCTTGGAGTTAAAAACAAAAAACAAAACAGCAGGATAAGTTCTTTAACCGCTAATGGCCAACGCGTGGGGAGGAGGACGAACGGTACGGTCAATAAGGTACAGTTGTAACACAAAGTGTAAAAATGTTTATTTTCAGGGGAAGCGTAGCGTATTTTATTTATCCCCCTATTGTGGACGGTTCCGAATATAATGTCACAAGAGGGCGCAAACGAGAGTAATACCAGAGCGGGTTGATAGATCTATCAACCCGCTCTGAGTAATACTAGTATCCAGGATGCTCACTGATAATAAGCCAGTTCGGAGTTAGCTCATGGGCACGTTGATCCGAATGACCTTTCTTTTCTTTTTCTTTTTTCCTCAGTCGGTTAAGGGGACTTCACTCGTTTCCAGAGCGATTAATGCATATAAGCTTTACGTAACAGTGTATGCTATTCATCAATCGTCGTCTCTTGAACCCTAGTTACATGAGAGGCAGAATGAGTCCGAATGCTGACGGAATGAAAACTATTTGTGTATTCCCGGATGTTCACAGTGCATTCCCAAATTTCTGACTGCATTTTGAGTGAAGTCAAAATATTCGGGCCCATTCTTGTGGCTGGTCCGAATGTTTGCTTGTGCTTAAAACTTTCAAAGTGCATTCGAAGTGGAAATATCACTATAGAACGATTTTCGAATGGTATCCTACAATTGCAATCTGACTCCATTCTAAATATGCTTACGGCATATTTTAAGAGCATTCGAAACAGATCGCATTCGAGGGAGAACCTAGGCACCAAGCCACTTTAAATCCCATCAAAATATTCAAGAGCGCCTCGAATGAGCTAGAATGCACGTTGAATGCATTTCCTTTGGTTACTCTTCCATTATTGGATGGTCATGATTATGATTCACATTAAATGATTTTTGCAAGGTATACATGTGTACAAAATGTCTTAGAAATACAGGTTCAAGCATAGCAACGATTAAATTAATGCAGACATTTTGTAGAAAAGAAGATTAATCCTATCCTTTTCGATAACAGGAGTATGCTTTTCAATAGTAATGAACCAATTTTTTGATGCTGAAATATCTCAAAAAGGTATATTTCAAGGAACAGAAGCATCAAGGAACATCATTTTGAAGAATCGTAGCAGGTCATTTTTTAAGACCATTCTTTCTCAATAACTTGGGCCTTACCACTAAAAGGCTGGTGAGGATTTGAAAGAGAAAACAAGGCAAGTGCCAAAATATGTCTCGCCCCTTCGTGCAGAAGAAATCAATGTTTTTCTAACTCCCGAAAGTTCATTGACCACACCTATGACCTTTGACTTTGTGGTGACCTTCAACTCCCCAAGGGACATTTACCAGCCAAGTTTGGTCACAAACGGACACATGGATCAAAAGGTATGAGCCATAATCGAAACGCGCCTTAAAAACTTAACATTGGGCTCTAAAAGTTTGTTGGCCCCTGTCTGTGATCTTTGACCTTGTGATGAACTTCCACTCCCCACGGGACAACTACCATCCAAGTTTGGTCACAAACGGACATAGGGATCAAAAGTTTTGAGCCATAATTGAAATGCG
Source organism: Diadema antillarum (assembly GCF_040938485.1). Classification (NCBI taxonomy): domain Eukaryota; kingdom Metazoa; phylum Echinodermata; class Echinoidea; order Diadematoida; family Diadematidae; genus Diadema; species Diadema antillarum. The sequence goes on from NW_027270899.1 coordinate 775,552, forward strand.
CCATAAAGACTTAACATTGTGCCCTAAAAGTTTGTTTACCCCTGTCTGAGACCTTTGACCTTGTGGTGACCTTCAAATCCCCCAGGAATATCTACCATCCGAGTGTGGTCACAAACGGACATAGGGATCAAAAGTTATGAGCCATAATCGAAACGTGCCGTAAAAAAACTTAAAAGGCCTTAAAGTTCATTGACCCCTACCTGTGACCTTTGACCCTGAGGTGACCCTCATGTTTGGTAAAATGTGTAACTTTGTATAACCACTCTTTCCTCCAAGTTTGATTGAAATTGAAGTCCTCAGTACAGAGTTCAAGTTTTTGTAGTGTTACGGACGGACAGACGCCGCAGGCGATCCCTTAGTCTCCTCGCATCTCCAGTGGGCTCGACGAAAAAAAAAAAAAAAGAGACCCGCGGGTCTAGCACTCACCTGAGTATCGCAAGTTCACCTTTCACGCAGTCACTAATCTAAATTATTCACAGCTCTACCAAAATTTGACCAGGCATTCTCAAGTAGAAGATGAAAATGTACAATAAGGGCCCAAATTTTTAAAGATTCCATAATTTGGGGGGATTATGGCCCCCTGGGGCCCTCTGGGTGGGGCATGGTGCCCATTTTGATAAATTGAGATCCTAACCCCCCAAGGGATGCTACCTGCCAAGTTTGACAAAAATCCATTACGAGGTTTTCAGGAAGAAGATAACAATGTACAATTCAGGCCCCTATTTGGACCTTCCCAACCCCCCCCCCTTCCCCCGCCCCTGCCCCCCAAGAGGGGCACTCCTGGATCTACTCTGATCAAACTTGAAACTACATTCATTAATGTACTCACTCATAGTATTATCTTAGCTCTATAACTTCTGATTCTAGAGAAGACTTTTAAAGATTCCTTCATTTTTTTTGGGGGGGGGGTTTGGCCCCCCCCCCCCCCCCTGGGGGCCCTCTGGGTGGGGCATGATGCCCATTTTAACAAATTGAAATCCTAACCCCCTAGGAATGCTACCTGCCAAGTTTGGTGAAAATGGGTCATGGGGTTCTCAAGAAGAAGATGAAAATGTACAATTTAGGCCCCATTAGGACCCCTCCCCTCCCCACCCCACCCCCTCCCCTTGGTCCCAGGGGGGGGGGGCACCCCGATTCTGCCAAAAACAAACTTGAAACTACAGTCATCACTGTACTAACTCATAGTATTAACTTAGCTCTATCACTTCTGGTTCTAGAAAAGAAAAATTTTACAGATTCCTTAATTTTGGGAGGTTTGAGGCCGCCCTGGAGGCCCCCTGGGTGGGGCATGGTGCCCATTTTAACAAACTGAGTTCCTAACCCCCTAGGGATGCTACCTGCCAAGTTTGGTGAAAATCGGTCTTGGGGTTTTCAAGAAGAAGATGAAAATGTAAAAAGTTTACGCACGCTGCACGCCGGACGCCGGACGCCGGACGCCGGACGAAGGGCGATCACAATAGCTCACTTGAGGCTCAGGTGAGCTAAAAGTCATATCCCTGGACTGGAGTAGATACAAAGAATATTAAAGAACATGGACACAGATAATTTTGAAATAGAATTGTTATGTTTGGATGATTACAGAAATTGCATGAGTTTATAATTCTTTAGACGGTTACATGGTAACTTCACTGAACAATTTCAAGAAGATTACACATTACATGATACATAAAAACAATGATCCCATTTTGGTAGACACATTGCCATTCTGAGTTATCCTTCATCCATTTTTTAGTCCTTTTTATTTCAGTGTCGCTTTGATGCCGGCTCAATGTTGGAAAAAAACTTAAATAATTGAAACGTTGGGGAAAATTTGATAAATTCCAAACATTGTGAAATGTCAATCCATTTCCTCAATCACAAGGGAAAAGCAGTGCAGCTACATCAATGCCACTTAGGATTCAGTTCAAATCATGCATTCCCAGATCAATGTCTTCTCGTTTCTCCAGTTTTCACTGCAAAACTAAAAATAGAGAACATTTACTGCTTGTACATGTTTGAAAATAGTACCCTTGCATATATTTGACTACATACCGCTAAACAACCCCCCCCCCAAAAAAAAAAAAAAAAAAAAATGAGAAGATATGCAGCCAAAACTAATTCCCCAGTACAATATCTATGTACAGTGTAACATTATAAGTCATTGGCAACACCACGTACCGTTAATGGGCAAATCAAAATACCTTACAATGGAATCAGTCGTACAACTTGTATATCCAGTCAATAGGCACAGAGTACCAAAGTGATGATGTCACAGTCATTTGTTATTGCTTGGATTGGAACCAGGTGCAAGCTTAGTTAGAAACAATGTGCACAGACATGTGGGGTTGTTTAGAACCAGTTTCCATGGCAATGAATGGTGATGACATCATGCGTTAGTACTTTGTAGACCATGTGAAATTGCACGAGTACATAAATGTGGTACATGTACTTTATAGAAAGCAAGAATACCATGGTGTGGCACAACAAGGATTTACAATTACATTGAATACATGAAACGCAGAATAAAGTTGCGTGTGTTGCTCCTAGTAGAGTACAAGTATTGGGACACTAAAAAGACACCTGAACTCAGTGATGTAGGATTCCGATAAAACTTTATTGTTATCATCTATCTTTAATTCTCTACTACCCACCACATGATTTTCACATCACATAGTCACTTTCATTGTATGCATTTAATCATAGTTATATGATGAAATGCCCATTATACTGTAACATTCAGAAACTGTCCTCCCATCTCTTTGAAAGGTAATGCAAGAACATAATATTATAAACATGCAATATATCTTGACATTCACAAACAAAACTAGCCTATTAAAGCACTAAGTGGCAAGTATTTTTCAGAGACTAAAAGACCAATTTGATTTTGAACCACATGGACATCATCAAGGGCAGTGACTTTTGTGCTAGAGGGGCATAAACATCTATCAGTGCACTTTGCACCAATCAAATCCATGTACATGTGAAAGAAACACATTTTAGCACCTTGAAATCAACTTGTGCACATGTGCAAGAAGATCAGTATCATTTACCAAGACTTACCAAAAAACTTGCTTCACTTCTTTGAAATATAATTTGATAACAATAAAAGAAATACAGGTAGCTGTCAAAAATATAATGACAATATTATAATAGCATCATCTCTATCATAGTTATGTTCATTGTTGCCATCACAATTATTACCACCATCATTGAAGTACTGATGTGAGTTCTCCACATAGTTGAGTGTTTTGAGGCAGAAAAGGATACAAACGAGATATCTCAGCTTTATACACTCGTAGAGGAGCATAACATTGGTGGGGTGACAAAACCTCGTATCTCAATATTTGGTGAAAATGAGTTTTCTTCATTATATTGAAGCTAGGAACCATTACTATGTAATTCCCAATCCTTATATGCCCATCTGCAAAAATAAGGTCACAAATGATAAATAAAAGTTGGCTGTTTCCATTGACTTACATGATATGACAGCCATGTTTTTTAGCTCTCCTGAACATTTGACATTTTTGAGATAGGAGGTTTTGTCACCCCACCAACGATAACTTGTAAACAAAAATCTTTCACGTGGATTTCAATTCCTTTTACAAAAACTATGCATCCCATATGCAATGAATGCCAATGAGATTTAGAAATATGGGCATATCTACTTGGAAACGAGAGAATCACTAGGCTAAAAACTTGTCTCATACACTTTATCTAATGATGAATAAAGATTGGAACTTCCACTAGAAACCAAACCCACTTGACAAGTAAATCTGTTAATTCATAACAACAGAATATTCTGGTACCTGACATTCTTCATCATAAACATCACAGTTCTCTACCTTCAGTTCATCAATAAATATCTAAAAGCACTCTAAAAACGCAATAATTTCTTTCGTAAAGAGCAGCACATATGCTTCATTTCTAAATTTAACATTGCAGGTGATCACAAATTTTCCCCATCAATATGCATTTCTGACAATTCCACTTCCCATTTCTGTTTGGATAGATATTAGTGTATAATAACCATCTTCAAGTTTTCCTTTCCACTGTTCATTTGCTTTGTTTCCATAAATCATTACAAAGATAGGCAAACAATTCATGATGTGATGCCAGGGAACATGCTCCCGTTTTGACCACCCACAATTCACAAACCACCACAGATTAGCAACCACTGAAGACACATGATCATTTTTGATCTGCCACTATTACTTCTGACACAAATCTGAACTACCTGCAAACAGCCTCCTTGAAATGTGAGTGTCTGAGGTTCAGGCTGCATGGGATCAGGGAGGTTTTTGTCTCACCTCCCTGATGGGATCCCCCTTCATTCATACTGGACAATAAAGAGCTTCAAATATGCTTCTGAAGGGGTATGAGCTGTGGCAAATTGTAAAAATCACATCATGTGACCTTGATTACAATCAGCATTGGATTCCCAAAAATCAGACAACATGACAGTCTTATAATTAAGCAGACGGGTGAAGGTTGAGGTGTAACTTTTCTTCAATTTGTCTCCCTCTAGAAATGAAATATAGATCAGCTGTTGCGATCTTACAAATTTCATGTGTAGAGCAAGACAAATTGAAGTAAGTTCACACGTCATGACAGCCTTACTAGGGATTATTCTTGCAACAAATTCTGATTTAATCTTATCACAAATTTGTAAACCATCCCTTGATAATGTGAAATGTTGGCTAGTGACTTTGACATGTGACCTTAAAACTCTGACATCAGAAACGAAATATGGCAAGTCTTACATTTCTACATACAAATTATGATAGTTTCTTCAATATAATGCCTCAAGCCATTACAATTGTATAGTATTACCACTGCTACACCAGCAATTGTGCCCATGACATGGCCGAGGAGACATAAATGCCTCTACAACAATTATAAGTTTTAAGCATTAAAAAAATAGAAGCATGAAAGTTATGTTAGGCACTTGCAAGTTCCTAAAGGCACATCAGATCCATGTACATGGCAACTATTAACTCCACTGCCTCCTAAATATAATGCACATTGATACATCATGTATGCAGTTCCCATACTCTATAGGTTAAACTGGCAGAGTACAGTATTTCATACATGCAGAGGTTTTTTATATTCTTTGAAAAGTCAGCCTATTTATAGGAATATCCTTGAATATTGAGAAAAAAAAGAGAACTGTGATATCCCTACCTTTTTTGGTGGGCACAAAAGTTGTTCAAGCAGAGAGATGGCGTACAAAAGAATAGAGGGCGCAAACACAGTGATTTTTTTTTTTCTTCCTCAATGGGCAGACAGGGCTGGAAGGTCTAATCATTTGCTTGTTGTTTTTTTTTTTAATTTCCATCTGAGAAGATGGCTGGATAGCCCATATTCAGCTGCAATAGCTGGTCTTCCATGGGGTCCACCTGGATGTAAGGCGGGACCACTTCACCAAGTTAAACACCCTGCTCTTTGCAATGAATAAATGAAGCAGGCTCTTTTACGTGCATGAGTAGTGACTCTCTCACACACAGGGCTTCCATTTTATGTCCTATCCCATGGACAGAGTGTTTTGCCTCTTACTAGAGGGGATGGTATGATTACACACAACATTGTTCAGTGGGACCCACGAATCGAACCAGGGTCCTTTGGATCATGAGGCAGACGCACTACCGACTGAGCTAACTAAATTTCTTCATTGTGTGTTTGCATGCCCCTTGTACTTTATGAGGAATATTAACTGGAAACTGAGATATTGAAAAATATACCAACACTTTCACTATGATAAGACATACACAAAAACACACTCTTACACATACATGCACACACACACACGCACACACACACACAAACAAACACAAACATATGTACACATATGCAAACACATCCTACATTAGGACTACTAGTCAGGGGTTCTACTCAGCATTGATATTTAAAAGTTATTTTGCTAATGGTTCAACATTTCCTTCCTTCACATTTTTCTCCTCTCTACTGAGAGCTTTGGCTGCCCAACCAATTGGGCATTAGGTACATTACCAACCTCACTGAAACTCATACAATTGATATAACATGGTCTGTTACATCACACAGGCCAACCGCTTTGGTGTTAGCACTGATCTTTCAGACACCCCTGCCATCAATACCCTCCAGCATTGCCAGGCACCCAATTACAAACTTAGATGAAGATGACCACCATGGGTACTAACATCTTGCCCAAGGTGTAAGCGTTGGGCAGACTTTGAACCCATGACCTCCTCTTTCAAGTCCTGCATACCATCTACAACATTGTCTCTCAAAAAGAGCCCAGTGCTCCAACCAATGGGAGCCGATCAGAGCTAATCAATTTAGCTATTGAAAAACAAGAACATAACACTGCATTACAAAATGACTACTCTAACAGCAGGAGAACACGATTGACTATAACACTTCAGTTGCCTGTCCTCTTCATTAGAAACCTGTCTACCTCTTCCTACAAGCTATCATAACAGCATGATTAAAAATAGAGGTTTTTTAACAGAAGAATGTATACTACCTCTTCCCTCAAGCTAAATGGGTATGTCTAGAGGTATCACAGGCAATGAGTATGAGCAGAAACATGCTTTCAGACTATTTCATAGTGGGTGAGTATTCCTTTTCACATGTTGGCTTGGAAGGCTTTCACTGGAAGAGTTTGTGAATAGCATCACATTGTTGTAGGACAAAAACAGCAAAATATATGCTAAATGAAATCAGCTTCCTTTGACAGTAGGCACTGTAAGAGCAGTATAATATCAAAACAAAATGACTACAACCACTAAGTACTTGGCTACCTTGATTAACAAGTGATATGATAACTACATTTTGTACATAAATGATCATAAATTCTTCAAAATGCCATATACTGAGTAATGTTAATTTACACAAGGTGTAGTTTTTATCCCTGTAATCCTGGTTCTAAGTTATTAAACTATAAATATAGGCAAAATAAATGAAGGACCCTACACTGCAGTAAAAATGTAACAACCATTTCAATTCACAGGAAATGAGAGGATGTAATATTTTTGATATCTCATGATACAATAGCTAGAGGAATATAAAAATAAGTTGTAATTCATAACTTTAATTCAAATTGTTTCAGAACCACTAGTGACTGTTTGACACATTAAGTCTTTTGGGTTCACCTGATGTGGTTATGAAACCATCCTTTCCAGGAGAGGAATTATGTAGGCAGCCGTAATCATGACATCATGAAAAAAAATACAAATACAAATATATAAAATATAAAATATAAATACAGCTGTAGGTGTGTTTAAGTGTGTGACAGCTACAAATTTTGTATACACTTTCCATTGTACATGTCACATAGCAGCATTGTACTTTGCAGTATTCTCCAACCGTGCCTGCACTATGTAAAGTTCATCTATTTTTTGTCATTGGTGTACTGTGCTTTCTAGAAACAGTAATTTTTACCCTTCCCTATTCAACAAAAAGGGCAGAACAGTTTATAGGCTTTTGTTGGCAGTAATTGTTATCCCTCCCTTTTCATTTAAAGGCAAGGCAAGAAGTCTACGTATGTTTGTGAACTCGATAACGAAGCAAGAGACTGGTCATGTGTCGGATGGTTAGTGTATAGCACGGATCATGATAAATCCTTTTATCTTAATAGCTATACTGCCATGAGGAGAGGCTGGTTGCAAACCTGCCTGGTATCTTCTTTGCTGCATGTTACCCTGGAACATGAGGAGTTTGATGTGTCCTATACCATAGTTACCAGACACACCTTCTAGGGGTCAGTCTCCACTGTTCACTCTTACATTTTAGCTTTCTACAACAGTGCCAGTTACAACTTGAATCCCAGGACAGAAGGAGGAGAAGGAGGCTAAAGAGATTTTGGCTCCAAGCATGGCTGTCTGGAGAAAGAAAACTTGAATCCAGCTTTTAATGACAGGTTGATGAGAGAGTTACCAATTGAGGACACTTCATTATTCTTCCTTCTTTTCTTTTTTTTTTTGAGGATGGAAACCAGAAATGTTTGATGAGATATTGAGAAGAGTGGGGCCTAGAAATGAAAAGCAGGACGCTCAATTGAGGACACCAGCTTGAAGTATGCCGCCCATGGTTGTATCATTTCTAAAATTGGTCTAAAAACAAGGGCGATGGAAATCACTTTCAATGTGCTTGAGTTAAGCTATCGCCATTGCTACCACATTAAGGCCACGAATGTGCTGCTTTTCATGCACTGGTAAGGCAATTGTGATGCACTCTGACACCTCTGTATTCTCCTTACAGAAGTGTTGGATATGTTCAAAATTTTGTGCTGACCAGGAAGATAGTGACACTTCAGAAATGCTCAAATTACGAAGGAGACGAGGATTGTAGTGGAATCACCATTTTGTGAGATGGATGTTTCAGTAATATCTTGGGAGTAGGAATATGTGCTACTGGTCAGGATAAAGTTCAAGACATACAATGTTGCATATCAGAGGTTCACAACCTACGTACAACACAGTTTTGGTAAATATGTTTTAAAATGACTGCCTTAAACTTCATATCCATTCAAGCTTACGAATATGTGTTTCCATCTCTTTTTATTTCATAGCTTTATTTTCACAAGATTTTGCAAGGTTTTGTGAGCTGATGCGGGTTTATGCTCACTTAGTGAAAAAAGCTATGCATGTTGGCAATCCAGACAACCTCGAGTTCCAGTGCAATTTTGTCATGATACATAAAAATATGGGCATGTGTTGAGTTGGGTCAATTGCTTCCATAAAATATCTGCATGCTATGAAACCACACACATAACCCTCACCCTAATCATAATCCTCACATCAAACTAAACATTAAACCCTGTCAAAACCCCAACTCTAACCCTAAGTCCTTGGAGAAAATAAGAACGGAGCAATTGTTGCAGGAGCAAATGTCTTGTCACCATGGAGTTGAGGTTGTGTTCTCACATATCTCATTATGTCTTGAAATTTGCAATAACTGTCAAATCTCTCAAATTGACATTTGAATACCAAACCTCAATTACCAGCTATCATTACAATGATGTCATAATATTCCAAGTCTGTTAAACCAGATGCTGCCAAAACATTCCTCTTTATGGTGTTTAAATACACCAAACACTTGCTGTATATCCAACAAAGTACTGCGCCCCAGACCTAATTGCTTCTACACAAGGTGGCTCAATCCTGAAGAAGCATCAAGGTCACCAGGGGTGTGGCCAATCCTTTCCTGAAGCTCGTGTAGACTGCTGCTGTTGTTTCGGCAGTGAACAGGATCTCTCATCTCAGTCTATTCCACGACAAGGCTTACGGCGGCCATGACGGCTATGCCAGCTAGGAGGCAGACAACTTGCCTTATGGACTCCCTGTTAAATCAGAGAAAAGGAATAATGAGAGTTACACCTCACACAGGGAAACTTTGAAGAAAAATACATGTGTATCATTTCAACCCTATCCCATTGTCTCCAAAAGGGCAATTTTGTGGGTACAGTAACATTGCATTTAAGAAAATTTTCACATTTGCTTTTACTACTATTCCATCACAATCTATTCATTTCAAGTCTCTATTACTTTACCACATGTTCACCCTTCTTAGGTTTATGATATAGAAAAGAAAGAATACTATTAAACAAATATTAGAGTTGCCATGATAACTTAAAGGTTGGTTAGTAACATTACCATATAAGGACATGAGAAAAAAAATCAAATGTCTCAGCCCAAAAGTTTGCTAAAATGTAAAATACTTCAAAAAAAGTTACATATAAATTTCAATAATAGCATCATGGCAAATGTTTTAGCAAATTTTTCAACAGCTCAAGCCATAATATTTCCACTAGACCTTAAAAGCATGGTTAGTCACATTACAGTCTGTCCACAGTAACTCCCCTGGTCATTTCGCCCCTTTAATTTTAAGCCCATTTTAAGCCCCTGTAATTTTCATTGAATTTTATTGTCCCCAGTCCCAAAAGGACATTTTTAATGATAGGTTTGAGATCTCAAAAAAAAAAATCAATGAAAATGACAAAAATAATTTGTGCTGAATTTGAAATACCTTTATGATTTGATCATTTCTAAACATCCATGGCATTTATAGGTGATACCTAAATCAAAGATTAACATAATGAGGCACATTATTTTATTGATGTCACGTCTTTCTAATCATGGAATTGCCCAACAGGATATCCCCGGGAAATACCATATCATATGTGACCATGCATCACAAAACCAACAAAAAGTTGCATGCCCTGATTTTATGTGAGGACTCAAAATAGGTGAAACAGGTCAATCTTGTCAATATATAGTTTTTCACATTTTTCTGAAAGATCAGTCCTTCTTCTACATTATTCTAAAGTTTGGTATCATAAAACAAATGGGAATTTGTGTCTTCAGCAGTTTTTCTAGAACACTTTTTCTACAGAATCATGGGATTAGTTATGCATTACACTCCCCTTTCCATTTCTTAAAATTCCTTCACACATTTTTCGTTTTCAACTCTAATAACTTTTAAAAGAATGCTGCTACTGTTTTGAAAGTTTGTATTATTCATGGATAGAATGTGTTAATAGTGCATGCCAAATTTCAGCCTACTCTGATAAGCCCTTCATTGTTGTTGCTACAGAGTTCTACACCCTGTTTTTGTCCCATTCCCGGGTCCCATTCAATATACAGAGAATCGCTTGGGAGGATTAAGCACTTCAGCAGACCCTTTACTTCACAGCCTCTTTTCTCAGTATACACTTTCCCAGAGTAAGTACTTTCTTTCCAATATTTAGTCTAGTTAGGAGAGTCCATTTGAATTGTGTTATACATCATTTTAAAGCTTAAATTCTGCTCTTTTAGAATCTGCCCTTAAATAAAATTCCATGTCTGGCGACTTTTTGTTGGTTCAGTGGTGCATGATAACATGCTACACGTCTCATAAAATTGACATTTTTTTTTCTTTTCAGTATTGTACTAGTATCGTACTGTACAACCAAAAAAAAAAAAAGAAGTAAGTCATAGCAAACACATATAGCATACACTGACAGCCTCCAGCTGAAGGAATAGCAATGTTTTATATACCATGCACTGAAAGACTCTTATTGAAACTATGGATTCCAAGGTGGGAGGCTTAGCAATATTTTCTATGTCATGCATTGAGAGGCTCTCCTTCAAACTATGGATTTCAAGGTGGCAGGAATAGCAGTTTATTTTGAAGGGCACTGAGACTGTTTTGAATGTTTGTATTGCATGTGTCTGTATAAGCTGGGCATTTTGCCAGTGTACATGAACTGCAGGTCCAGGCAGGTGGATTAAAACTGTGTAAACAAAATGTGCCAGGTGAGGAGTCATAATTGGTTTCCAAACTTTTAGTATGCTAACAAGAATTTCTAGGATGGTCTATGGGATACTTTGAACGCAGTCAGCAGTCAAGAATTTGGTATCACTGACCCAGTGGACTTTTACCAGATCATATACTTCAGGATTATTCAGAATTGGACTGTGTAATTTTATCACCTGTATGTTCATTCTATATAACAGCCACAATTGTCAAGAATTCATTGAATTTGTGGCAATGTATTACTATAATTGAGGACTAATGTAGTTTACATAAAATTGGTCATTGCCATGTGTACTTCATAATCTTGAAATTTTGTCTTTTCTTTACTGAAAACAAAGTAATGAAAAGGGAAATTACCTGATAACAAGTATATAGTGTTAACTTTGATCGCTTGTTATTTTGTGCAATTCCTCTGGTCTTATGTGTGTCATAACAAGTTGAAATCCAGGATTGTGAAGGTGGCAGGAATGACATTATTTTCTGTAGGGTGCAGCCCAAAGGAAAATAGTGTTTTCCTGTTACTAAGAGATCCATAATTTTACTAGTGGTTCAAAGCAGTGTACAATATTTTTGTTGATTACTCCAATGAATCTTCATCATGGCAAGCCTATATAACACTGAAATCTTTCAAAACCGCTAGGGAAGCCTATTATTGGTAATATCCTTGCACAATAACTAAGAACTTCCGAGTCTTCTCCTCCAACATTCGGTTGTCATGGATACCATCAAACATGGAACACAGCGATTCAAGTATGTTTGATTGGTTCAGCTTCACTTTTAAAGACAGGCTACTCTTTTGTGAAACATGAATCACATAACTGGCGTAAAAAAAAATGTGGCAAGCTGTGAAATGTGAAAATGCCACAATGCTGTGAAATGTGAAACTGCCACAATGCAGTTGAGTTGACTATTGTGTAATTTTATCAATAATATGTTATTTGTCCCACTTTATTGCCAAAGGATCTACCAATTAAACAAGCTGGTGACTAGATAAAAAAAGTTTGAGGAAATCAGTGCTGATATGAAAATGCAGTCAAACATGCAAGAGTTATTGCACAGCACTGTAAAACAAGATTTTTACAATATGTGCTTTGGGAAAACCAGACTCATAGATTTCAAATCATGTTTGTAAAACTGTGGAATTCTGAAAATAGGTTGCTAAGATATGAATCTTCTGACTTATTTATTGCCAAAGGATCTACCAATTAAACAAGCTGGTGACTAGATAAAAAAAGTTTGAGGAAATCAGTGCTGATATGAAAATGCAGTCAAACATGCAGGAGATATTGCACAGCACTGTAAAACAAGATTTTTACAATATGTGCTTTGGGAAAACCAGACTCATAGATTTCAAATCATGTTTGTAAAACTGTGGAATTCTGAAAATAGGTTGCTAAGATATGAATCTTCTGACTTAAGAAACAAAATCTGATTTTCTTGTCCTTCAACTTGATCAACTTATTTTGCATTTTCTCAGCTTTTCCATCTGCAATTTTGTAAGGGATGGCAGTTCACTTTTCTTAATGCAATGCCAACATGGTGTCTTGATGCCTACTGCCAGGCAGAATACATACTGATGGTGCTTGGTGGGAAACTGTAAGGGTTTGCAACAGAATGTCACTGTGCATACATTTTGAGACCATGTGTTTCTGAAACTTCACTTCCATTACATCTGTTCCTGTTTCCTTTACCCAGTATAAGTGAAATACAACCATGAACAATATATTTCAGTTCAAGGGAGAAAAAAAAATCAGTCCAACAAAGTCCATGTAGCTGTTTCCTTCTCTCATGGCACTGATACTAACAACCTCCTTCCTTCATGTTCAACTGTCAAAAATAGAAATAAAAAAATGATATCATTATATTTTCTCATTTCACATTGGAATACAAACGATAAAGCCAATTTTGTGTAAATGGAGCCGCTGTTGTGCATGTTTACATGTTTGTTGGTTTGAATATCTTTGTGAGAGAGGAAGAGAGGGAATGGGATAGAGAGAGTGACTGCATACCTGTCAAGTGCTGTCAGATCTAGTCATTGTCTCTGCATTCATTTGCAGTAAATACAGTATGTCACTGCATTATCCCATTCAAGAAATTCATCTACAGGAATAAATTCTTCCAGGAAGGATGTTATGCAACAGGAATTTGCTCAATAACAATCGTACACTTCGTTGCCTGCTCAGCAGAAGGGCCTTAGAATGTCTTGTCACCCAAAAATCTTTTTTTTTTCCCCCTTGTGACATAATTTGACAGTTATAAAAGCTCTTTCACAGTCATCATTTGACCATCATTCTTTGTGATTTATAGAGCCCAGAAGTCTCAAAGCCCTTCTACCAGGCAGGAGACGACTTGTCCAGAGCAAGTATCTTCATCACCTATGGGAGTTTGGATATCATTTTGGGGGGGCTTACGAGGAGCATATCCTTCATTACATTGTAACCTGTTGAGGGCGAGCTGAATTTGCTACAACATGCATTTCCCATAGACACCTGCCCATGTATACTCCTGACTCATCCTCAACAGGTTAAAGACCCAGTAGGATGGGATTACCATGGAGTGGGAAGGCTGCCCCAGCTGGGATATATTCAAGAATCCCTGTAACAAACTGTACACGGCTTTATCACTGATCTTTTTCTAAGTACACACACGGACGAAGAATCTCAACTGGAGTCAACCCTAACCAATGAGCCTATGCTTCCATGCACATATTTGTTGACACATAGCTGACTGGTGCTATTCATGATTTTCAAATATACCCCAGTGAGGAGCGAATGAGGATCAATTCAATCTGACCACCCACATTCCCCACACTACGGAGTCTTTAACTTGAAGTTTAAACTCAAGCTTCAGATTGGGCTGCTGTTTGTACCTTGGACTTGACTCTTGCAGTAGGTCTGGGAGAACTGTTACCATGGCAATATATAAAAATCCTCCAGCTGTGAAAGGGAGAATCCATGCTGATCGCTCGCCTGTGTAAGGGAAATGAAATGGATGAGGAGAACATCATTAGGGACATGAAAGAAATCATCTGGGCAAATATCTCGATAAATAAAATTTCACACCCTCAGGATGGATTGCCTTGCAACAACTACATCCCTACTGCTGCCTACATCCCTACTGCTGCCTATATCCCTACTGCTGCCTACATCCCTACTGCTGCCTACATCCCTACTGCTGCCTACATCCCTACTGCTGCCTACATCCCTACTGCTGCCTACATCCCTACTGCTGCCTACATCCCTACTGCTGCCTACATCCCTACTGCTGCCTACATCCCTACTGCTGCCTGTCACTGTCTGTATGCTTGGAACTACTGTACTCAGGAACAGCCCCTGTGATATGCCAATTCAAAAAAAAAAAAATGTGTTCATGCAGTGTATTGATGTACTGCTACATCTACGTGCTAAACAATTTTTTTTTCCCATCAGGGTGTTTTAATTCTATGTTACATGCAGTGCCCATAAGGCAATCTGAATATACAAAAGAGCAAGGTTATTCTACAGCTACTCCTGATGGCACCAAACACCTCCCACTCTCATATCATCCTCTCCGTAAGAGATCAACTCACCGGCTTCTTTTGCTGACTCACAGAGGAGGGTTACCATGGCGCCCAAGAGTCCTCCAAGAGCTGTCGATATCTGGGATTTGGCCGCTTGCCAGCGAGTGAAGCCCGACTTCAGCAAGATGGCAAAATCACCCACCTGTATGCAAACCAACAAATGTATATTGGAGAAATTCAATGTGATAGTGCTTGTGGTTCCTGACATCCAAGAAAATGAAATACATAATTGTTTGTTGTTTCACAATTATTTACTCTTATTAGTTTTCTGTGACAGTTTATGGATAATACAGTCTTCTCTGGAAACTAATCTGCACTACCACAAATCAATGCCAGGGAACAGAGAAAATTTTCACAAAGACAGGAAATGCGTGTGTTAAAATGAAAGGGGAATTCCATTCCATGGTCAAGTTTACAGTCATACACAAAGCAAAAGCAAATGTGCAGAACAATGACAGCTTCTTTAGAATTCCCCCACAACAACAAAGGTCAATGAATTTTTGTAAACTTTCATGCACTTTCAGCAACATAAGGAACCAGTCACAATCACACATTATGTCACATTAGATCAGGTCAAAGTGTTTGTTGGAAAGCTGTCCCCACTCAAGACTGTACTTTTGTTAGTTCTCATGGATTAGATTTATACTTTTGTATTCCACAACACATACTCTGACTAGCTCATTATGATTAAAAATGGTGAGGCAAGGGGTGGAAGCATAACTGGGTGATATCCGCCACTACTCCTTTCCAGACTTGGAGCTGCATTATCTCGCTAAACCATAAATTGATGAATAATTTGCATGGCACATATGCATCATTCATGTTGGGTATGGCAATCTACCAGCTGTGCATCGATTCACCAGTCAGAATCAATGGATGGTCTCCAAATCGTCCACTATATTTACAAGGTACTTTAGGAGCACAGAGGCATTTATTTGCTTTCATCAACAGGTGATTATCTTTTTTTATCTGTAAACTTATATAACCAGAAATATCTCTGAAAGTGATAAATACCCCTGCCTAACACATCTGTGCTGTCTGGTACACTGCCAAAAATAACAAGCAGTAACTAATGTGCTGTTCAGATGGCAACATACTTCATGCTATCTCTGAAAAATATATCTTGCACAACTTCCCCTACCCTTCAAAATTTGCCGCCATGTGTGCGAAATTTCTTCAGAATTGTGTAGAAACTGGAGAAAAATTTTAATCTGCAAGGCTTTACCTGATTTGGAGGGCATAATGCGTAGTCACCATAAGGCAACGTACATTCTAGTACTCTAAAAATGTGTGAATTTACTTCAAGTTTAAGTCATGTGTGCCAATTTTCTCGTGAATTGCAAATAAAAAGACTGGAGAGGGTGTTGAATCCACAAGCCTTGAACCTTTGGGGCCAATATGTGCTGTTACAATGGCAATGCCATTTCTGCCACTGTTTAAAAAAAAAAAAAAATGTTTCCCACAACTTGACACTGAAGTCAACATGCGTGCCAAATTTCAATGAATCACTTGCAAAATGGGGAAGTTCTTTTATTTGCAGCATTTGCAAAAGACCTATCCCCACTTGCCCACTGATTCCAATATGTCCCCTTCAAAGTTAGTTTGGCAGGGATATGATAATCAATGATATATGAACTGATGAAATAGTAGCTTCACATAACAAAATATGGCAATATCTCATGGATTACACACGTTATTGTGTATAGTACCTTGTATACGACAATTAGAATAACAAATATATTCAAACAAGGTAATAACCTCCATACATAGCACTCTTTCTGCACACAGTAGGACTTGTGGGTGTTGTACCCACTGAGCACAGACTGTAGCATACTGTCTTCAGTAGCAAAAGATCTGTGTACTGACAGCAGGCTGATCATGTGATAACCTTCCTGATTGGCTTCTACTATTTCAGCGAGAAATCAAGAAGACAGACATTAACAAAGAAAACTGAAAGCTGTTAAGGTGCTGTGGCAGACAGCACTCTCTTGCACATTCACCCCTTACCTCTCAGTTAGTCTTAAAAAAAAAGACATGTGGTGTGAAATAAAAATCCAAGGCACAGAGCTTTTACTCCTTTACTTAGAGGCTACAAACAGTACTCAAGATTTAGACGTCATGGTAATCTGGAGAAGGGCATCTGTTTTGATAAGACGAGAATGCTGTAAACAGCAATTATCATGTTCGGATATCTTTTTGATTGAACAGTTTCTTTTTTGTTTAATATCAAGCTCATAATTTAAATAAAAATGAATCAATCAGTTTTAATATCTAGATGTGTGATTTTCTCCCTCCTGATGGCAATGTGAATTACATTGTATGTGATTTGTTGGATGTGAATAATATAATCTAAAGGCAGAGTGAGTGAAAAGTCACATGCGAAAGGCACAACAGTTATGCAACAAGTTTCACAGTTGATTGCCAGCTACAAATTATGTGTTTGTTTTTGCAAATGACCACTAATTTATATGGCGCATGTTGTAGGTTGCTGTGTGGTGGATTTTGCAGCAGTTGCAAGATTGTACATGCACGACACCAAGAGCTCAAGTTTTGCAGTGCATGAATGATGCATTGTTGCATAAAGACATCGTAGTGGAAATGCACCATAAATAAATGAAAGGCAGTGAATGTCCTTGTCTACACATCAGATTAGTCTGAATTTAAAAAAAAAAAAATGTGATGCTACATTTTTATCAACTTCAAGAAATCAAACAACCATGAATGTTTCATAAAATCATGTTGTAGCAATGCATGATATTGTACTTTTCTTTTGCTACTTTGTAATTATCTCCGCAAAGGGAGGAGGCTATGTTTTCGTCACCGTTGGTTTGTTTGTTTGTTTGTTTGTTTGTTCGTTAGTTAGTTAGTTAGTTTGTCCGTGTGCAAAATCACTCAAAAAGTACTTAATGGATTTAGATGAAACTTGCAGGAAAGGTTAAGAATGATACAAGTAACAAATGATTAAATTTTGGTAGTGATCCGAGAATTTTTGGGGAATTTATGAAGGATTTTTGATATTTTGGCAGGTACAGTAGGGTCAATGAACTTGGGAGTTCAGACTGCGCGTATTTGAGGTGTGTATGCGCGCACTAAATTGCATGCTCTAGTTTCTGCTAGGGCGAGGCGCACCGTGCAGCTGAGGATTTATGACATAACAAAAGCTTTTATATTGGGAAACGGGCGACTTTCAGAAAACAATGCTATAAGTATTAAGTATGGGTGGAAATCACTGATATCTCTATGGAAGAACAAGATCAGTGGTGGAAATAAGCTGCATGCTTGGCGGAGGTCTGCGCTCTCAGAGTGCTTCTCTAGTTTAGTTATGTTCTGCCAAATTCTTTGCAACAATTTAATTCTTTGTTTTGACTTAAGAAGAATAAATCAAATCAAACAAAGAACAGAAGGAAGAGGTTCTTTAAACTAGATTTCAAGCTTTTTGTCAGCAACTGGCTTTTTCAGAGGTAATGTTTAGTTAATCCACACTACAAACAAAACAAATAAAAAAGATAAATTTCATGTCCTGCTTAGCATTACAACAATCATCAGTAAGGCATAAGAAAATCAGGGCATTACTCATAAAGCCAATTATATGTGAATTGCAAAGTATCACTCAGATTTGGGGAGTTTTGGAAAAGCCATTCTTTAGAGAGAATTCAATGTTCGGTTGTTGTTTTATTTCATCACCTACGGTTTAAGGACGTGACTAATGTTGGTTTAAGGCAAAAGCATACAAAAATATACAGACAGGAGCACAAACGCATACCACCCAAAAGGTTGCAGTACTGCCACACTGCAGCATTGATAATTTAAACGATATAAAGGGGAAGTCCACACGATCTTCATAAATTCACATCATGTAGTACATTAATTGACATCTTCATGTACAGATTTGTGAAATTCATCATAGTCCTTGAGCAGAGAACCAACACTCTGAAAAAACCAAAAACAAATTACACTGTAACAAAAATGATGACATAGATGCTCACATATTTCAGAAATGTAGCAATATCACTCCATTACAATATATGCCATATCTGTATGCATAACAAGTTCACCTGTGAAGAATTTATACTATGGCTTTCTTCTTTTATTCTGCTTCCTTGAGCCCCCACTCATGCATTCCTATGGTAAAGCTGCACTGTCACCATCCTTGTTCATTGTGATTTGTTACAAATTTTGAAGACATCTTTATTCTTCATTCCAGTCACTATAAATTCTGCAACTCTGTACCCAGTATAACCAGGGGGGCGTTTCATCAACGAGTTCGTCGGAGTTTTCACCGACGAACTTGCTATCAGCCAATCAGACCAAGGATTTCATTAGCTTTTAACAGTTGTCAGTGTAAATCCTTGCGTCTGATTGGCTGATAGCAAATTCGTCGGTGAAAGCCTCCAACGAACTCGTTGATGAAACGCCCCCCAGGTTATAGCTGTTCAAATGTGAAAGTCTGAAAATCATCCAGAGGTCTCTTTTAAGAGTAATTCATAAGTGAAATGTATAGCAAGTCACAAATCAATGTATATTGCAGAAAATATTGATTATCACTGCTAGACCATTGTATCACCTTTCTGCCAAAATTCCTGGACTGAACCTGCTAACAGCTGCTGCTGCATACCACACTGATACTAACATGGCGAGTCATAATGAATGTGTGATCTATTTATAGCTAAACAATGTGAGCTGGGCCTTGTGTGCAAGAGTTAATATCATGCATGCATGCCCCCCCCCCCCCCAAAAAAAAGAAAATAATAAAAGATCTGTAACCTGATTTGAGATCAATATACATGTAATGGCAATCACTCTCCCATGCCTCCTATTCTCCGGTGCATAATTGCATCATACTACAGTTGCAATGCTTAATCTCCATTAAAAAAAAAAGAAAAGAAGGCTACAACAACAAACACAGAAAACTTATAATAACATCATCTGGCCTAGTAGGATGACAATGAAAAAAGCATTCACACTGCATTTGATATCCCACAGTGCTGCTATACTATAAGCTTTTACATATAAGATCCTCAGCCTATTTGTCTACTGTACATTACACAGACTTGACAATGCTTACCTCCATGATACCCTACATTTTAACAAACCACCACAAAATCTCTGTTCATCTAACTCACAAATCCTACAGATACCTTGGATCAAAAACATAACTTGGGGATCATGCTTTTTTCATACATTTCTCAGCAAACTAAACTCAAACAATTGCAATTAAATGTTTGGAAGGGGTGGAAGAACAATACTTCACTGCAAGACTAGATTTCCTGATCAAATCACAAAGCACACAAAGGCTAGTGACCCTGACATTTTGTTTTGTTTCATTGTTGTTATCATTATCATTATTATTATTATTATTATTATTATTATTTTTTTTTTTTTTTTTTTTTGGGGGGGGGGGGGGGGGGGGGGGGGGCTAGTGTACAAGAATATATGAATCAAAATCACATGACCAGTGCATCAAAGCTACAGCTCAGTTTTCATCCGTGAATACACAGTGATTGGACTGATTTCCTTCCATTGCATTTGCAGTAATGTTACAGCACCAAACAAAGTTAAGAATACCCCCAATTTTTCTTCAAGGCAGAGTAAATATGAATTGTGCAGGTCAATGAATATCAATAATATTCACTCTCAGTGCCACATTGAATATCAATAATGTCCAATTTTACTGTCTCACTGAAATTCTGTCTATTGATTTCAAAACATGTACAAATGGGCAAACTGCTTTTCATTTGATTTTAAGAGCCACCCCCCCCCCAAAAAAAAATACTTGTTTATCAAAAGAGGAGTATCACAACTATTAATATGAAATTACCATTTAGACTTCTGCACATTTAACATGAAGTAGTAAGAGTATTTGAAAATATAGGGGTCAACAAATACACTCAGGTGTATGTGATTAGGGAGATAAATTATGCAGTTCATTCTTTTAGTTCCATTAAAGAAAAGTCCTGAGACAAATAATAAGAGACAGGTGTAAACATGTGTACATCATTAGCAACCTTTTTATGCTCCCAGTCTTTTGTCTTTGTCTGCAGCACCAAGTTATTCAAGTTATTTCATGGTACCGATACATCTTTTAATAATATAGCATTTTTGTTATTCAAACACTGCGAGATTTGTATGCAGTCTGGTTTGTGCGATATCTATGTGGTTCATTAGTTTATTACTCGTCGATTTTTTGTACTGGTGTAATTTTAGTTGGTCAAGACAAACATATCCGTTCTCCGTGTAAAATCATATGCCTATGAACTCGGGAACCTACAGTTTTACAAGCTTTAAAGCTTTTATGTAGGCCCCATCATATTTCTTATACTTACTAGTGACATTTTCATACGTTGTGACCATGTACATTTGTGTCAAGTATATTTTCTTTTTCCTTTTCTTCTACAATCAAAAGACATGATTGTATATATTTTGTACTCTTGTTTTGTTGTCAATAATTTTGTAATGTCATCATTGAGAAAATGGAAATATGAAATTTGAACTGAATTATATATAGCATATATTATATAAATATTAAACACAATGCACAAACCTCATGTGGAACTTCATGCACAAGAATAGCAGCTGTGGTTAAAAATCCCACCTGCAGAAAGAACAAAACAAATATGATAATATTGACCTTTTATAATCTTCATGTGCCATGTTTGCACACTATTAAAGCTATAGTTCAATAAGCGTATGCCATCAATCACGCAAAACTCACATGTGAAATGGTATAAAACAGCACTTGTTTGATAACTGATAATTGGTATACTAATGAGAACCTAGCTTTTGAACACAAGTAAAGTTTTCTTTTTACAAAGACAAAAAAAAAACTAGAAATGTCGTTATGGCGACTGATGCCCCCGCCATAATGCATGATTCTCCCAATAGGTATATAGTACAATGTCTTAACAATGTGTGATGACAGTTTCACATAACTGGCAAAATATTGAAATGACAGGTTTGTCAGAAATATCTTGAATGTTCACTTTCCTTGAACTGGGTTTGCTATAATTGTCTAAGAGCGGAGGTACACATATTTGGGGAATTGAGAATTTTTACTTGACTTCTGACCGACCCTTTTATAAGTTTATGCATTGAGTAATTTCCAAGGTATGAAGAAAGAGTGTAACTACAGAACAAAATATATTTTTTTTTGGTTTTTTTTTTTTGAGGGGGGGGGGGGCATTAAAACCTGGCCTTTGACCCTTAACCTTTGACCTTCGGCTGGAAATTTCCCAGAGAATCTCCATTAGGTAATGCATGTATATATTAAGTTTTAAAACTAATAATGCAAGCATTGCATAAAGTATATGAGGGAAATAGTAAAATTTTGAGGAGTTGACCTTGACCTTTGACGCCCTGACTATTGACCCATGACCCCTAAATTCCCTAGATAATCCCTGCCAGTCAGTATATGCATATATACCAAGTTCCATGAAGATACATTGAACCATTTGCGAGAAAAGTGATATTGCAACATTTTCACCTAACCTTTGACCTTTTGACCTTCGACCTTATGACATGAAACTCTCTCTGGAGTATCTTTACGCAGCAGTTCATGTCTACACTAAGTTTCAAGAAAATACCTTCGGGCATTGCATAGATATGGGGGAAATAGCAACATTTTTAGCATTTGACCTTGACCTTTTGACCTTTGGCCAATGTCACTAAAATCTACTCAACTAATTGCCCCATCATACATCATCCTTGGACCAAGTTTGGTGAAAGCTGCTTCATCCAGTTTTGAGTTATCACGTAAACAGATAAATTTTAGGATTTGACCTTGATCTTTGACCTTTGACCTCTGTCCAATTTCACTAAAAACTAATCAAGTAATTGTCCTATCATACATCCTCCTCCCACAAAGTTTGGTGAAATTTGCTTGATCCAGTCTTGAGTTATCGCATAAACGGATACAATTTCATGATTTGACCTTGACCTTTGACCTTTGGCCGATTTCACCCAAAATCTAATCAAGTAATTGCCTCATCATACTTTATACTTTGACCAAGTTTGGTAAAATTCCAGTCAATATTACTCAAGTTATCGCGTAAACAAAAGCGGACGGACGTACGGACGGACGTACAAACGGACGTACGTATGTACGGACGTACGTACGGATGGACGGACGGACAACCCGAAAACATAATGCCTCCGGCACCACTTCGTGGCGGAGGCATAAAAACCCACACACAACCACCTAACTATGGATTCCCTCTGAAATTTCAAACTAAGATTAATTTTCAAATCACATTTCATAGCCATGTAACTGCTCACATTTCACAAGAAAACAATGAAGTCAGGTCTGTACAACAACAAAAGAACTTTGCAGTGGCATTTCAAGAATTAATAAATTGTTACATTAAAAAAAAAACCTTTGAAAGCTCTGAAGTTAGGTAGAATACTGAACACAATCAGTGAATATTTTTTATATGTTACTGCTTAACATTTACTCTCAAACAACTCACTCAAAACACTCTTCACATATAACATAGAGACCAAAAATATTGTTTTAACTCTTGTATTTTCAACTTACTTTCTTGCTGATGAGAAAGCTCCCTGCCACTGCTATACCATGTGTAAAGTTGTCAATAAAGTTGGCCAGAAGATTGAGGTACCCCACAACCTGTTTAAAGAGAAGAATATGAGAATACACTCTCTTTATTCACCCTCTCATTACAGTCATTACCTCTGCCAAGGGAGGAGGTTATGTTTTCATTAACATTGGTTTGTTGGTTTGTTTGTTTGCCCGTGTGCAAAATAACTCAATAAGTTGTGCACAGATTTGGATGAAACTTGCAGGAAAGGTTGAGAATAACACAGGATCAGATGATAAAATTTTGGTAGTGATCCAGAAATTTGGACAGATTTTATGAAGGATTTTTTATATTTTGGCAGGTAGGGTCAATGAATTTAGGATTTGAAGCTGCACATTTTTGAGGTTTTCATATGCGCACTAAAGTGCATGCTCTGGTTTCTGCTAGGGCGAGGCACGCAGCTGAGGGTTAATGACATAACAAAGGCTTCTATATTGGGAAATCGGGCGATTTTTCAGTATGCACAATATGGGTGGAAATCACTGATTTCTATGGAAGAGCAAGATTATTGGTGGAAAGTAGCTGCTTGGCAGAGGTCTGCGGTCCCAGGGTGCTTTTCTAGTTTCAAAATGCTATTAATTTTGTATAGACATGTTCATACAGGACTCTACAGAGTTCAAATAATCTAACCTCAATACATGCCTGATATACAAATGGGTCACGGTGCAATGGTACAAGACATCACATGGTGAGATACAAGATGTCTCATCTACATGTATTATCATCTATTAAAAAAATACTTAGAAATGCACATTAAAGAACATCACCCTTCACACCTAAGCTTCTACCAACCAGGTTATGGCTCACACATATTCAGCTGTAGGTCTGTCATGGCTGTTTCTCACTGGATGGGGCATATTTTTGGCCTCATTGGCTTACCACTCATGCATGTCATATGCAAATCAGAAAATGTCAGCTGCTAGCTATTGGAAAAAACCACTACCGGTAATAATCTACGTTAACACGCTGAAAAAAAGGACACTGTAAAAGCAGAATATACTTTCACTTGGCTGCAGCTAATGTCACTGTTCACACAATAGATGTTGTAACAGAAAAGCTACATGATTTCCTTCAGGAAAATCCACCTGCTGGCAGCAAGAATAAGAATACTGCATGTACATGTATACCTACATACAAAGCTCAATGTCAATCTCTGCATGCACACTTGTCTCAGAGCTAAGGCTAGACAGTCCAAAGAAAAGATCTGTTTTGCCACCATGTTGGCCTCTTTTTTGGAATTCCCTGCTACCCACACTATGGGGGATGGTACACATTTGACATATTCATTCAACATCATGTAACCACCAACCTATGCACTGTAACAAACCAGTAATTGCAGTAGTTCTTGCTTTTACTTTCATGGGTGATGTTTGCATATTTGCAATGTATGTGATGTCAAACATTATTAGCCATGGTGTTGCTCTCCCCAGAGATATGTCTCTGAAACCAAGAGGTTAGTTTGGGGCCAACGGAGGCCTTTCAATCAGCATCCAGGAATTAAAAATGAACGAGACTATCCCTCAGTGTGGGGTTTCCCTGGCTTCAGAATGTGTGAATGTTCAGGAATGACACTTCTTCATTGCCTTGGGCACAAAGTGCCTGGTTGACAGTGTTCCCCAACTATTGCTAGTCAACTGGGGTAAACCATGAGGAATCAGCATCACTCACCTTTTTTCTGATCTACGCATGTGGGGGACCACTTCAGCGGATTAGCACCAAACTCCTTGCAGTGAATGAATGAAGGTATTTCAAGTGCATGAGTCACGATCCCCTCACACACAGGACCTCCACTTAGCCTGTTGAGGATGAGTCCCGAGTATACCGGTACTCGGGCAGGGGTCCACGATGGGAAATGCGTGTTATGGTAAAATCAGCCCGTCCCCAACAGGTTAATGTCCTATCTAAGGGAGAGTATTTTTGCGCTTACTAGAGGGGATGGCATGATTACGCATAATACTGATCAGCAAAACTCAATGGGAATCACATGGAGGCATTCATGCTACTGACTGAGCCACATCTTCGCCCTTTCAGGAATGACACTGTAACTTGAGCAACCAACCTGTATGATTTATTTATTCACCTTTATCTTCTTCTGTGTTTCCTGCTCCGTCTTTTCAGCAGAACTTTGTGCACCCTCTCTCTGGCAGGCATTGATCCTATTTTTCTGTGATGTCTGAACTCCTTGATGACCCTTGAACCCATTCTTCTGGGAGCTCTGCTGCTGCGTACGTGTGACGCCATTCTTCTGCACCTTGCTGGATGCTATCTTAGTGGAGACATTGCACTTTGTTGTCTTCCTCTTCTTGGCTACGCTGCCTTCTGCCCTCGTCTGTTGATTTGAAGTCAGTTGCTCAATATGCCTGGATGCATTTGACACCTTTTGAGAACCATTCACAACCTGGCACGAAAAAAACAAACAAAGCAAGCAAAAACAGAAATACATAGATTGAAGTCGGGTCAAAATTAAATTTGAGTTACTGATATCTAAATTGCTATTACATTTTCATGAGAACATAGTGATACAAAGTACAGTGTATGACACAAATGAAACACACTTTTACAGACATACCTGCACATACATGTTAACCTGTTCCTTACGGGAACCAGGTATACCAGCATCCTGTGGCGGCAACTAATATACGGTAACCTGGTATACGAGGTTCCGCAAACGTAAACAAGAGTGACTGCATTCGTGGCCTACATTCATGTTTATTTGTGTCATAATGCCCAGAAAAATGACTTTGGTAAAAAGATAAGAGTTTCTACTATCAGCATTTGTTCTCATTCTGTAAACAAAATGCATACATCACAGTATTATTTACCTTTTCTTTCCAGGTAGTTTGTGCTTGTTTTGCTATATAACTCGTATGAAGAAGTAAAAAGCGATTGAGGCTGAGTTCAGTAGATTTCGGTGTTTGCTGACCCCATTCAGGTGACTTGTTTTGTGTAGGGTCTATAACAAAAGTCTGTGAGTCCATCAGCCCACGCTCTATCCATACCATTGATATTTCATTATTCAATGCTGTAGTTGACCATGGAAATGGATACATCATGTACCGCTTGACTGCTTTCGCACAGGTGGATTATCAACCTGTCCGTTCTCTGTTGATGTGCAAAAAGAATCTCATTTGGGGGCAGTGAAGGCTCTCAGAGAAATGTGGAAGGAATGGGTTGATGGTATCATGTGATGTTCTGGCAGGTAGTCAATTCATAATTATGTTTAATGGGCACGATATACACCTGCTTGTTGATTGGGTACATTTCATGAAAGGGTTAGGATATTCTACAACTATGACTATTGAATTCACAATTCTATTCATAATACAATTTATTTTTTTTTTGATCATTTCAAAATCACTCATGTGAAAGCATCTATTAAAATGCTTCCCTTTATACCATGGTACACAATTTAGTGGACATCACAAAAAATAAACCTGCAGTATGTTTTCAGCACACACAATACACTAGTCTGTCATATGCATTTGATATCATCACTCCAACACAACATTTGAATAAAGGGAGCCCTTTCCTAGCAACAATCTAATCACTATACCAACATGCTTTTTCAATCAACCAAGGCTAAAAAGCAGGCCTCAGCCTAGCCACAAATTACATGTCATAAAATGTGCCTACAAGTATTTCACCTTCAAGCACATGCTGGTAGAATCAATTCAAGCATAAAAAATATTTTTTGTAACTGTGATTATGTCTGCGGCACTTATTGATGCAGACGCATAACAAGGAAGCGAAGTCAATATCATAAACCTGGCCCAGAAAGGATGATTTACTTTACAGTTGCTGGGTAATCTCTTGATCATAAAGTACAGGTTGCATCACAAAAATACTACAACATACCTTTTCTGCATTGAATTTGCTCATGAATGCTCTCTGCTACTCATCAACAAGTCTAACCAGCTTGAGTAAGAAAGTGTACTTCCCTTTTTTACCTCACATGTGCCTTGCATGTGCTTTACATGCAACTTTGACCTTGAATTTCAAAAGAAAGACCTACTTATTACACAGAAATGTGACCTTCAATGAAACAGTCTCATTATCAAACAAAAACACTTATATAATCTGACTGATAATATCACCACATATTCTACAGACAGATCTACCCTTTAATCACTCCCTGCAGAAGATCGATAACAGTTCAATCAGAACTTTGGATAAGCAGTCAAATAAATACCATACCAGAGGTAGATCAAACAAGTGTTTAACCTTCTGATGTTTGCACAGTCAGATAATTAAATTCTCTTAATCATCGCCCTCGATAATACGTGGTGCATAGATGTTATTCAGTGTGCACAAATATTCATATCTGTTATAGCTCTGCAAGCTACAGTAATAGCCATCCTTTTAGTGGGTTTTTACCCTTTTTTAAACCACAGTATAGGTACCTATATGTACAGCTATATTTGTCTACAACAAAAGGGCATCAGAGTAAATAGCTGGTCTGAAATGAATTGATGTTCGATAATATGTTTGTAAACAAAGAATACATAAATTTTCGATCAGCCAATCCATATCAAATTGACCCAAATTAACCACTGTAGGTATCTGCTATACTGCAAATGGAACTTGTGAGACAACTGAAATTGAGGAATGCTTGAATCAATATCGAGAACCAAATTGACAGAATGAGAGAGAAATATCACTTTTGAAGAGAAAACTGTCGATTTTCCACCTTATACCCAATACCGTACAAGGCATTTCTGTCACAAATTTTTAGAAGTTTTTTTCTCTTTCTGTATTCATTGAAATGTATGTATATACAAATTACAATGTGTATTGAAACATACCACAGGTTACAGTACAAAATCATGGGGCATACATGTACATGTACAACCATACATTTTGTGATTTCAAACACATATACACCTACCAATCACAAAACATATTAACAAAAGTACAACTTGTAAATTTGTCTACAGTAACTGTAATTCTCATACAGGAGATTATCTTTAGAAAACACAGACCATTTTTTCACGATTATGTGGGTTCCCAATTTCCTCCCTCTTTTGGGATATCAAGTACTCCATTTTTTGCTTACATTTCACCAAGGCCAAAAAATGTTCACAAACTAAATTTGAAGTTGCTAATTATGGTACTCTTCTACTCGAAGGAACACAGAAGAAGTGTTCAGATTCAGGGTTCGAAATTGGCGATGGTCCGCTGGCCATTGGCCACCCAAAATCACGTCGGACTAGCTAAAAATCATAAAACTCTGAAGTTACTGGTCCGTCTGGCTTGCCAAAATATTGCTTCAGTATTAAAATTGATTCTTAGTAGTCCGCCTGGCTAGTTAAAAAAAAAGTTAAGTGCGACCCCTGTTAATTCATAACAAGTATTACTTCCTAGTTCCCACATTTTGACCTGCTAGACATAATATTTTGGTTGAACGAGGCAGGTGGATTTGGTGCCACCACTTCAGGGATATTGTACCATTAACTATAGTTGATATGTAACTGGCATGTTAAAGATAAAAGATATCATAGTCTATTGATCTATCTATTGGTCTGTTGGTGTTATCTTTTGCGTCCTTCAGCATTAAGTCCTAAATCAATGACAAAGTTTCTCTCTACACAAAGGGTAGTGTATACCGTACATAGGCACTGGCACTAGTCAGAAGCAGAAACAGGTGAAAAGGTCAATAGAGTTGGCATGCAAAGGTCTAAAAATGATAGCCTAGCAGGAGTGGAACAAATTGCTTTGCAGCTTTAGATTCAAATCCATTGACAAGGGTGATGATATCCAGTAAAGTGCTTTAAGCTACAAATTCGGGATGGTGGAATTCAGTCCTCGGCTACACATTATCATATTGTTACCATTAAAATTGACACCCTTTCTCGAATAGCATTGCATATCTCATTATTCAGAAAGATTGGACAGATATGGTGAAATCAATTAAATTTGCACTTGCTCATCAACAACAATAACAACAAAATAATACAGAAATTTGCCTATTCTGAGAGGGATACAAGAACTGTAATCTTCTAAAAATGTGTCGCCAATTTACAAATTGGTAATGAATTTCACAATTGAGAGGTTTTGAAAATTTTGCAAATAATTATATGACAAACAAAGAACTCATATAAAAGGTGTTTTTTCCCCTCCACTTTACAACAATGTGTGAAACACTAAAGAATGAATGGCAGTGCAATTCTGGGACTCCATGGATACAGTGTAGTACAATGACATTGTTGGGAAAAGGCTGGGTGAATTAATACCAGTCTAACAATGCAGGTATGTAATGAGGCCTAAATCTTGAATTTGCCTCATGTGTGAGACCTAGTGGTGGTTGTGTACCTCTCCAGCAGCTGTATGGATTACAGTTGCCAGCAAAATTTGTTTTTGTGTGAAAATTGAAATTTTGGATGGACTATGAAGTAAATCTTGACTTTTGTCTCGGTATTCAATTGTGATAAACTATCTGTTGACTACGTGAACGATTTAGTAACAGTCTGCAGTTGCAATGTTATTCTTTTCGCCAAAATGTCGAAAATGCGTGGGGGGTTGAATAATTCTGCTGCCAACTATACATGTAGTTATGCACAAGAGAATGAGCTTTGTTAAGTTGAAATACTTTCTGTTGTCTGCAGGTAGACTAATGCCATGGTTATCAGTGCAAGTGACATGTCTGGGCCCTTGCCTACATTTTACAAAATGTTTTGGACACTTTAAGTACTGCTTTCCTGCAGTATTTTATTTAACAACATCCCAATGTTTCTGTGAGTTTAAACAGCAAAGGAAATGTACTTTGTTGGTATTGTATGTACATTGTACTTTGCACCTTATTAAGGACACAGTTTTGTTATGGCACACAATGTGTATCATGTATGTATTTAGATTCAATCAATGACACATATTGATAAGTATTTACAGTAGGCCCTCTGGGGTAGGGGTTGCAACACCCTAAATATCAGTAACAAGAGGGATTTCCCCAGCACATAACCCTTCATGACAAGACCACAAAAGGATATTGTAAGAGAACAATGTCCTTTGTACTCTACACAAAGACAGCACACAGCATGTACTCCAGTAAGCATTGCTCAGCCAATACAATCCTCTTTAATAGATATTTCAACAAGCAACAAAGTTTTACCTGCTCACTAAATGATTGACAATGAAGTTGCATCAACTGTGTCATCAACTGTGTCACCATTAGAACACCTTTTTTATAACATAATATCTCTACTTATCAAATTCCTCAGTAGAGAGGATCCAATACCCTTATAACATGTTTTCAAAGATCATTAATTTGTAATACCAGAAATCCAATCTAGAACATACACCCATTCCCAATGTCGAAGATATACCTTTTCCTTGGTAGGTAGTCTCTTGTTGCCGTCTACCCCACTGAATTCCTTTTTGGATTCCTTCTGTTCATCTCCATGGTCACCATTCTCTCCAAAGATCTTCTCCAGGGAGAGAAAGACCAGCATCCCAACAAGAATCCAAAGGCCAATCACAGTGTGTCCATGGTAATCATCTGTGCCAGTGAAAAAAAAAAAGTTCAAAGGTCATAATTTTGTTATTTCCTTTCACACCATAGTAGCAAAGTTTGCAAGTATTCCACAATATGGGGTCCTTTATGCCAAAAGCATCTTCATTCATAGAATTATATGCACTTCATATAGTGCTTACGATGAAATTTTATCGTTAAGCAAAATTTCACAATATCCTCCTATTGTCATAGGTTGGCAATGTAAAAAATAAGCCAGTATTAAAGCTTGTCTTTCTTTTTCTCATGAAACAGAAATATATGCATACCTTCAATTTTTAAAATTATTCGGAGTGACCAGTATCAACACCAAGGCTTCTAAAAATCATACTGATGTTGAGTTCCAGAATAACATGTGAAAGGAGGCTTTTACATCATGGTGAACTCTTCATATAAAAACTTTTAGCCATAAAAAATCAAAACAGATGTATTCTCTGTCTTATCTCTCAATTCAATTTTAATTCAACAAACTTCTATGAAAAGCATTATATCACATCTACATAACTAATAACTGTTTTTTCTGTAAAAGAAGAAAAAAAAAAGAAGCATATCGTCCCTGGGGTGACAAGACCTTGTATCTGCAATTTTGGTGAAAATGACTTTTTTGGACTAATGGTCAGTTAATCAGTTAAGCGATGTCCTGTCCAAATCCTAGATGTCTTACCCCAAAAATGAAGCCATTACAGCATGTCAAAGGAATGTCTATCCCATTGGATACAGTGCTTTTCCCGCCATGTGTTTTTGCTCTCCTGAACATTTGACATTTTGTAGCATATGAGGTCTTGTCGCCCCAGCGAAGATATACTGTACACACATACTGAAGTCATTAATAATAGACGCTATATGTGTGAGTATTGTCCTTACTTTGAGATTTCCTGACCATATATATGAACAGACACCCAGTAGGCCTACCTACATTAAATGTAGGCCCTACATCTTAAAACTGACACAAAAACTCTGCGTAAACAATTGCAATCTGATGGGGGCCCCGGATAAGGGGCAGATCTTATGAAAGTGGACAACCTCAAAATGGCATAATAGTTTGTAGTGTGCTTTCCTTTGGAGTCAGTGTATTATTCTGTGAAGTCACTATACAGTACACACACCACATGAGCACACACACTCACATAGACACACACACACACACACTCACATACACACCAGTGGCAGATCCAGAGGGGGCACAACTGGCGCACGCCCCCCTTACAATTTTTCGTTAAAAACAAAAGAAATAAAAAGAAAAAAGTGAAATGAAACCCGGAAGTGGCACCAGAAAGATTAGTTGCCCCCCCCCCCCCCCCTTTACAGGATTCCTGGATCCACCCCTGCACACAAACAACACCAGCGTACAAAGTACTGAACCACACTGTGTTATACAGTACTTCAACCAACAAGCATGTACCTGTCACAGAACAAAGTTTCGGACACATTTGGTTATCTCCACATTGAATATAATCAATGAGATTATCCAATTGTGGGGTTATAAATAGACAAGTTGAACATTCATGTATTGCAGGACATTGATTGGTAAATGGACCACCATATCAAGCATAGTTCACTAGCATGCAAGGATTACTGCAATCTGTGAAAATCTCTCAAAAGCAAAGGACAAGTTTGAACAAATAATGTGAGAATTGAGTGAATGCTGATATTAGAACACTGTACTACACATCAGTGAAAGTTTGAGGAAAATCACACAATCCATTCCAAAGTTGTGATTTTTTTTTCTTAGTTCCCGGGCAGCCATTGCTGGATTAGAAGACTACTACAGTACAATGTATGTGATGATCATATGGACTTGATTATTAAATAACAAAAAGAACACATAAACAGAATTCAACATATTTCCATATCTCTAACAAAATAAAAGCGCACTTGACTTACCTCTTTCACAAAGCAGGGAGAACAATATTATCATTAATATGTGTAAGCAACAAGTCGGGGAAATGCATAATTCAGTAAAAATTTAATTTTTGTGGAAATCTTCTGTTTTTATATCTTTACATTACATTACAAATTGCAGAAGTCTTCTCGTTCAGCTATAGCAGCACAGAAACTTTAAAAAGATTCATAACTTTCAAACAGATTGTCCTCTACTTTCCCTGATGTATTCTACTGATATTGTTGCATTCACTCAATCCACATATTTTGGTAATTGTGTCTCTTCTTCATAGGAGTGGGCTTTAAAGCAATCAGGGCCAAGGGTCAGTGAAGCATGGAGGCTTACGATTAGCACTAGGATTAATACGGGTAACTGGCTTTGCTGACCAAAGCAGAAGGCTCACAAACTGTTTAGCCATTCCTGTTCATTGTCAGTAAACACTGGTCCTGAGAAATATCAGCACCGACAGTCTACGCAGGGAGTTGTTACAGATGGAGAAAAATCTTCTGCTCTCCCTAGAAGTCATGCTCAACCATAGCATTTATAGGGCTCACATAGGTAAATATTTCCCCATATAGATGTGTGTTTAAATTCAAAAAATTCTGTAAAATAGCTGAGAGAAATGAGGTGTTTCATCTTCAATAACCTGAAAAAGTGAGATATATATCCTTTCATCCATCAAATTTCCAAGGGGGGTTCTTCAGCTCAAACTCTGTCCACGGGTTTGCAAAGCCAGACTACTAGTTCTTTTTACTAAAAAAAAATCACATATTGCTGTACATGCACCCAATCAAATATAGTCCCTTTAAATTCCATAAGAAAAGCTTTCATCTTCCAAACAAAATGCAGTTTGTAGAGAAATCATACTCAATATCTGCAGCTAATCAGTTTCGATGGTGTTTTTTTTTTTTGCTATAAACTGCGTTTCTGATTTTTAATTAGTTTTTTCTTTATCTATTTTAGTATCTTTGGTACGATTTTGTGATGCGGTCGGGGACATTCCATTATATTTACAGGTGTGAGCCCTATACTGCAGCCAAGGCTCTTCAAGGCCGCTATTAGGAGACTCTGTAAGACTGAAACCATCCCCTATCAGATCGAATCTTCTCTATTTTGTCTGTTTATACTGAGATGAACGTCTGCTCAAGGAGGCTCCAGAACCCCTGCAGGATGACTAGACGTCCCGTATTTCCTAGGATCATCCATATTTTGCGCCTTTGTCCCGGCATCCCGACCAACCCTTTCCGGAATGCCCATTTGTCCCGTATTTCAGAATGTGATGGAAAAAACCTTATTTAACATACCTTTTAGACAGCTTTATTTTCCTACTATGTTTTTCACCCCATTCTCAAAGTCTATTTCTTATAAGATGGATTTAAAATCAATAGCAAAATAAGCAGTTAGAATTGATTGGAAGACTTCCCATTGATTAGGATCAATAGCAACATTATGACAGAGTCTTGATACGTCAACTTCGGCTGCTAGCAAGTGCACCCTGGCCGTGCACACAACATGTAAATGTGAACATGTGCATGTCGAAGAATGCGCATATCATCTGCGTTGCATATTCTTGTACTTTGTGAACGATGTACAGCGTACAAAAATACACTACTATCAAGAAGCTGCTGACTGCTGCACCTGAGGATGCGGCTATTGTATTTTCTGTTACGTCTTTTACGTCTGACATGTAGCGAGACTATTATCTTGCTAAGTGATATGTCTGATGCGGCAAGACTACAAACAGTGGAAGCATTCAAAGCCTATATCTACAATTGTATTTGTTTTGCTTTTTGAAAGTCATTGTTTTCTTACTATCGACTATGAATCGATGGGTGTTTTCGTATGGAAAACTGCCACCGACTTATAATTCATAGACTTAAAGCAAGATAAGTGGATGCTTCGGATGCATCCACTGTTCGTAAGTAATTCATATGCATCCACTGTTCGTAGTCTAACTGCCCTAGACGTATCATTTATCAAAGACAATATTCTCGCCACATCACTCGTTGTCATCAGATGTTTTGCGTAACAGCAAAGACAATAGCAGCATCACAGGCTACATCGGCGCACACTGGCTGTCTGGCAAGCTGCTGGCTGCTTTCGATCGTGGATTGGGAATTCACCAAACCCGAGGCCTCAGTTCGGGTTATGAAGTATAAATAATCAAAAGTGTCGCATACTTGCCAACTCTACCGATTTGGGTAGTAGCTAGACTACCGCTTTTTTGAGATTTTAGCTGCCTACCAATTTTATAGCAAACCTGTCATTTACTAAAAGGAAAGTTACAATTCCCCTTCCTTTTGTGTTGATTCTCTCGAAAACAGACCTCAAAATTCATTTTGAAGTTGAAAAAAAAAATCCACACCGTAGGCGGGGGACACCCCTCCCTCCCTCCCCCCCCCCCCCCCCCCCCCCACACACATCTAGACAAATGATTCCAAAAAGCATAATTACAAACAAGTTCTTTTGAAAGTGTTAAACCCCTGAAAGGCTATATAGGGCTACTGAGCAAGGGCATGACTCTCTCCTCCCATTCCCAGGCTGACTGACATTCCTTCACCTGTAAACTTGATCTGTGGGCCCCCACAGCTATGCAGCATCATACCAGTGTAATATAGGCACAAGTGATACTCCAATAAATCCCCACATCCATCTCTTTCAATTCATCTGATGACCACAACTGGTACATGTATTTTCAAATCATATCGCAGTCTCATTAGGTGATCCGAGAATCCTCTCGGATCACCTTCTGTATCTGTACGGATTCTTTATTCTTCTTCTTTATTTCTGGACAAAAGTTGTGCAGAGGTTAGCTCAGAAAGTCCACTTCCTATCAATGTCAAAATTATACCATATATGTATCATGTCCCAAAGACGACGGGTCAAGTAAAATCGTAGTGATCAGTCGACCGTGACGTCACTATGACGTCATTATATGAAAACACATTTTCAATCATATCTCATTAATGGAATGGAATTTTTCAATGAAATTTACGTCACGTTAATTTCAATTCAAGGGAATTCTACTCATGTTTTCAAAATTCATCGCATTGTTAAAACGTGCGCGTACGCGCGCGTTGAAATATTTGTATGCTCCAATCGAGCTAAAAATTTTTTTGCACACGTTTCAGACCATTTGGAGTATTTTTTGAAAAATAAAAAAATTGGACGGACGCGTACGCGCGCGCACATATACGCACGCACAGCTCATATGCAATAGAAATTTCCCGTTTTTTTACACTTATCGGATGCCTAAAATGTCAAGGAATATTTCTACCAAGTTTCAAGTCAATCCGACTCAATATGACGTCATACGGGCCCGTCAAAGTTGAAATTCCGTGCGCGCGTCAATGGCGATATACAGTGCAACGATGCCAAAAAAACGCCAATTTTAAATCCGATTTTACTCGTCAGGATGGACGGTAACCCCCCATTTTCTTTACATATTCTGAAAGCTGATAAGTTGGACATGTTATTTCATGGGTTGGCAATGCTGGCAAAATGATTAAAAGATATCAAATTTCTTAAAAAAGTAAAAAAAGTAAATTTTCAAAATGACGTCATCAAATTTCAAGTTCACTCGAGCGTATCTCACTAATCCTTTGCCAATTTACACTCAGATTTCAGTATGTTGTAGCTTATTAAATTATCTTTCATTAATATACTAACAACATTTTGATTGGATGACGGCATCACCTCGTAAAAATGGATTGACAGTAATACTGTCAAATTTGACCAGTTTACGTGTTATCTCTATGGGATCGCAGTTTTTCCGGCAGTGAAAATTGACATGACTCTCTTTTTCGAGCACTAGCTCACTTATGCTTCGGTGAATTTCTCCCAGATTTTAGTATGTTGTAGCTGAGACTTTGGGCTATCGTAAATGTGCCCTCCATTTTTTCATACGACGTCGGCATCACGTCAAAAAACTTGGTTGAAAATGGCACGAGGCTTCGATGCAGCATCATTTTGCTTAATACACAGGGCCTATGGAGAATGAAATAGGTCATTGCGTAGCGCATCCGACTCGTAATCCTAAGGTCCCTGGTTCGAGGCTCACCCCTGCCAATATTTTTTTTTATTTTTTTAAACACTTTTTTTCTTCTTTTTCTTTAATTAATCTTAATCTCCCTTTCCTTACTTTATCTTTTTCTGATTTTTTTATGCTTCTCCTTCAAATTTCTATAAAATAACATAATTTTTTCTTTATTTTTCTTTCTTTCTACTACTTTCTGTGCAATAGATGAATAACAACAATGGCTATCAATCCCATATTTTGCACATGTTTAGTACATGTCACGTACATTATTTCATAAAATAACAACTACTTGATCAGACACCATCTTGGGTATGTAAATTAGGGTCAAAGGTCATAAATGTGTCGTCCTGTATCTTGGTGAATACATGTCCTATCTTTCCCATATTTTGCACACGCAAAGACCATGTTACAAGAATCATTTCATAAAATAATCACTTTTTGCTTAGACGCCATCTTGGGTGTGCAAAGTGAGGTCAAAGGTCAAATATACTTCATTCTGTATTTCCGTTAGTGCATACGGAATTCGGTACCAAAGATGGCAGGTCTCACTCCCTTTTCTAAATGAGAATCCAAACATCACACGGCCAATGTCCCGTCAACACAGATGAAACCTGTATGGTCATGAATATTTGGATCAGGACTCAAATCATTGATTTTCGAAGAGATCGGATCACCTAATTTGTCAGTGTTGACAAATTCCGGATCTAGTTATACTAATGAATTGCTGGTCTACCTTATGTATTCAAAGTCATGTACATTTTCTCCAAGGTTCTACAATGCCAAGCCAGTCAGTCTACCTCATTCACTATGTACAGAATACCATGCAGTACTTCAATCCAGTTTCTATGCATTCATTTCTAGGCAATCTGTCCTGGACAGTATTCACATTGTTTCTTGAATCTCATGCGAGACGGTGTTCCGCATCAGTCAAGCATCAGACGTGGCATATTCCACCTGTGTATTATATGAGCTCACTGTATAGAACAAGCTGCACACCAAGAACAGATTAGTGCATTCACTCTGCAGCCAATGCGATAACCCTCGTACCCACAAGCAAGCCTAGGAAAGTTTCCCATCTCGTTTGCAGAATATCCTGCCCATACAAGGAGCAATGCTGATAATTTAATGAAGCCAAACAACCATAACGTTTTTAGTTATCGAGTCTCTTTGGAGTGAAACATAGTGCAACTTCCATGTCCTCTCTCCCTGAATCTAAAGATTTGTTCTCCCTTCACAAATTCACTCAGTCTGCATCTTCCCTGAATGAATACAATCCCAACTCAAAAACTCATAAATCTTTGATGCTTGCAAGGACCTTGTACATGTAAATGAGCTCTGCCCAATAAATCATCTCAATCAATTACTACTTTTTAGAAAAGTTGCAGTTACCATAAGCTGACTACAAAACAAGCAAAATGCTGGGATCATTTGATTGTTGCTATGGCTACCGCTTCAAAATTCTCACATTGTCAAAATATGATTTAAAGCCACTGTTTACCATTGGGAGCCATGATAAAGAATGTTTGAGTATCATACAGTATTTGATGCATATGTAGGCCTATAGTTCAATTGAATCACACAACATCCTACCATACATGAATTTTGCAATAAAGCTGCAAATATTTCAAAGGAGATATTGCTAAATTTCTCTATAAATCATAACTGTAGAAAGTTTATTCTTAGAATGATTTTGATAAAAACTGTTGCTCACATTTAGTCGATTCAATAATACTTGACATTGATTATACATTGTACATGTACTGATTAAC
This sequence comes from Diadema antillarum, assembly GCF_040938485.1. Classification (NCBI taxonomy): domain Eukaryota; kingdom Metazoa; phylum Echinodermata; class Echinoidea; order Diadematoida; family Diadematidae; genus Diadema; species Diadema antillarum. The sequence goes on from NW_027270899.1 coordinate 814,149, forward strand.
ATTTTTACATTCATTGTTTCTATCCCTACCTCACATTTTAGAACTATTTTGTAACACTAAAGCTGGTTTTAGTTTCATCTACAAATAGTATATTTGTAGTGCATGGTTTCAAGGAAGTCTCCACTTCATATCCAAAGTGACTTTATCAAAATGGAGTGACTGAAACAAGACATACAGCAAAGCCTTTAATTCAAAATTGGACAAAATAACAAAAAGAAAAAATACAGATTACATCTCCACAAAGCAGAATCGCATTGGGCATACAGCACGTGTATATTAGATGAGACAAGAATGTCATCACTTAAAACAAGAAGAAAAAAAAAACTCTCTTGTTAGTGATATGTGCACCTATTGTATACTAGTGTAGGACCTATAGCTCCACCAACCATTGCATAATGATTAACTATCTAGAATAACTTGACGCAACGATTAAAACTTCCTGTCTCAAAATGTGAATTCCTTTCACAAAGGATAATTTGGTTCAGATTACTCAAATAGGTATGTACATGTACACAAGCCTATGGGGGACATTCTACACGTGTAATTTTGGCTGGCTTGTGAGCTGACGTTTCTCTTGATAGGCGCCTAACTGTCAAAATTCACACAGTACATATATAGTAGTGGGTAAGAGGAAATGCTCATTAGGTATAAGGATCAGATAATTAGGGAATCAAATGCAAACCTGTGTACATCCCAGCCTGCATCGCATCAATATTGCATTGTAGGTAATTGTGAGTCAACACACAAAACTAGTGAAAATGGGGCCCTGTATGTTATGAGCTCAAACAATGATAATCTGCATGTGTGAGGTGAGTGTGTGTGTGTATTAGTGGGTGTACACATATTCAATCACTGTCAAGAAATTACACTGCAAATCAACAAAGAGCTATGACAAGCAACACTGAAAATTTCAACTGGGAAAGCGATTTTTTTCTTCCTTTTTTTTTTTTTGGAGGGGGGGGGGTGAAGCAGACATGAATGAGACTAAACTGTCAAGTTCTCTGTTATTTTCATTTATGTTCTGGGATTTGATTTTTCTTCTAAATTTTCCAAAATGGTCTCACTAAATCCAGAAGTTCATAGTAGATGGTGGTAGTTTCAAAAAGCATGAAATGCACACAATTATGTACATGTAATCTCCACACAATTACTCAAAAAGGGGTATGTTTACGCAGACTAATATTTATAGCAAGGTCACTCGCTGACCTTTTGTCTGATAGTCGTCTGTCTCTGTCTAGTCTCTGTTAAGTCGTTGTTGTAGGTCCAGGTCTAATCACCTATTTTGCTTTTTTTGTGTGGTTTGTTTTTCCTACAAAGCACAAATAGCCAAGTTGCTCAAGTGAGAGATTTTGTTGTATTTATATCATAAAATAATCAAATACATCAGAACATCTTCCAATCTAAAAATATGTGAGCAGGAGTTACCTTTTCATGATGTAGGGCCTACTGTACCCTTGATCCTATGTGAATACTATTACACACATAACAAATTATAAAACCCCTTAATCAAAACAAATACCGGTAGGTTTTAAGCGACATTATTTGGCAGGGGTACATCTGTGAGAAAAATGAGAGCGAGTGCTGCTGAGTAATGCATGAGTGAGCACACAATAAAACAAAATGGTCACTTTTCAAAAGTCACAAGAATTTTTAAATTGGGGATCTGTGAAACATTCTATTTCTAGAGTGTTTACAGGTAGTATAGGCCGAAGTGCTGTCATTCTTTTATCATCCATTGTTTGACCCCCTTATACCACAATAACATTACATCTTAACATTAGGCGTTTTCACATCAGCCCGATAAAAATCCAAGCTCAAGATATTTTCCTATTTCCCAAGTCAGAAAAAAGCGCACTATTTCGAAACATCGGGCTGATGTGAAAACGCCTATTTCTTGCTCCATCTTTATATTGTGCTCACTCAACCACAACACAAGGACTCCAGCTATGTTCACACACATGTGCTGATAGTGGACATGCTGAAAACAATACAGTATATCTGATGTTAATTCTTTCACTAAACTGACAGGATTTTGCAGTCATACACGAAGGAGGGTTGAACATAGCCATTAAACCCTAATATTGTGTTCACTTACCCTAAAAAAAAAAATGTGACAAGTGTCAGGATTAGGTGTGAGGGGGGTCAAAGGATGGATGACAAAACAACAGTACACAAGAAACAGTTCATGTTTTGCAGAACCAAAAAATGACTCTTGTGATTTTGGAATTAGTTAACCATTTTGCCTTATTTTCCTGCATGCTTGCTCATGCAGGCTTGAACCGATCATTTTCATTTTCACAGAGAAATTAGTCAATAAATGTAGGAATAGCCCTACACTGTACCAAAGGTTTAATCATGTTGATCAAAACCTTAATTCATGCCACTTTGATCGGGGGCAGTTACTTTTTTTTTTTTTTTTTTTTTTGCTCGCAGATTTTGGGGCTATCACGGGAGGAACCATGTACACCAACAGGTGCATTCACATTTACGGTGAAATGCCATAGTATCACAGTATTTATCACATCATGTGGTTTGTAAAGTGAATGCAAATACACCTCGAAATACACCACAAAATACTATACTAAGCACAAAATATACATGCATGATTAGAGTGTGAATCATATCACAAATACCACTGATCTAATGATTTACAGCGGCGCATTTCTGACATGACCAGAAACACTTCCCGGCTTCTTCCGTAGGAGTTATGCACATGCATAGTGCTTACCAAAAACATCATGATACACTATATCTAGTGAGTGAGAACGGTACCAAGTGAATTACTACAGTATCTTTTCCCAAGATATTTCACCAAGATGAACGGTGCCAACAGGTATTAATCATCATTTTATTTGGTATCACTTGCTATTTGTGGACACTAAAATGTTTCCCTATGGGAAAAAAAGAAACAATTAAAAATAATGTAAAAGTGCAGAGGGAACCCTTGAGCATCAAAAATCAGTCACGGAAACAAGAACCTAATGTCAAAGTATCTACTTTTTTTTCTACTTTTTTTTTCCCTACATGCTAGCTGTTTAGTTGGAAATCTCTATGCAAGTGATGCAATACCAGAACTCTGTGATTTAGGAACCATTCTTGCCAATAATCATTCATTATAGACAATAATTATCAAGCATCGAAACAGAATTTATCACTTTCAATACTTAAAAGTGTTACTTTCCATAGCTATTTTTCACTTCATGGTACTGCCTGAATGCACACATACCATTACCAATAATTCCCCCCCCCCCAACACACACACACATATACAGAATGCAAGGTGCAACATACACACAGACACACACACATATTGTACATCTATGCAAAAACATGCACACCCTGTTTTCCCAGTGAATGAAATCAAATACTTATAGGCCTACTTCATTTCATTCATCTTGTGGAATTATGTGCATCAATGTACAACATTGTGATACATACTGGTAATGCCATGTTTCTATACTTTTATTTAGATCAAGGTCAGATATATGCAACCAGATTTGTGTCCCCTGGATGCTCCAGACACACATGCTAACAAAAACATGAGAGTGATTTGTGCATGATCATTGTATAATTTAGTTCTCTGATCACCTCAATACCATAGTAAGCAAGGTATGTTTGAACAAGACACTGTACTTCTGATGGGGGGGGGGGGGGGGACTATACAATTGTAAATTGCCTGTCTTCCAACTACAAATTTTGATTAAACTCTCCCAAATGTAAGTCTAATTGCTTCTGAGTTCCAAACTTGAACCTACACACTCTGACTTACTTGCTGATATGTGAGCCCAGGCTTCAGGTAATAAGTGCAGGAAGACATCACCCAACAATCCACCCACTGCAAAACTCAGGATGCAGTTGAACTTTGCAGCTCCTGACAGACAGAGGGAAGGAAGTTCAGAAAAGAAAAGAGAAACATCCTTACCTGAACATAAACAAAGAACTGAACAATATGTGACCCTGCATCACAAAACCAACAAAAAGTCGCCACACATGGCTTTTTAGTTAAGAGCAGATTCTGAAAGAGCAGACTCTAAGCTTTAAAATGAGGTATAACTCCATTCAAATGGACTCTTTTAACTTAAATATTGGAAAGAAAGGACACATTCTGGAAAGTGTAAACTGAGAAAACAGGCTTTGAAGTACAGGGTCTATTCAAGCGCTTATAAAATCTTTACCAAGCCATGCTAGATGTGGGATGAATGGAACAAAAAACAGGATGTTGACCATTGGAGCAACAACAATGAAAGGATTATTAGATAAGGCTGAAATTGAGGATGCTTCATTAAAACATTCTGTAGATGATTAATGCAAACTTTCAATGCAGTAGCATCATTATTTTCAAGGTTATTGAAGTTGAAAGTGAAGAGTATGGACAGGGTTTTTAAGAAATGGAAAGACGGCTCTATGAGAAACAGCTTATCACACTTTCTACAAAAAAGTGTTCAAGAAAAACTGTTGAAAACGCAAATTCCTGTTTGTTTCATGATCCCAAACTTTAACACAAGAGACCCAGAGGTTACGCGCTCACCTGAGTATCGCAAGTTCACCTTCCATGCATTCTTGCAGACTCTTACCTGAGAACATTGGAAACTTATGGTGGTGGTAGCTTTGAGAATGGGGGCATGGTGTCCATTTACATATTCTATCACACTGGTAAAAATACCTGCCAAGTACACTGTACAAATTGTACTTTATAGAATGTTAGATCACGCAGCTTGGGAAAAAAGACTTAAAGCCCTATCACTTTTGATTAGAACTAGAGAAAAATATTATAGTATTCATTAATTTAGGAGGTTTGGACCCCCTGGGGCCCCCAAGGAAAGCATGGTGCCCATTCAAACACTTTGAGATCTTATCCCTATGGGAATGCTACTTGACAAGTTTGGTGAAAATCAATTATGTTGTTTTCAGCAAGAAGATGAAAATTTAGTCCCGAATTTGGACCCCCCCCCCCCCCACCCCATCCCGCTTCCTTGGGTCCCAAGGGGGTGGGTGGGGGGGGGGGGGGAGGGCACCCCTGATTCTCCCATGAACAAACTTTACACAACAGTCATCAATATACTGACTCATTTATCAACTTAGCTCAATCACTTCCAGTTCTACATAAAATCTGTCAACAGGGAGGGGGGGGGGGGTGGGACCCCTGGGTCCCCCCAGGTGGGGCATGGTGCCCATTTGATGGAATTGAGATTCTATCCCCCTAGGGATGCTACCTGCCAAGTTTGGTGAAAATTAGTAATAGGGTTTTCAAGAAAAAGTTGAAAATTTGCAATTTCGGTCCATATTTAGGCCCCCTGGGGCCCCCAGGTGGGGCATGGTGCCCATTTGATGGAAATGAGATTCTTTCCCCCTAGGGATGCTACCTGCCAACTTTGGTGAAAATTCATTATGGCATTTTCAAGAAAAAGATGAAAATGTACAATTTGGGCCCCATTAGGACCCCTCCCCATCCCCCTCCCTTGGATCCCAAGGGGGGCACCCCTGATTCCATCACGAACAAACTTGAAACTACAGTTATCAATGTACTAATTCATAGTACATTGTATTAACTTAGCTCTATCACTTCTGGGTCTAGAGAAGAAGATTTTTTAAGATTCCTTAATTTTGGGGGGTTTCGGCCCCTCTGGGGGCCCCCAGGTGGGGTATGGTGCCCACTTGAACAAATTGAGATCCTATCCCCCTAGGGATGCTTCCTTCCAAGTTTGGTGAAAATCGGTCAAGTCGTTTTCAAGAAGAAGATGAAAATGTAAAAGTTTACGCATGACGGACGACGCACGACGCACGACGCACAACGGATGCCGGACAAAGAGCGATCGCAATAGCTCACTTGAGCCTTTGGCTCAGGTGAGCTTATAATGTAGAAGAAGATTTGCTCTTTCAGAAAATATGAAAACTCAAGATTAGTTAGGTGAGGGAGGTAAGGACCTCCCCGGTTAGGTTGACCCAATTCACCTATTTTCAGTCCTCACACAAAATTACTGCGAGCGACTTTTTGTTCGTTTTGTGATGCACAGTCACATATTATCTGAATCAGATGAACATACCGTATATAGTTCAGCTATTAATCAGTTATCTTATTACTGAATTTTGTGGTATTTCTATCTTGTGTTAAATTTGCAGCAGTAGACGTTACAATTGATGTGTTCACTGTCAGTTTCTTGAACTGATTGTGCTAACATTGTACTTGTAGACACTTGTGGTACTATAAATAGGGCCTATGCCATGAATTAGCACACTGCTATTCATGTGAGTACTTTTATAGAATCAAGAACACATTTGAAATAGGCATTGTGACATACATATATTTGCATATAATGCATGTATCTATGTAAGTATAGGCCAAATACTGTATTAGACCTACTTAGTTCTTCTCTTTCTCTCTTCTGTCTTTCAAAACATCAATCTGTCTGTAAGTTTGTCTTCCTCTTTTCCTCTATAGATCTGCATTGTATCTCCATGCCATCATACATTCACTGTTCTACATGTCATCAATGGATCTTTTCATCTAATCTCCATCTCAATTTTGTAGACATTAGGATTAAGCATGGAATAGAGCAGAGAGAAACGGAAACAAAAGGAAATGGTTAACCATTAAGGAAACCAGGCCAATGGTTGAACATAGACAATGGGCAACGACAACAACAACAGCAGAGTAGAGATCAGAGAGCTTGTGGGAGACAGTGACAGCGTCACTTGCAGACTCAGCATGAAATCAAAACCAGCTTCTGGGGCTCCCAGCACAGCACGTACTGGTAAACCCACTACACACCACATATACAAAGAGTGACCACGTACCCGCCATGCATGCACACACCGTCATGCTACACAGGAAGTTCTACTCCAAATAGGACAAATGGAGTTCAACTTTGGCTGGTTTGATATTAAATGCATGGTGCAGCAAGTGTTTCATAGCAAAGTTCTGTACATTTGGATACACGGGGCAAAATAACAATGTACTAATGACATGCAATGTACTTTGTATTTAGCATTGCATTATAAACCAGTTGGTACTCTAGGTGGATATGCATGTACAGTTTTTATATCTCGTTGCTCGCCTGGAATAGATATCAAACCTACTTGAACTGGTACAACACTCGGTATTTTGGTTCAAGGTCATTAATACTTTGTACTGCATGGTAAACAAAGTGTGGAACTTGATAGGGATAGGCAGTCTCTGTAGCTCTGTGAATCATACCAGCTCCCTGATCATACATTGCATGATGAAGAATAAGTCTTCATTGTTTTGCACAGTCTGAGCGTTGGCCTAAGGAGAGGATGCTTTCTACTGGCATGACATCAAGATACTCTGTTTATGAAATAACAAATGTGATTTATATTCTATGTAAACAGGATCTCTCTCACCCCCCCCCCCCCCCCCCCCCCTTAGCATTTGGAGAAAAAAAACCAAATCACTTTCATCTGGCAATTCTTCGGTAGCATAGGTTCTCTCCAGAGTCGGGGGCACCCCTATCACAGAAAACTGAGGTTTGCAATAGAGCCCATGCAACTGAATATTCAAACTGGTAAATGAGCAGAAGAGGAGTGCATGTGACTGGGTGGGGATGGAGTGTGAACTAAGGAGACATAGTGGAGGCATAAAGAAGAGGAGAAAGAAAAGGAGGAGATAAGAAGACAAGCAAAACAGATTGATCAGAAGGTGAGGAAATATTAGAAGTTACAGAGAAAAGGGAGAAAAACAATAATCAGAACATAAGAAAGAAAACTATACCAGAATGAGGAGGAAAATAAATGAAATACAGCTGTACATGACTATGATAAGCTAAAGGGAGAGAGAAAAATGCCTTTCATGACCTTTCACCAGTAAAAAGATTATATCAAATTACTGTACATCACTGAACAATTGTATCAAACCAGATTTGTGATGGCCACCCAAAAGGACATGGGGATGACATGTCATGATCGCTTACAATATTTGCATTACATGTAGGCCCTATCATTATCAAACATTCAATCAGCCCAAAATCATACTCATGAAGTACATTATTGCATCTGAACATGATGTTATTACCACCTTGATAAGAGTTGCACAGTAGGCATACAAGCTGTATATTTTCAGAGTAGACAAAATGAGTTTAATGGGGATGATAGATGTTGTTGCACTATCTTCATACATAAACGTAAGTAGAATGTAAACTGCAATATGGCTGACAGTGCTCAACTATATAGGAGCCCATGTAGTACAATATATAGTAGAATGGAAGGTGTTGCCTTATTAGTGACTTAGCTGGACAGTCTGTTTCGGCCGAAGCCTCGACAGCAACTAAATCAGTTTCTTGTTTATGTTTAAGTACAGTGTAAGACATACAGTGTAAGCCCAGTACCAGTGTCATTGTCAACTTTATTGTGTTGTTAAGTAGCCACGTGCATGTATCTTTTGTATCTGTTGTTTGCTTGCTTGAGTGCACCAGAGCCGTATGTCTTACACTGTACTTTAACAAGAAACTGATTTAGTTGCTGACGAGGCTTCAGCTGAAACAGACTGTCCAGCTAAGTCACTAATAAGGCAACGCCTTCCATCCTACTATATTAATGTACTATATATATACAGTGCATATATACACACACACATATATATAAATAATCAAGAAATAAACTGGTAATGCATTTTTTTTTGCCAATAAAGAACGAGTTTATTCAACTCGAATTTTCGGTGGCCTCCACCTTCTTCAGTCTGTATATGAGTGCGTACTCTACATGTTCAATTTGTGTTTTGGTACCGTCATTGTCGAGACTCCTGAAGAAGGCAGAGGGCACCGGAAATTCCAGTCAAATAAACTCATTCTTAGTTGGCAAAAAAAAAATGCATTACATGTACCTGGTACCAGTTTATTTCTTGATTCTTCATGGTGCCAATATGTGAATTCTCAACATATATATATATATATATATATAGAACAGTTACGCTACATCTTCCTGAATGACAATTTTCTGCGGAATAATCAAATGACCAAACAGGTACACCCTGTACATCACATTTGTTCTTTATTAGCCTCAAGAAATCTGTAATAAATAGAAGGGTTTCTTTGGTACCTGAAGGTTTCTTTTTCAAAGTCAAACCATATTGCAAATAACTTTTACAATATTTTCTCATTTTATATAAAGTGTGGGGGTAGTGATTACATTTGCCCCTAAATACTCTCATTTCTAACTAGCCCGACCAGACGCTGTTACGCTAGACGTACCATGTACAGCGACTGGGCTGTGTATAGTTAATTTCTAACATGTTTTTCTTTTATATCATAGTGGCTGTCAGACTTTAAATTACTCCATCCCACAGATTACATAATGTCCTATAGCGATACCTCATGTAACTATGTAAAATCCTGGTCCTTCGAACGTATTAACATATGATTAGAAAATGCTTGTATCAACCCTGATATGTCTCCATTTGCCAAAAACTGAATGTCACACATTAACCCCGGCGCGGGGCGCTGTAACATTACGGTAGGTATTGGGGTCGCTGCTGCGGTTAGTCACACATGTGATATTTACTTTAGATGGAAATCTGCAAGTGTCACTCTACTGGGGCCATTTACTAGCAACACATTGGTATCATCATTGTGATTATCATTATCATAATATCATTATCGGAATATAATTATCGCTATTATCATTATTTGCAACATCTGAACGAAATGATGATGGCACAGAATTTACTTCTTCCATCCAAGCTTCTTGGACCTACATGTGACCGATGACAGCAATGTCAGTCACAAGTGACATTTACCTGCGGCATCGCTATTTTGAGGTGCGATCTTAAAGGGCAAGAAGAGTGGCAAAACTCCCGTAAGTCCAATCAAACTGGTTGCTAAGATGGCATAAATCCAAGCAACTTCTCTAGGATACTGGTCTTCATAGTTCCTGAAGGCTGCATTGTTCCCTTCCTTCTGAGTAGTTCCAGCATCATCGGCATCATCGACTGGTCAGTTTCGAACGTGGAGCCTACACCGGCAGCACGGATTCCGTGCCCCGAGTATGGGGCAGCGGCCCGTGGGCGTGAAGAGCGAGTCCGATGAATCTCGCTGGTCGCAGGAGAAGCTAAACTTATCACCACTATACAGGTGCACAGCTGAACGAAAGTCCTACTGCTGACGGGGCACTTCATCCTTGTACAACGGAGTGTGTGAAAGCATCTGACGAACGTTAGCGAGCAGACGGAGCAACACTGGACGGCTGGTTTGGCAAGTGATTAAAACTGCGCATGCGCGGGGAAGATAGAACGCGACCCAGTCGACCCGAGCGAGTCCAGGGTCCAGGGTTAGGCCCGACTTCTACTTTTCCAGAACGATGGTGTAGCCGAGAGGTCATTTTCTGCTTCTCTCGTTCAATTACATGTGTATCTTGCGCTCCATATATCCTTCCAGAAAAAACTTTAAGGTGAAATATATACTGTTCTCCTAAAATTACGAAACATCTAGGCCTACATGGCAGGAAAGGGTGTCAGCTGCTGGAGCTATGAACCTTTATAGATACACTGTACTTGCTCGAGATTATAGATCCTTATTCAGAAGGTTTGTTAATCCGAAACTGAAATACAGTCCGTTAATCCAAATAAAAAAGAAGGTGCGTTCAAACGGACCTTCAGAATAACGAACCTTATTTCGTTTTCAGATGAATGAACCTACACATTGAGTAGTATCATAACGAACTTTTTTTTTTTTCATTTCGGATTAACGAATACATGTAACGAATCCTCGGAATAATAAACATTATTACTAATGAGTGAATGACTTATGGACCTTTATTTCTTCTCTCTCTCTCTCTCTCTCTCTCTCTCCATCTCTTTCTCTCATTTCATTGTTCAGCTCGAGGGTCCATGACTCGTGGGTGTCTAGCTCGGAGGATGGCTATTTCACCGGTTTCACGATGAACAACTAATGAATGAATAAAGCGAGATCTTTATATATACGTTCGTGGGTTACGACTCCTTTACATATAGTAGGGACATCCACTGTATGTATTATCCAAGGGAGCTTTTGCTTTTTTACAATTCAAATTCAATGAACTGTTGAATTCTTTTGGTGGAACATTTGAAAATTTTCCAGTAAAGAAATTTGGGATCAAAGTATTAGAATGATACGTTAGTCATTTATCTAAATTACAAGAAAAAAATCAGATAAATAGCGAAATTCAAACGATAACATTCTTGTTGCCTGATTTTCTCGTTAATTTTACTATGATTACTTCAATCCAAAATCTAAGCTCAGTAACCGAGCAGAGAGGAAGGGATGGGGATCAAATGATCTAGTAAGCCTACATACATTGAAATATAAAAAAAAAAAAATGTAGAGGATGCTTTGGGGTGTTTTTTTTTTTTTCTCAAAGAAGTGCCAAAACAAACTAATCGTGTTATTTTTTTTTTCGTTTACTAATCACTTAATTATTTGCAACTCTAACATCTAAGAGCATAAGATTGAGCACGGAGATGGTGTTTTTAGAATTGAAATCCAAGTAAAATCTGGTGCACACATCGAATGGAATATTTTGACATTTTTTGTCAATGTTTACATAAGGAAGACGATACGTTGTACATTGAAGTTCCATAATAGAACCTATAACAAACCAAATTCCTTCTTTTAGTGTTGCTTGATTTTCTTATTTAATAATCCATAATTTGAATATTTAAGATCTAAGCACAAAGCAGCAGTGATAGGGTATTAGAGGGGGGTGTCCCTTCCACACAAGAAAGAATTTGCATTTTTAGAATTAAAATTCGAAAATCTGGAGCTCACATTGGGATAATTGCAGTAATTTCAATCAAAAAAGCAAGAAGATACATTGGTGGTTTATCTATTTGCAACAGAGACACCAATAAGAACTTAATTCTTAACTTTTGGCGTGATTTTTTTCACTTTGTAATCAAATTATTTACAAATCTAACATCTAGCCCAGGAAACGAGCGACTGGAGTGGTGGCTGCCCTGCCACTTGAGGGAGCTCTTGCATTATTAGAATCAGAGCCTTCTATTATATAGAAGGCTCTGATTAGAATTGAAATTCACCAATATAGTGCACGCTTTTGGTGTCATATCTGGAAAATATTCAAGGAATTAAAGAAGTACGTTTTTCATTTAGTAAAGAAGCAAACAAGAAAAAAACTAAACTAAATTCCTTAATTGATGGATGATTTTTCTCATCTATTCATCAAATTATTTGACAATAAAAAACTTTTGAAGTAGGAGGGTTCGAACATTTTTTTAATATTTTTTTTTTTAGGTGGGAGGCGTTGGGAGTGGGGCAACATAGCCGTTGAAACTGAAAATGAGTTCGTTAATCCCCCCCCCCATAACTAAATAAATGAGTAGGCCTACTAATGAACCTTCAGAATTACAGACCTCATTTCGTTTTCCGATTAGTGAACCTTTCGAAATAGCGAACTTTTCATTTCATTTCATGTCTTTTCTTTATTTGTCCAAATTATGTATAAAAACATAATATAGAAATTGGTTTTGTCACACATTCACAATGGACACATTTTGACGACATAAACAACAAATTACATTACATACAGCATCGAATTAATACTTCAAAATTACATGGAACTAAACATTTTTTTTCCATTTTCGGATTAACGAACTTTCGGAATAACGAACCGTAACCATAATAGTATTATATACCAAGGCTAAGATTTGCGGTGGCTCGGGGCCGCTAGAAATAGATGTCGGGTCATCACCTTTTTTTTTTTTTTTTTTTTTTTTTTTTGAAGGGGGGGGGGAATGATACTACTTTGGGGTCACCAAAACAGATCATTATTAAAAACGTATCTATTCAATAGAATTGAAAGGTGTGCGTATTGAAAATGATTTTTATGAAATCCCTTAATATAGGATGGTGTCACGGCAATTACCTTAATTGCTTATGCCTCAATTAATAGTCAATGATAATGTTAGACTTAGTGAATTTAATCACAGCATATTGAATTTGACGCCGTTATCATAATTATGCCTGCCCTTTTCACATGATTATTAGTGTTATTTCAATGTCTATTGAATTATTTAATTTTGTCATTTTTCTTTTATTTTAGTCACAGTACTTGATATTCAACTCGAAATAATCATCTGTTTCATTGTATCATTTAAATGTTTAATTAAATGTTTTTGTTTACTTATGTTTTATTTTTCTTTCCCTTGATATCTCCGGGCCAACAAATTTCATTGTCGGGCCCCCTTAGGTAAAATTTGATGATTTTAGTGGCGAAATAGACCACCAAGGAAAGCGTCGAGTCTTGATATTATATATTTCATGTGAAAGATTGGACATTAGCGGTGGTTCTATACAAGACTTCTGTACAGCGACAGGACTGTGTACAGATGGGACTGGAACAGAAAGGTT